>NW_016816648.1:2277155-2330509 GCF_001698545.2 Rhinopithecus bieti
GGGGGGGGGGATGGAGTCTTGTTCTGTCGCCCAGGCTGGAGTGCAATGGCATGATTTCGGCTCACTGCAACCTCCGCCTCCCCGGTTCAAGCAATTCTCCTGACTCAGCCTCTGAAGTAGCTGGGATTACAGGTGCCCACCGCCACACCTGGCTAATTTTTGTATTTTGAGTAGAGATGGGGTTTCACCATGTTGGTCAGGCTGGTCTTGAACTCCTGACCTCAGGTAATCATCCTATCTCGATCTCCCATAGTGCTGGGATTACAGGTGTGAGCCACTGTGCCCAGCCTCTTTTATTTTGTTATTTTTTTATTTATGGGTGTCAAATAGCTCTTGGAAGAGCTGTACCTTAGTTTATTTAATTTCGCATGTAAACTTTATATAACAACCTATAGCAATGATTTTGAAACTTAAATTTGCACAAGACTCTTGTGTTGAAATACAGACTCATGGACTTCCTTCCTTGGACTCTGATTCAGTGGGTTTAGGATCTGCATTTTATCCTCCATGGTTTGTACACTCTGTCTCCATA
Organism: Rhinopithecus bieti; assembly: GCF_001698545.2. Classification (NCBI taxonomy): domain Eukaryota; kingdom Metazoa; phylum Chordata; class Mammalia; order Primates; family Cercopithecidae; genus Rhinopithecus; species Rhinopithecus bieti. The sequence goes on from NW_016816648.1 coordinate 2,277,688, forward strand.
GACTACACCCAGAGAAATACCATTATAGAAGATGACAGCGGAGAAAGAGAAAGCATAATTTCGATGACCATATTCACACCAGAGAAAAGAAATACAGAAGTGACGAAAAGAAATCTTAGATTAAGAAAAGCATCAGTATTTGTTTCAGTAAGATATTTGTGCTCTGTGTGTGTGTGTGTGTGTGTGTGTGTGTGTGTGTGTGTAGTAAGAGAGAGCTAAGAGACCTAAAGAAGGTATTAGGTAGGAGGTTTGGGGTCTTCTGATGTAGTGGCTTGCAACTTATCATCCTGACCCAGACCTGGTTGTAAGGATTCTTCTCTTTACTAGTATATGCCTCAAATTCTTTTTTTCCAAAGCTCATCAAATCAGTAGCAAACGTGAAACATTTGCTGGCCTGTCCACCTAATCCGTCATAGTATAATACAAAGAGATACAAAGGGATGGGGGTGGATAAAGGAAATCAATACCTGTTTCCTGTTCTTTCCCTTAAGATCCTTTGTCTGATTTCGATGTGTCTTCAGCAGAATAGGAAACATAGCTCAAATTCCCAATCAAAATCAGATAAAACGTAGGTGATGAGACATTGTATCTCTCCTTTTTGCAGATAAGAAATTTGAATTATAGAGGGATGAAATTGTCAGAGCCCGCTGCAATTTTTTAGTTACTAGACTTTTTGTGAGCTTCATAGTCATTTATAAACCTAATCATAAGATATTTAGAGACAAAGCCAATATTACAACACTAGAAATTAAGGCAATTAAACAAAAAATCTGATTCTCCCAAAATTACAGGTAATCCTATATACCTTACAATGTAGATTGTAAAACTTTCGGTATGATATCAAAGTCACTGCTTAATAACATACCCAAGTCATTCCTTCAAAATGATCATTTAGTGAAAGAATAAACCCCTTTTCTTAGCCTTTGTGTAGAAATGCATTTGGTATGAGATTTGTAGAGTGGATCAGTAAAGTTATAGGAGACCGTAAGGTGGCACAAGAAAGTCTATTTACAGCAATCTAATAGAGCTTGTGCGCCCTCCTCACAGCCTTCCTTTCCCACCTGCAAATAAGCCCCATCACTTAAGTGTGGTTAATGTTGGCTTCCTTTCATTTTGTTTGTCATTGTAAAGCAAGTGTTGTTCCCCAAAATTGTTCTCCATAAAAGAGGGAGTTGCCAAATAACTAGGTCCTTACAATCTTTGTCTTTTTATGGGGCTCTCTCTTGAGTTTTAATTTTGAACAGTGAAGTACTATTTGAGAATGTGATATTAGCTGAAATGACCCTCCTTAATATGAGTCTTCGATGCTGATAGAAGTCATCTGATGAAATCACTAATTTTTTTAAAGGAGGTAAATACATTTAACACAGATGTTATAATTTTTAGTGGGGGTATGACCTCACAAATACTTGTATTGAAGAACATTGTTAAAAGCTCTTTCAAATCACTTTCAAAAGCAATTCAGAAAGTTATTTCATTGAGGAGATCACTAATACACCCTTCCAGGATGCACTAAAAGGAAACTTTCCTACCATTCTGCAAATAGGCACATATGATTTAGGATATATTCTTTAATAACAACTTCATGCATGGATTTAAAAGTGCTGTGTTTCAAAAACCTACTTGAAGTTTATGTATTTTGAAAAATGTTGAGCGAATCCACGATTAGTTCTAGTTATGATAATGGTATATTTTGTTAATCTAGATTAGGGTTGCCCTGACCTAAACATTATTGCTTGTCCTCAAGAAAAGTGTAAATGTGTGTGTGTTTTTTGGTATGCATTTACTTATAGGAGAATGTGTTATCATGCTAAAAAAAAAAAAAAAAAAAAAAACAGAAGGAGAGATTAGTACATTCGATTTCTCCTCAAGTTGAGCATAGACAGGACAGGGAACTGGAATAACTGGGCCCAGTGCCCACTTGGGCAATAAGACACATGGGTTTATTAAAAACTAATGAACCTCTACTCTGTGTTTTGAATTCTCCACCCGTAGCGTCCCCGGTCCCTTTACCATTTTAAGGCACATGGGTTCCCTGTATGATTTCACTCCCAGGAGAAGTAGCATCTGTGTCTTTGTCGAAGGGTTGCCCCCAAGCAGTTGGAATCTAATTTGTCTACACTCAGGGAGTTGTAAGTGCCTGGAAACTTAAGTTTTCTCAGAGGCAGTCCCTAACCAATGGCTGATGAATGCATAGTGGGGTGGGGGGTAGTCAATGGGCAGGAAACCTTGCTCCCTGGTGGGGACAACTCTGAGGAAGTACACATGCCCTCTCCAAAGGTCTCCTGTAGAACTGAGCCTATGTTACCTGCTGTAGGACTTGGCTCTTGGCTTGCTTGGCCTTCTTCCTTTCCTGATCTCACTTTCTCTGTTGGTTTGTTTTGGGATATTTCCTAATAAATTGCTTCAATACGAATCCTCATCTCAGAGTCTCTTTCTAGGAACCCCTCCTAAAACAGGTGGTTCACTGTGGACCCTCACAATTGTCTTGCCTGGATTGTGGAAGTTAGACCACACATCTGAATAAAATGAATACTGCCTCCAGAGCAGGAAATGAGATGGCTTTCCTCTTTATAGCGTATGCTGCCCAGATCACTCATTCAGAATCTAGGCACTCATTCTCCCAGCTGCTGGGAGCCCTGGCAGCTCACACTCGTTTGTATCAATTGCCATTAACCAAAGGACAGCCCTCATGGCATGGATGGCCAATGTGGGAGTTTAGGTCCAGGCCTCTACGTTTTCATTTAGAACAGCTTTGAAGAGCTATCCTAACTCCAGAGCTCCTTGTAGTATCAGCTGAGAACTCTGTTGCAATTCATTGCAACCCATTTTCTCCTTCTGCCCAACTCTGCTTTTTTTTTTTTTTTTTTTTTTTTTTAACACCCCCACAAGTGCTGTTCTCAGAGGCACTCTTCCATAAAACTTGTGTTAGGAAATTTCTTAGAGTCTCTTTTCTGGGGAAACAGATCTATAATATTCTCCAACCTGAAGCGAGAACCCAGAGAGGAAACAAAGGCCCAAAGAAGTGAAGTGGCTTGCCCAAGGTCACACAGCTTGTAAGGATTGACAGAGTCTGACTCAAACCACCTGAGTTTGAATCTGGACCACTGCCCCTTCCCATTTGCACACAAATCACCCAAAATATATGGCTAAATTATATTTTCAAAGTTAGTGATTTATTTTTATTTCATTTATGCATAGATTTTTCAAGTGCTGTATTTCAGAAACCTACTTGAAGTGAAAATTATGTAGTTTGAAAAAGTGTTGGGTAAATTTTTTTTTCTTTTTTTTTTGTGAGATGGAGTTTCGCTCTTGTTGCCCAGCCTGGAGTACAATGGCGCAATCTCAGCTCACCACAACCTCTGCCTCCTGGGTTCAAGCGATTCCCCTTCTTCAGCCTCCTGAGTAGCTGGGATTACAGGCATGCACCACCGCGTCTGGCTAATTTTGTATTTTTAGTAGAGATGGGGTTTCTCCATGTTGATCAGGCTGGTCTCAAACTCCCAACCTCAGGCAATCTGCCTGCTTTGGCCTCCCAAAGTGCTGGGATTATAGGCGTGAGCCGCCGTACCCGGCTGGGTAAATCTTTATTATCTTTATTTTAATAGTATTTTTAAATATTGTACTTACTTATTTTTATTTTCCTCTATTGAAAATAAGCACTAACTAAACACTCTTCAGAATGAAGGACCATTTTAACCTTTTCTCTACCAAGCACACTTCTCTTTATTTGTGCCCTCACTAAGATTGAAACAAGAGTATTCTGGGCCAGGTGTGGTGGCTCACACCTGTAATCCCAGCAATTTGGGAGGCCGAGGCAGGCAGATCACTTGAGGTCAGAAGTTCAAGACTGACCTGGCCAACATAGTGAAACCTCGTCTTTACTAAAAATACAAAAATTAGCCACGCGTGGTGGTGGGTGCCTGTGGTCCTAGCTACTCAGGAGGCTGAGGTGGGGGAATCACTTCAACCCAGGAGATGGAGGTTGCAGGAGCTGAGATTGTGCCATTGTATTCCAGCCTGGGCAACAGAGCAAGACTCAGTCGCAAAAGAGCGAGAGAAAAGAAGAAAAGAGCATTCTGGCAGCCAATACTAGATAAATATCCACAGCAATGCTGTGTGCTCTCAGGGTAAGCTTCTAGGCATTGGAAGAAAGTTTCCATCATATGCTAATGATAACATTTTTCTTTGGAGCAAATGCCCAAAAGAATAGCATCTCGATGGAAGAACTTTCGTTAACTACCCAGACGAGTTCCTATTGACTGCAGTTAATGAGAAAAAAATACACAAGGATGTGAACACACGCACAATGGATCTGAACTATCTTCCCTTCACTAACTCGTGTCAAGCTCTATCAACTATGAGCAAATAGGACTCAATTAAAAACCTTCATTAAGTTATCTTTTGTTCCTAGCTGTTCTATGGCTGCAGAAAGTGAGTAGGATTATGCCTGTTCTGCCAGATATGATGTAGTATTAATAAAAAGAAAGACAAAATCTCCTCTGCTATGAAGCCTTAGAAGAAAACAACTTCCAAGGAATATATTCTTTGTATCATTTAAAATTAAGTCTATAATGTTTCATTGGTATTTATTAATACATTTCATTAGTACTGTGAAGATGGGAGAGGAAGTAGTAAAAGGGAAAGATGGAAGGTAAGGATACAGAATGCAGAATGAGAAAGTGAGATTGATAAGGGGTCAAACCTGCTGTTGATTGGAATTCCTTAAATTAATTGTTTTTTTGGCCTACTGTGGCAATTCTTCATACTTGAGTTCAAGAAGATAGTAGTCATATTCTGCCACTGCCAAGTAGAACGTTCCTATGACTACCATGTGCAATATAATTGTCACTGGACACATGTGGCTATTGAGCACTTGAAACGAGACTAGTGCCACCAAGGAACAAACTTTAATTAAAATTTAAATGGAAATATCTGCATGTGGCCAGTGGCTACTGCATTGGAGAGTGCAGCCTAAAATTATTATTAACAAGGTGAAAATTTTATTTGTTAACATCTTTCATTAGAATTCCCTCTAGGTACAAAAATGTCTTTCTTTGGCATGACCTGTGCTAAGCCCATCGGGATATGTATTCCACTTTACATGTATTAACTTATTTAATTCTCAGATTAACTTATTGAGAGTTACTATTATACCCAGTTAAGAGGCAACGAGTCTGAGGCACAAATAATTTAAGTAACGCCTAAGAATCACGTGGTAAGTGGAGATCCAAAGACGTGGCTGTCATCAGGTGTAGAAGGCATGCTTGTAGAAGGATAAACTACCTGGCATAAAATAAGGGAACATCTGAAAAGATGAAAAGAGTCAGAAAGATGGAGAGAACTGGGTCTCTCTGGGGTAAAAAGCCCATGAGGCTACAGAGAAGGGACCAGAGCTGTGCTATAAATAAGGGAGCCACGAGCCATGAATGGCTATTTAAATTTAAATATGTTAAACTTACATAAAGTTAAAATTTAATTTCTCAGTCACATTGCCCATGTTTAAAGTGCTCAAAAGCCACATGTCGCAACTGTACTAAGCAGTGCAGAACATCTCCATCAGCACAGAGAGTTCTATCGGACAGCTCTGAGTCGAACGATAGTTCAAGGATGGCTGCATCTACATGAACACAAGAGGTGGTTTTCACTGATTCAAGTCAAACCTCTTTTTCATCTTTCCCCTAAATTGCTGGCAAAGCCCATTAAATTCATGAATCTCTGTAGGAGTGAGTGTAAATTGAAGAAAAGGCTGCACTTCTTGCCTAGGTGAATATGGTTTGGAATATGGGGTCTATCTCAAAAGCAAGAGGCTGGAATCTGAAGTGGTCACATAAAGTTGCCAAAAGTATTGTTGAGGTGTAAGGGGGGCTTTGAACTCCCATAAACTATGGAATTAATTAGAGGAGTGGTAGTGGTTTGAACTATTTTTTTTAATAAAATTTCTGGACACTCTGACCCTCCCCACTCCACCTGACAAAATTCGTGTAACCTCTCCTACAATGTGAAATGGAGAACTATTGTCTACTCTAGCCTTGATCTCAGATTTCTTAAAATAAGGACACTGGGTCTTTTTGAAAGCCACAATTTGTGGTCTGTATGTACCTAGCTCTCCTGTTATTGCTCACTGGTGACATTCTTGGCTCTAAATATAATAGTGGTTAGCAATCTAAGAGCAAAACACCATTTTAAGCATTTTATATGTATTAAACCTATTTAGTTCTCAGATTAACTCAAAGAGATAGTGCTATCCCCATTTTAGAGACAATGAATCCAAGGTACAGAGAGATTAGGTAACTTGCCACTATTCACATAGTAAGTGGGAGAGGCAGGATTTGAATGAATTTGTCCCTAGACTCCAACCAGTGTCTTTCTTATGTTTCAAAAGGCAGATAATCATAGTGATTTGTCTTGTTGGCTTGGCCCCTGAATCCCACCCATGTGTGTTGCCTTCGTGGATACTTCATGGCAAGAAGAGCTGACTCAGCTGGGCATGGTGGCTCACACCTGTAATTCCAGCACTTTGGGAGGCTGAGGTAGGTGGATCACCTGAGGTTGGGAGTTTGAGACCAACCTGACCAATATGGAGAAACCCCGTCTCTACTAAAAATACAAAATTAGCCGGTGTGGTGGTGCATGCCTGTAATCCCAGCTACTTGGGAAGCTGAGGCAGGAGAATCGCTTGAACCAGGGAGACGGAGGTTGTGGTGAGCCGAGATCGCACCAAGAGTGAAACTCCGCCTCAAAAGCGAAAAAAAAAAAGAGTTGACTCTACAGGTGAATTTCAAACATTAATCCATGTGCCCATGATTTCTAGGAGTGTGGATTTGGAAGACTGAAGAACATTAGGGGCATCCTGAACTCTCTGTAACTGAAATTACCAACCTCCACCCTTTGGGTGGAAAATAAAAGTATTCTTGGCCATCTGTGCAGCACTCTTAAGGAACTGGATGCTAAGCTATTGAAAATTTCTAGTTGTTGTTTGAACATCTTCTTTTTTTCTCACTGCAACCTCCACCTCCTAGGTTCAAGTGATTCTCCTGCCTCAGTCTCCTGAATAGCTGGGACTACAGGCATGCCCTACCATGCCCAGCTGATTTTTGTATTTTCAGTAGAGATGAAGTTTCACCATGTTGGCCACACTGGTCTTGAACTCTTGACCTCAAGTGATCTGCCTGCCTTGGCCTCCCAAAGTGCTGGGATTATAGGTGTGAGCCGATGCACCTGACCTTGAACATCTTACTGACACTATTTCACCAGCCATGTTACATACAGCAGAATGGGGATAGTGATTTATGCAATCTATAATTAATTGCACATTATAGATTTGCAGAATGCTAGTACTGGGATGGATTTTAGCAGTCACCTGGTCCAGACATTCTTAATAGCTGGGCTATAAACCATGCTTCAGAATCATTCAGGAAGACTTTTAAACATGCAGAGGCCAGGTTCTATCTCTGGTAACTCTGACTCAGTAGGTCTGTGGTTGGGTCTGGGCATCGGTACTTTAAGGAGATACTCATTAAAAAGAAATCCAGCCACATGTGGTTGCTCACACCTGTAATCCCAGCACTTTGGGAGGCCCAGGTGGGTGGATCACCTGAGGTCAGGAATTTCGGACTAGCCTGGCCAACATGGTGAAACCCCATCTTTACTAAAAATACAAAAATTAGCTGGGCATGGTGGTGCATGCCTATAATCCCAGCTACTTGGAGGCTGAGGTGGGAGAATTACTTGAACCCAGAGGAGGCGAGATCATGCCACTGCACTCCAGCCTGGGTGACAGAATGAGACTCGGTCTTGAAAAAAAAGAAAGAAAAAAAGAAATTCATTGGTCACATTTGGAGGATGCTAAATAAATAATTTATTATTTTAAAATCTGGCAAATAAAGAGGAAAATTATGTATTCATCCTGCTTTTCATGTACCAACACTACTGGGAAAATTATATAGCTGTTTAGGGACAGCTTCTCTTTATTGCAGTGTTGGCGGATCACAAGGTCAGGAGATCGAGAGCATCCTGCCTAACACGGTGAAACCCCGTCTCTACTAAAAAAATACAAAAAAACTAGCCAGGCGAGGTGGCGGGTGCCTGTAGTCCCAGCTACTTGGGAGGCTGAGGCAGGAGAATGGCCTAAACCTGGGAGGCGGAGCTTGCAGTGAGCTGAGATCCGGCCACTGCACTCCAGCCTGGGTGACAGAGCGAGACTTCGTCTCAAAAAAAAAAAAAAAAAAAAAAAAAAATGTTAGAATATCACCATTCTGTAGCTCCTAATGAATCAGTGAATCTGGACAATGATCATCAATAGCTGTGAATAACACAAAATGGGTCTCCTGATGGAAGTACACAACACAACATATAAAATATTCTCAACAAAGAATTAAACTAGGATCTCATCAAGTCTCTGTATCTCACTTTCAATTCTCAGAAGATACAGAGGACAGAGGAATATTTATGACCTTTGTGTCATTTATGACACCAGGGAAATCAGTCATCAAAATCCAGACTGTGAGGAAGTCTACAGGTCAAATCATCTAGTTTCTTCATCTAATACATTGCAAGGGGGGGAAAAAGATAGAGGGGGAATCTATCAAGTAAAAAAGACTTAAGAGACATAGCCACTGCCTGAAACTGGAGGTTGTTAGACTGTTGATTTGATCACATAAATTTAAAAAAATATTGTTAATTTTGTTAGGTGTGATAATTGCATTGTGGGTATGTTTTCAGAGATACTGAAATATTTGTGGATGAATATGGATATTTATTAATAAAATAAAAGGATCTGTTTTAAAATAATTGCAAGGAAGAGAGGTGGGCAAGAAGGTAGATGTGGATCAAACAAAATTGGCCCTAAATTATTATTATTTTTTTTTGAGAGAGGCAGTCTCACTCTGTTGCCCAGGCTGGAGTGCAATGGCGCGATCTTAGCTCATTGCAACCTCCACCTCCTGGGTTCAAGAGATTCTCCTGCCTCAGCGTTCCTAGTAGCTGAGATTACAGGTGCCTGCCACCATGCCCAGCTGATTTTTGTATTTTAGTAGAGACGGGGTTTCACCATGTTGGTCAGGCTGGTTTCAGACTCCTGACCTCAAATGATCCGCCCACCTCGGCCTCCCAAAGCGCTGGGATTACAGGTATGAGCCACTATGCCTAGTCATTCCGTAACTCTTAATGAGTCAATGGATCTAGGTAACAGCAATAGATCTAGGCATTGATCATCAATGAATGAAACATAAGAATATTGATGCAACATACAAGACTGTGTATGAATGAATATTTTAAGCTACTGTCCTAAAATAAAGATACCCAGATGATTCTGATGATGGGCTCATGTTGAGAACATTAATCTCTATCCCTGTCATTATTCACATGAGAAAATAAGCAGTTAAGTCATAGAACAGATACCAAAATAAGGCGCTTACTCAAAGACCTAAACTTGTTTCATCATGCATGTTCTTGTTCTTCCTTTTATATTGTACCGGACGGAGTTTTATTTTTTTTTTTCTGAATGTATGGGAGTCTCGCTCTGGTTGCTCGCTTAGGCTTGTTTTGTTCTAGTGGTCTCTTGATCTCGCTCACTGCCATACGTCTCCTGCTCTCTCGTGTTTCTCTGCCTATTTTCTCGGTATTGACTTCAGCTCCCGATTAGTCGCTTGTGATCTATCAGTTCGCTCCTACCTTCTTGACCTTGCGCCGGCTATTTTTGTAATTTTTAGTAACGGGACGGGGTTCACCGCTGTAGCAGGATGGTTCTCGAGTCTCCTGCTCGTGATCCGCCCCGTCTCGGCCTCGCCAAGAGTGGGCTGGGATTACAGGCTTGAGGCCCACTGCCCCAGCTTTTTTTTTTTTTTTTTAATAGTATATAAATCTAGCAAGATATGCTTTGCATCAATTTTCTTTATTTCAGTTCTGGTAGTTCCTACTGACCATTTTGGTCAGTAAAATATTGTGTCTTGCAGCACCATTACCTGCTAAGTGAAGAGAGAAAGGAAGATAGTTAATGTAATTACTGTCCCTACAGTGATGGTCCATACATTATCTATCTACTCTTCTCAAGAGTTGGGCAGTATAGAGGGTAAATTGTAATATCCCAAAGATTAGCTTTTCTTAAGGACAATTATATTGCTAATTTAGATAGTGTCTGAAATGGGAGAGAAATGATAGGTAAAACACTTCAAGGAATCAGGGCTCTGGAGGTAATCCTGGAGTAGTTGAAAGGCTTGGAGCTGAAAGACTTGGATTCAAGCCCTGACTTTTCTCTTATAACAAGGTGACTTTAGACAAGCCATTCAACTTCCCTGAACCTCAGTTTCCTCTGATGTGGCAGGGTGACCTCACAAGATTGCTGTGAAGATCAGATGGAATATGTATGTCTAAAAAATTTGTAAACTCCATAATGTGAGGTAAATATAAAGGATCCTTAACTAGGCTCATTCATTCTGCCAATGAACTGAATCTATCTTTGACAGTTGCCAAATTCAGAAATGTTAAAAGAACTATTTGGCTTTCTTGCATTGGGTGATTTTCATTGAATCTACGCTATAGCACCTTCTTCATCCTTGGCTAGACAATCCATAATGTGTTTTTAAAACCAAATAGCTTAATTCTTGTTTATTCTCCTCTCCCTAGGAAGCATAAAAGGAAGGGGTTTTGATGGGATATCATGGAGAGGAACCATAGAATAAAAGGAGAAGTAGGAGTTCAGAGAGTTACATACATCTGAGGGAAAATAAAACAAAAAAGTAATGCATGATGGAAAGTAGAACTCAGAAGGGAGGAGTGAGGAAGATTGAGAAGGTGGACATGCTTCAGATCGACAAGAGTTTGGGTCCTCCATAGCATAATATTCCAAAGCCTAATACAGTTTCTTGGTTTTGTGCATATCTCTGGTGTCCAAACAGCATATTTACTCCTCTGGGTTCTACCCAGCACCTAACAAAGTACTATGGACAAAGCAAAAACTCAATAGGTATTTGTGGAATGAAGAGTCTTCCCATTAAAGCTGAGACAATTGAGAGTTGGCTACACAGATTTATTCTGTAAAAGGACCTGATAGCTCAGAGGAGGACTGAGCCATTAAAACACCATTGAGAATTCAGTCTAGGTTTGAGGTGATTGTTTATCATACTGTTTTCTCTGGCTTGGCCAGATCCCCTAACTACTTTTAAGTGTTCTGTACAGCTCGTGTACAGCTAACAGGTACTGACAGGCTGAAGAGAAGCCTAGGAAACCACTATTGTTGTCTAAAAATTTTGCAGAGTTGAATTTGTGAATCCTCTTTTGGAGACAGAATTCCCGCTCTTGTATAATCTAATTGCTACTTAAACAGAATATCTTTAATTGGCGTACTCTTTCCACCTTGCCTGCTTTGAAATACACTAGTCAACTATTTTGTTTTTTTTTTTTTAAATAAGGGTAAGAGGTTTCTCCAGAGGTCGTTGCTTACTAGGATCCTCTAATGTCTTACATATTAAATACTGTTATAGATAGTAAATGATATTGTAGGTATCACTATTAGTTATTTAATAATGTTATAGCTATTAATTTACATATGATATATAAAATACTGAGTAGAATGGCATCAGTTTCAGAGATTTCACTCAGATGACCAGGCAATAGTTATTCTTTTTGAGAAATGTTTTGTTTAGGAGTTAAGTCAAGTTCCTTAGAAGCAGAGCCTGAGATGAGGATTCTTCTTTGAATGATTTATTGAACATTGAGTGATTTAAAGAACATTCTTCTTTGAATGTTCCCAGAACAAGGGAAACGCAGAAGTAGGATAAGATAAGGGAAGGAGCTAAGCAAGGATGTGGTCTCAGCCGGAGACTACCTTCTGCCTGATCCCACTCATTGGCTGGGCTCTGTCCCTGTAGGGAATGGGGGCGGGGAGATACAGTCCAGCCTTCTGGGTCAGGTGGTTCCAGGTGATCCCACTCATTGGCTGGGGTCTGTCCCTGTAGGGAATGGGGGTGGGGAGACACAGTCCAGCCTTCTGGGTCAGGTGGTTCCAGTTTGGCTGAGGGCAGTTCTCTCAAGGAGAGAGCAGCTGTGAGCCATTAGCAGCTAACACTCTGCAACTGGACAGCTGGAGCAGCTAAAGCTCTTGGTGGGGGCACAAAGAGCTACAAGACTCCTTTTACATGGTAAAAGGAATCTTGAAAGCTCAGTGCATTTTGTAGTCATTTTACTTGACCAAAATTTTTGAATGAAAATTGAATAAGTGAAAGAGAAAAGAATTCTGGAAGCTCAGGTAAGACAGTATTTCTTGCCTTTGAAAATACAATTTCTGTTCTTCATGCATTTTCTTTGGTTAAAGTAACCTAAAATAGTATTTTAGCCTTTTATTCTTTAATTTTTTTTTTTTTTTTTAAAGAAATTGATGGCCGGGCATGGTGGCTCATGCCTGTAATCCAGCACTTTGGGAGGGCCAGGAGGGTGGATCACTTGAGGCCAGTTCAAGACCAGCCTGGCCAACATGGGGAAACCCCGTCTCTACTAAAAATACAAAAATTAACTGGGCTTGGTGGTGTGTGCCTGGAATCCCAACTGCTCGGGAAGCTGAGCCCACGAACCTCAAATCTGTGAGGCAGAGGCTGCAATGAACCAAGACTGTACCACTGCACTCCAGCCTGGGAGACAGAGGGAGACTCCTCATCATTGATGAATGTGGGAGAACTGACTACAGTAATTGTTGCTCAAATTATTACTCTGGGATGAAACTGTAGAATTAATAACACTTGCAATACATAGATAGATCTGGCAACTTGCATTTGTAGGTTTACAACATGAATCAAGTGGATTAAGCAGATTCCTACAAACTTTCAAATTTAATTAAGCAGCAGCAGCTCACAAGATGAATATAGAGAAAATGTTTACCAACATCAGTATGACAAATACTATCTTATGTGTCTCACTAGGAAATTCTACCAGCCTGTGTGAATTGAGTGTTACATGAAACTTCTTACTTGAATATAGTTGGTGACATTTATTTCAGTATTAGAAGTTTTGGTGAGCACGGGAAAGGATTGCAACAACAATGGAATTGATTGGTAGGTTTTTCTATAACTAAATAGAATGTACACATACACGCACATATGCATCCCCATTCAGTGTTATTTCATATCCATTTCACTGCTAGCACTAAAATGGAAATAGCATTTGTTACTTAAATGGGGCTAAGGAAAAAATAGAATTCATACAACATTTTGCATGTGATAATGTGATGGAATCTGCCACAATTACACATTATCTCTGTCCTTCTTACCTCTTTTAATTCGTAAAATAACCCAATTCATACTACCTTTAAATGAGTTTTTTTTTTACTTTTATTCCAATTATTTTATTATTTCAGAATTCTATTTAAGATGTATGCACAAAAAAGGCATGAAAGAGCTATATGTATAAACACAAAAAATCTTATGTATGATACAATCCCAAATACTGTATACTCATGAAAAGATAACAACAAATAGACATAGAACTGGACCCAGAATAAAAGATAAACTTCTCTATGAAAACTACAAAAATATTCTGAAGGACAGGGGAATAGGAGAGTTAGGAGACTTTGAAGACAGACTGGAGTATCTAAAATATTACCAAGAGTCCAAGTATATAGTTAGCTTAGAAAAGATCAGAAAGGTAGTGGTTTTTCAGGGTAAGCAGAATGATGTGAGAGAGCCTCAGGGAATTAGTAAAGTGCTGGGATCAAAAAGGAGTATCAGTATGGAATAAGGAAGCTTAAGGCATTAAGATGACTGTCAGTGGAAAAGTGTTCAGAAACTTTCAAGGGAACAGAGTTGAAGAGAAGGTTCTTGCTGCCATTGCACAACCTCCTGTAGTTTATAACCTAACCAGAATCCTTGTTGTTCACTTAATAAAAAAACAACAAATAATGGCTGGGCATGGTGACTCACGCCTGTAATCACAGAACTTTGGGGCTGAGGCGGGTGGATCACCTGAGGTCAGGAATTCGAGACCAGCCTGGCCAACATAGAGAAACCCGTCTCTACTAAAAATACAAAAAATAAGCCAATTTGTGCCTGTAATCCCAGCTACTCAGGAGGCTGAGGCAGGAGAATTGCTTGAACCTGTGAGGTGGAGGTTGCAGTGAGCCCAGATCATGCCACTGCACTCTAGCCTGGGCAACAGAGCAAGACTGCGTCTCAAAACAAACAAAACCAAAAAAAAAAAAAAAAAAACCCAATAAATAAATCAATAAGTCTTTTCCAAAATGGGACCCTTCGCTCAGTTCTGTCACCTGGGCCTTCAAGACCCATCCTTCTAGGACTGCTGCTTCCTTCCACATGTGGTAGAATGCCTGCCCAAAGGTTAACCTTGCTTTTTGGTCTCTATTTCAGTGAGAGACACCTGGTGCCCTTTGACAAGATGACTCACAGGTGAATCATAGACAACTCCCTCTCCTCACTCCTCATTCCCGTTGCCCAGGAAAAGTAATCAGAATTTTGTGTTTCAGGGTTAAAAAAGTAGAAGGTGCTATGTAGTGTGGGCTCCCTGAGACTATCCAGGGGTTTCTGAAAGCCTAAGGAGAGGTAGCATGACCTCGAAGGGGCAGAAAACAGCAAAGAGCAATCAGCCAGAGTGTTCGCGGATCACTTGAGCTGGCGGAGTCTGCAGAACAGGTGGACCCCACTGGTGATCTCCAGATGGAGGGCATGCTTTCCAGTGCAGTGTGAGTGATGACTCCTCCATTTCCCCCAAGAAGTGGGCAGAAATGTGAGAGCTCTCATTTTTTTTCCATCTAAAGTTAAGCTTTACTGATAATGAATACGTATTGACACTGGTGCCTTTAGTGTATATTAGATGGTTACATGTTATATGCAGTCTTTGAGATATTTCAAGGCAACAATGAGAGCTCTACTGTGTGTGTGGAGGCGGGTGGGGTGGGGAAGGTTTGACCTTGGCAACCTCACTCATTTGCTTTCAGAGTATTGTGATTGATGTGTTGCAGCATTTATTCGTACCACTTGAAGAGCATTTATAACTTATTATATCTAGTTTTAACTAACTCTTATAAAAAGAACAAGTAGATTAAGCAGATTTGTACAAAGGAAGTGAAGACTATACTAAAGACAAGCACAAGCAAACAACAAGAAGCAACAGAGTTGATAACGCTTTTACTCTGAGACAGACTCTTTATCATTCAAGGTAAAAAATGGTGATGATCTAACGATCTGACAAGATCAGCTAAAATAAATTTTCATTATCAAGATGGCTATATGAAATAAATATACATCGCTAGTTTCATTAATAATGGCCTTACCTTATGTAAAGAGGGAGTGCCAAGATATTAGTGTAACTGTTTTAGAGAATGAGACGAACTTGGTGGAACAAATTTTGGGAGAAACAAGACAGTAAGGAATTGATGTTATTTTTCCTTAAACAGTGTTCTCAATAGTGACACACTTGTCTCCTTTCATTGTTTAACAAGATCTTGAGTACATCCTACTCTAGTCACTTTCAGCTATGTAAATGAAAGTTCTTATTTAGGTAATTCTAACTCATTTTCATGTGTTAGAAGGTTCAGGTCAGTCTAACATCAAAACATCAATGTCACATCCAGGTCTGAAGAGTCTTTCCTTCTTTCTCAGCCTTTCTCAGTCAGGTAAAGAGAAGTGATATGGTTTGGTTGTGTCTTCACTCAAATCTCACCTTGAATTGTAGCTCCCATAATTCCCATGTGTTGTGGGAGGGACCTGATGGGAGATAATTGAATCATGGGGGCAGGTTTCCCTATACTATTCTTGTGGTAGTGAATAAGTCTCACAAGATCTGACGGTTTGATAAAAGGTTTTCCCTTTCACTTGGCTCTCACTCTTTCTTGCCTGCCACCATGTAAGATGTACCTTTCGTCTTCTGCCATGATTGTGAGGCCTCCCCAGCCGCGTGTAACTGTCCATTCAGCCTCTTTTTCTTTATAAATTACCTAGTCTCAGGTATGTCTTTTTCAGCAGCATGAAAATGAACTAATGCAAGAAGCAAGTCTTTTTATTTCCTGTTGTCACTTTTGCTTCTGTTGTCCATCCTGGTTAACACTGTCTGGTTCTTTCATGGGACATGTGTGTGTTCTTTGAAATTCCTCCTGTGGGGATTTCCAGAGTGATATGAGTGATGCGTTCAACAGTGAACTCAGCTCTTGCATTTGGCAGTCTATCCCACAGACTCTGACTCCTAAGCCTCCCTCTCCCCCTGGGTGGCTTTCTTGGGTAGATCCCATCAAGATGGCTTGAACATCCTTACTTTCCATTGTACCCATGTAGTTCATGGGAAGCTCTTGCATACTTCCCACCCCAAAAGTACAGATTGTTCCGATTTCTGCTCTCCTTGCCTTCTATAGCAAATGACTTCAGCCCGCCTCCTGCTTTTTGTAGTCACCAGCTGGTGAGCAGACCCTGGTCGCTGTTTTGCTCTTCTTTCATTCCTACATCCAATCAAGCCCCAAATCATTCTGTTTTTAATTCCTAAGCATTTCTGAAATATCTTTCTTCCTTTCTTTGCCACCATTTTGTTGGTTCAGTCTTTCATCTATTTTCCTCCCTGACTTATCTTGTCCTCTTAAAATCTACCCTCGACATGGCTGCCAGAATGATCTATCAAAAATGAAAATTGGATCACATTACTACCCTGCATAAAATGTGTTGATAGTTCCTCAGCTGGCATTGCCAAGTTTCTTAACTTGCCCTAAAAACTTCTACATGATCTTGTTCTCGTTGAGTTCTCTTGTCACCACTTGTACATGCCAAGCTACATCTTGGCTGCCTTGATTTTTGCTGTCCTCCTTCTGTCGGAAATGTTTTCCACCCACTATGCTGTTCTTCCTTCACCCGCCTCCATCCCCCGCCAACTCATTCATTAAGACTCAGCTTACTTTCATTGCATCCAGGGGGTTTTCCACAAGCCGCACCCCTGCCTGTGCTCCCACAGCCCCTGAGCTGGATAGGAGTGCCTCTTCCATGCTCCTTAGTCTCCCCTACCACTGCCTGTTCCATTTCTGGGTTTACTGTGCACATTGTAGTACCTATGTGTCCTTCTCCCCATTAGACTGAGTGTCTAAGAGGAAGGACAGGATCTTTTTCTTTTGAGACCTGCCTCGTGCCTAGCACATAATAGGCACTAAATATTTACCAAAGGAATAAATGAATAAATGAAAGAATAAAATAAGGCTTCAAGATAACAAAGGGCAAGAAACCGGGCTGGGAGTGCTGATTCCTCCCCTCCTTTCCTTTCTATTATTGCTGCTGCTGTTCTGATTCACCACCAAGTGGGCTTTCTCAACAGCAACTGGGAGTGCCATCTGTACTCCCACCATTTGTCTGCGAATCTTTTCATCCCCCCTTCTTAAGAAAAGACAGGGCCAGGGTAGGTAATCACTACATTTACTTTTATCACTGCAATTCCTGCCCCAGAGGGTGATGATGACTTGCTCAATTCAAGAAAAAGAAAGCCTGAGCTGGTTCTTGTGGGCTTTCTTGTTGGATTCCAGACATGTGGGTGTCAGGGTCAGACTTGTGAGTAGTCCTAGAAGGGCACTTTTGAGATGTTTCTAGATTTCTGATGTAGGGTCTGAAGGTCCTGGTTTTTCCAGAGCATTTTTACAAACTTTTCGCAACCACAACCAACAGGAAGGGATGAGGTTTTTGGAGGGTAGGACTGAGCAGCCTGATGAGCAGCCAGAAGAACCCAGGGCCAAGATGGAGGGAGGACCTGGAAACAGTGTTCAAGGTGATGCCATTTGATGGGGCCCCAAAATAGGGGGCTGGGGGAGATAGAGAAAGGCTGTGATGTCACATTTTGCCTATATCTGTATTTACCTAATGTCTAGCACTGAATCTGGGAAATATTAGGCATCTGCTAAGGGGGGAGATGACACAGGACTCAGCAGTGTCTAGGATTATTTAAAAAAACCCAACTTGTCCTCAATGATGGGAGTCACTGAAAATAACTTACTCTTGCAAAAGTATGGACTTTCTAAATTAAGAGAAATAATTCTGGCCCTTGCTTCTTGCATATTCCTAAGATCATGGTTATATAAGCAGTAAGATTCTCTCCCATAAAACTTAGAAAAAACACCAGTATACTTTTGCAGCCAGTTAGGCAGCCATTTCTTCTTTTCAGATAAAAGTCCCAATTTTTCTTTTGGGGAATTCGTGCTTCTCCACATTCGGTCCATTTGGGGTCTGATCATCTTTTGGCTCCAGGAGTGGGCAAGTGTAAGGCTCAGGACTAGACAATAAGAGCAGTGTATCCCCTGGTCATGGTGATTTGTTTAGGAGAGAGAACACCAGTCAGGCCAAGGAGAGACAGGCATGGAACTTGTCTTGGAATGCTTGTCAAAGAGGTTTTCTGTTTGTTTTTTTTTTTTTTCTAATGGGTTGACTACTATGAGAAAATGTAAGCCTAGAGATGCTGGAGACCATATCTGGGGTAGGCCTTCCTAGCAATAATGTCAAGTCACAGGAAAGGAAAGCCTGCTGATGGAGAAAATCAGATTCCTGATGACACAGTGTCTGTGCCTAGATCAAGCCAGGCCTGAAACTGATAAAACCCTGGAACTCTACATTCCAAAAGCCAGTAATTTTTCTACTCCCCACCCTCTTACCCTGCTTGTTTAAGGCAGTCTTAGTTGGGTTTCCTGTTACTGCCCCCATAAAGAGTACTGCCAGCCTAGGCCCTGGGACTCTGCCTGAGGTGGATGGAGCTGCTGCTTCTGTGGCCATCTAGGAAGTGCTTCTTATTTATGCCCTTCTGGTTCACGCAGAAATGATACAGGAGCCCAAACTATGGAAAGTAGCAGGGGTTCTTAGGAAAGATGCTCGTTCTATTTACTCTTCTTTATAGACAGACATGTAAAGTAAAGAAACAAACATTGATTTGAGAGATGATATATCTTTCTGAGGTTACTGTGAAACTTTGAACGCTTTCAAAAGGGAAAATAATTTTTCAGTTTTCCTTTAATCTTGATTTCTTTTCTGAGGAAAGAGGTAAGAAATGCTCTTCTACTTTGGATCTTGGGTTTTCTCTGTTTGTCCTTCCTCCCAGCCCATTGCCCTTTCTGTCTCCCCTTCTGCAGGCCACACTCACAGTCCTGCCTTGGCTGCCGCATCACTGGGGAACAAGCCTTCTCCAAGAACTCCGGTTCTGAAATAGTTCTCTCCAATGTCATTACTCGCGCTTTGCATCCCTTCTACTTTCTTGCTTCTGTTGAACTCAGTTCTGTCCTGATTTATTTCACAAGTATTTATTGGGTACCTAATATGTGGCAAGAACAGTTTTAGGCACTTCAGATACATCAGTGAACAAAATTCAAAGATCCCTGATTTCATAGAGCTTACATTCTAGTGGGGGCTGTGGGAGACAGACAGTATATAATAAATGCAACAAACAGGTACATTATGTAGTGTTTTAGAAAGGCTATGAAAAAATGAAAAAAAAAATAGAGAAGAGGAGGTGGTCAGGATTCCTGGGAGTAAAAGTGGTTGCAATTTTAAATAGTCTGCATGGAGAAAGTGAAATATGAGCAAAGACTGGAAGGAGGAAGGGACTCACGTTTAGCAATCTGGGGGAAGAGTGTCTCAGGCAAAGGGAACAGCCAGTACAGAGTCCCTAATGCAACACTGTACCTGGCAGTGTTTATGGAACAGCAAAGAGGTCAGTGTGCCTGGGGTAAAGGGAGAAAAGTCAGGACTAGCAGGAGGTCAGAGAAGGAGGTGAGTGGTAGGGGAGAGGTAATAGGGGTCAGTGTCATGCAGGAATTTGATTTTTTTCTGAGTAAAATGGGGAATCATTGGAGGGCTTCAGGGATAAAGGGACATGATCTGACTCAGATTTTCCAAAGACCACTCTGGCTGCAGAGTGAAAATAAACTCCAGAGGAGCAAAGGTGGAAGCAGACATTATGGGTATTGCAGGAATCAATGCCCGAGACGCTGGTGGCTTGGATCAGGGTAGAGGCTGTGCAGGTGTTGGTAAGTGGCTGGAAATCTGGGTCTCTCTTAAAGACCCAGCCATGAGGACTTGCTGACAGATTAGATGTGGAGTGTGGGAGAAGAAGCATTTGTAAGGATAGGGCTGCCATCAGCCGAGAAGGGGGAAGACTGAGGGTAAAGCGCCTCTGAAAGGAATATTAACAGTTCAACTTAGGACAAGCTGAGGAGGAAGCTGGAAATGCTGAGCTGGCAGCTGAGCACTAGGTTTAAGGAGATAGGTCTGGCCTGGAAAGATAAATTTGGGAGTTGTTGCCGTCTAGATGGTAGTTAAAATCTCATTGTAAACTGTAGGTCTTTCTTAGCCAATAAGCCTCCTATTACCCTCCTGACTTTACTGAGAGAAGTTGAGAGCATAACACGGTGGAGAAAATATGGGCTTTGGAGTTTGGGCAGAGCTGGATCAGAGTCCCAGTGTTATTACCCTACTAGTCATGTGGCTCTGGACAGCTTTCTTACCTTGCTAAGTTGCAATTTACTTATCTGAAAAATTGGATGACAACACCTACTTCCTAGGGTTGTTAAGCTCATTAAATTAAACAATGCAAAACTCTTGGTGCATTGTAGATTCTTAACAATTATTTTCTTCCCCTTCCTTTTTAAATGTAGGCTGGATACTAACCAATGATTGTAGCTCTGGTATTAGCTTTCTGGACCAGTGCTACTCAAAGGGTGGTGCTTGAACTAGTAGCAATCAGCATCACCTGGGAGCTTGATGGAAATGCAAATTTTCAAGCTACACCATCCTACAGAATCAGAAATTCTAGGAGTGGGACCCTGAAATCTGTATTTGAACAAGCTCTCCAGCTGCTTCTGATACGTGCTAGAATTTGAGGACTACAGCTTTAGTGTCTTCTGATTCATAAGCTTCCACCTGACCCCTGAGCATACCTACTCCCCTGCTCATGTTTCTGCATAGCTGATTATTGTCAGAAAAAGTTATATCAACCTCTTGGTTGAGTCTAGAGTTACACTTTTATCTCTTTCCACATAAAATAAAACTATTCTAGAAGATAGTCAAACTCAACATGACCCCAACAACTCACTCTTCCCTGCCCCAAATCCCCTTCAAAGAATAAAACAAACTGTAAAATAACTGACTTCCTTCTCTCCTCCTAGGTTTCCCATTTTAATAATAATTAGAGAAATGTATTCACTGAAATTTCACTTTATGTGTCACATTACATGTATCAGTGAAATGATATATAAGGTAGGACTAATGCGAATTTCCACTTACTAGATAAGGAAATTGAGGATTAAGGAAATTAAATAGCTAACTCAAGGGAACAGAGATTGTGCCGATGGGGACATCAGAGGGAGACCATAAAGCTGGAGCAGGGAGAAGGGACTTGCTCTTTCTTCTTTGTTGCCTGCCTCACCCTTGCAGTGCTTCTTCACTCCGGCAGAGGCACTTTGTTCTAGTTGCAAAGGTAAATTCCTGTTTTCCAATTTTCCCACACTTGCAAAGCTATCTTTATTGTACTTCCCATCCCCATTCTTCAAACACCAGTATCACTGGCTGATGGGCCCTCCTCGAAGGCTTGGATTCCCACCCCATGGGACACCACCAAACTCAGGAATAGCAACAGCAGTTGAAAACACCTATTTCTCAAGGTCTAGTCCCTAGATCTATGGGGTCCCTCCTACGAACTACTACTACTACTACTACTGCTGCTGCTGCTGCTGCTTTTTTTTTTTTTTGAGAGGCAGGTTCTCATTTAGTCACCCAGGCTGGAGTATAGTCATGGGATCATGGCTCACTGCAGCCTCGACCTCCTGGGCTTAAGTGATCCTCCTGCCTCAGCCTCCCAAGTAGCTGTGACTACAGGCATATGCCACCAAGCTCGGCTAATTTTTAAAAGTTTTGGAGACAGGAGGTCTCACTTAGTTGCCCAGGCTGTTCACAAACTCCTGGCATCAAGCAATCCTCCTGCCTTGGCCTCCCAAATTGCTGGGATTACAGGCATGAGCTACCACACCCAGCCCCTCTAAACATCTATAGTTTAATAATTCCAGTCTCTTCCTTTTGTTCCCCTAGTCCTAGGGATGGCAGCTGCCTCCTGCCATTCCTGACTTCATGATACCCTATTTATTTATTTATTTATTAGAGACAGGGTCTTGCTTTGTCTTACAGTGTCATGATCATGGCTCACTGTGACCTTGACCTCCTGTGCTCAAGTGATTCTGCTGCCTTGGCTTCCAAGTAACTAGGATTACAGGTGCATGCCATCATGTCCTACTAGATTTTTAATTTTTTTTCTAGAAAAGGGTCTCACTGTGTTGCCCAGGCGTGTCTCAAACTCCTGTCCTCAAATGGTCCTCCCACCTCGACTTCCCAAAGTGCTGGAATTACAGGTGTGAACCACTGTACCCAGCCCATGGTACCTTATGGTTCTCTAAATATCGTTATATTATATTCTTTTTTGTCAGTTAAAATAATTGGTGTGGTTTTTGTTTGCTTACTGGCTCCTGACTGATACATCTTATCACTGTGCTACTCTTCTTATTCTTAGCCAACTCAGACTAGAAACCTTGTAGTCTTTTTCATCTTCTTTCTTACTATTAAAATATCTCTCACCTCATTGTTCATCAAACCCAGTTCATTCTCTTATGATGTCTCCCAATTTCTTTCCTCCTCTTCATTCTCATTTCCATAGTCCTATCTGTGGTCTCAATTAACTTGTCCTTTTGCCTGTACTCTTGGATTGATTTTTTTAACTAGTGTTTCTGTCCTTTATCATGTGTCATTCTAGGTAATTTTTTAACCTGGTTGCTTGGGTTGCTTAATCCAAACATAATTATAATGATTACTTTCGTATATTCTATTGAAGATCTCATTCCATAGCATGGCATTCAAGGTCCTCTAGAGTTTAATCCAAATCTGATTTTCTAGTCTCTTTAAAAGTTGTGTTCCTTCTATACACCATGTTCTATGTACCACATTGCAGATTGGGTTCTACAGAAAGCAGACTTTGGGAGGAAGTGGGGAGAAGGAACCAGGAGTAGGTAGGATGAGATGTGAAGCTGCAGTGTGATTGCAGCAAAGTCCTCAGAAAACCCATGGTGAGCTTTGAAGCATAAATGGCCTTTCACAGCTGTTCTGAACCTGGGAAAGATGGCTTACACCTATGGGAGTTTTGGGAGACTGAGGTGGGAGGATCCCTTGAGGCTGGAAGTTTGAGACCGGCCTGGATGAGACCTCATCGCCACAAAAAAAACAAAAACAAAAACAAAAAAGTTGGCTGGGTATGGTGGCACTCATCTGTAGTCCAGCTACATGGGAAGCTGAGGCAGGATGATAGCTTGAACTTAGGAGTTGGAGGCTGTGGTCGTACCACTACACTCCAGCCTGGGTGACAGAGCAAGACTCTGTCTTTAAAAGAAAAAGAAAAAAAAAAAAAGCTGTCCAGAGCCTTTATATACACTCACAGGAACCAGTCACTGGATGGAAGCTTTTGCTGGGAAGGGGCATGGTCTTGAGTGAGTAGCCCTGTGCGGCTGAGGGCAATTCCTGTGGAGGGCTGTTGTCAGGCATGCTCCCAGTAGCTGTGGAACTAGATTGCTTAGTTCTGAAAGGGAAATCTGGGCTGCACACCACAGCATCCAATAGAGACTCACATCACTCTGCCATACTACTAAAACAAGTGAGGCAACTCACTATGACTATGATCGCATTAACTCCCCAGACTCATAAGTACTAGCCTGAGATTACACTTGTTGAAATTCAACTGGCCTTTTAAATATTATTTTGTCAAAGTGGCATTATTGAAATACAGTTTACAAACTGTACAGTTCACCCATTTACAGTGTATAATTCAATGAGTTTTAGTATATTCACAAATATGTGCAACCATCACCACAGTAAACTCTGAAACATTTTCATCCCCTCAAAACAAACCCCATACCCTGTAGGTCCCCCTTTCCCTTGAGCTGTAAGCAACCACAAATCTTTCTGTCTCTGTTTCCCCTTTCTGGACATTTCATATCAGAATCATATAGTAAGTGGTCTTTTGGGTCTGGCTTCTTTCATTTACCATAATGTTTTCAAGGTCTATCCATGTTGTAGTGTGTATCAGCACTTCACTCCTTTCTATGGTCAGATAATATTTCACTATATGTCCACACCACATTTGCTTATCTAAATTTGGCAGTTGATGGGTGGTTTGGACTGTTTATGCCTCTTGGCTGTTATGAATAGCACTGCTTAACCTTTGCGTACAGGTGTTTGTATAGGCATTTGCTTTCATTTCTCTTGGGTATATACCTAGGAGTGGAATTGCTGAGTCATAAGATAAAGCTATGTTTAAGTATGTGGGGAATTGCCAGATCTTTTTCCAGAGTTGCCGCTCTGAAAATGTCACTTTTCTATGAAGTTGACAACTACCTGCCTGCCTCCTAAGTCCCCCTCCTTTCATTGCAATTAAATGTTCTATTTCTGTATTCCTTTAACACTGTTACCCTTGTTCCCTTGTTTCATGCTCAGCCTCATAATGTTGTTGCAGTGGACATCTGTTTTTTACAAGCACCCATTCCCCTTCTTGAATGATATCCTCTTTTCTTAGTGAAAACATCCCTCCTGTAGTCTGCTGGCCTGACCAAGTAAGATGTTCTACCGCTATAGTCATTGAGAATGATTCAGGGGTGAGAATGTGACTCCAGTTAGGTTAAATTAGCATCAGTTCTGGGACTTTTGTTGGAAAAAATGGGCAAAGACTCTATTTCCACACTAGTTCCTAAGCTGGTGATATGTATTCCTAGAACTATTGGTGACCTTCTTACCATCATAAGGTGAGAACTGCCTTGAGAGTGAAATCAGAGAAAAGGAAAGCCCCAATGTGGAATGGGACAGATTGCCTGTTGATTTTGTTTGATTCAGTCATACCTGACATCTACAACTAGAACATTCAGTTACTTTCAATAACTTCCCCACACATAAGTTCTTATGTAACTTCTGTCATTTGTAATGCTAAGAATCCCAGTCAATAGAGTATTAGTAGCGTATTCCTTCCTCCACTGAATTTGAAGCTTCTGGAGGTAGGGACCACGTCTTTTTCATTTGAGCATGATGCTGGCATGTAGAAATTGCTAATAGACAATTGCTGAGTAATTGAAGGAATGAATGAGGAATGAGTCTATCTTTTGCTATGTTTGAAACCACATCCTATGGTTTATGGCCAGCAATAGGGCTTTGCCTTCATTCAGCAAGAGACTGAGTTTTCGTGTGTGTGTGCACATGCGCATGTGTATGCATGCGTGTGTATGTGTGTGTGTGTGTGTGTTCCTTTATGTTCGAGATTGAATTAAGCAATCTCACATGGGGAGTTGGGTACCAATCAAAGAACTTTAGTGCCTCTCTTTAAGGTCCCACTGTAGACCTCTCCTCACATGCTCTTGAGGAAAACTGAGCCACTTTTGTTTTCACAGAGTTATCAATGTAGCTTCATAAATAGGTTGTCTGTCACTTTATGTTGTTTATTTCTACATAATTGACTTTGGGGATATGGAAATGAAGATCTGGCTTTTTCATTACTTGAGAAAATGAGTTTATTTTTTGATTCCAACTCTTAAAATATATACAACAAAATTATTTAAGAAATAAGTAGGTGTTTTCATAAGGAGGGTTATGTGGTAGAATAAATTCAGAGATACGTAGGAGAGGATAAGAGTAGCCAAAAAAATAAAAAGCCATTGTGAATAATAGGAACATCTGGAGTGTAGACTTTGGTAATTTTTGGTACTATCATTTGCATTTTAAATGGGTGAGCAATCAAACAGCATCTATTCATATGTCTCTATCTAGCTTGACTGGGTGACATTTATAATTTCACCCAGAAAGCCAAAAAAGACTTCAAAGCACCATAATTGTCCACTTCTCCACCCCGAAACACATCATGCTTAGGCAAAGTAGGGGCTTGGGGCCAGTAGCTACAGAAAAGCTGCTGCATGAAACCCTGGGACTAAAGACTTGGGTTTGAATCTTTTATTTATTTATTTATTTTTATTTATTTTTTTAGACGGAGTCTCACTCTTCACCCAGGCTGGAGTGCAGTGGCGTGATCTTGGCTTGCTGCAACCTCTGCCCCCTGAATAGTTGGGATTGCCGGTGCCTGCCACCACACCCAGCTAATTTTTGTATTTTTAGTAGAGATGGGGTTTCACCATGTTGGCCAGGCTCGTCTGGAACCCCTGACCTCAGGTGATCCTCTTGTCTTGGCCTCCCAAAGTGTGGGGATTATAGGCGTGAGCCACTGCACCTGACCAGGTTTAAATCTTTTTATCTTCACAAAATTGAGATCTTTATTGTCTGCCATATTTATTTGTGCTCTGTGGACTGAAGAGAAGAGAACAGACAGAGCATTTGGAAAGGGATTGTTCTCCCTCCTATTTGCCAGATTCTATTTTTTCCTTTCTTACTGATGCATGAAAACTTTATCCTTTGGAAAGTAAACGTCCCAGAAGAATATGATCTAACCCTAGTGACTCATTTGAGAGATTCTTTAAAGTAAAGGAGTGTTCCCTAAAATAGAAGGGGATTTCACTTTGAGGGCAAGAAGGTTTTCCCTCTTTATCCTTAGGCATAGAGGTTATACTGTCTCTGACACATCCTTCCTTCCCTCCTGTTCCTCTTCCCTACATTTCAAACACACCAGGGGATATCCTCATAATCTAAAACACATTCTCTGTGCATTTGATTAAAAGCTGGTATTTTCTGTTGAAAAAAAAAATTTAGGACTGTAGTAGTCCAGCATAGACACTGCATATGGGGTAAATCTAGGGACAGATCCTTATATTAAAAGTGATGGTGAGAATCCTGCTGGCCATTGCTTGTAGTAGAAGAACAACCTCAGCAGATGAGAGCTTCATACCTTACAGCTGTATTAGAGTGTATTTTTTCCTTTTCTTTCCTTTTTCCTTTCCCCTTTCCTCTTTTCCTTTTCCCCTTTCCCCTTTCCTTTCCTTTCTGACAGAGTCTCTCTCTGTTACCCAGGCTGGAGTGCAATGGGTCGATCTCAGCTCACTGCAACCTCTACCTCCTGGGTTCAAGTGATTCTTCTGCCTCAGCCTCCCAAGGAGCTGGGATTACAGGTGCCTGTCACCATGTCTGGCTAATTTTTGTATTTTCAGTAGAGATGGGGTTTCACCATGTTGGTCAGGCTGGTCTCAAACTCCTGACCTTAAGTGATCTACCCATCTTGGCTTCCCAAAGTGCTGAGATTACAGGCTTGAGCCAAGATGCCCAGCTTAGAGAGTATTTTCTGAGCAGTGTTTTATAAACCAGGAGTCTTCAACCCCCGGAACATGGACTGGAACTGGTCTGTGGTCTGTTAGGAAATGGGCCACACAGCAGGAGGTGAGCAGTAGGCAAGTGAGCATTACCACCTGAATTTTGCCTCCTGTCAGATCGGCAGCGTCATTAGATTCTCGTAGGAGTGCAAACCCCATTGTGAACTGTGCATTTGAGGGATCTAGGTTATGTGCTCCTTATGAGAATTGAACTAATGCCTGATGATCTGAGGTGGGACAGTTGCATCCTGAAACCATCCCCCACACCTCAGCCTCCCATCCATGGAAGAATTGTCTTCCATGAGACTGCTGCGCCAAAAAGATTGGGGACTGCTACTATAAACCATTCTGCCCTCGTGGGAATACTGTATAGATACCTATATTGCCAAGACTTTATTTTCTTACCCTTTCTTATGTACTTATCAAACATACTTAGCCTCCTTTCTACTTATTCTCACATCAGCTTCATGTCTCTAACTAGCTATGCAAGATTTGGAAGGTCTTTTTACATTCTTGGACTTCAGTTTACTTTGTAATGTTGAGTACTTTATCTTTAAAATCTTTACCAGCTCTAAAATTCTATAGTTCCTTGTCTATGCTTCTGTGTTCTAATGTGTTTGACTCTGGTTTTAATTCTTAAGCTAATCTTTTATTTAGCCTTCATTTGAGATAAATGTCACAAGCAGAGAGGGCAGGAAATGGCATCTTGGTGTCTTAAGTAGAGAAATTAGAAGCTCATAAATCTCAATGAACCTTGAATTAATTAGTGGAGAAGTTACCTTTATATCATTGTGCCTCAGATGATTTGGGGTCAAAGAAGGAATGCTGGGGATATAATTATGAATGCTGTACATATAAATGCAAGGACAGTGGCAACATTTATGACTGACTACTATATAAAAACCACCCTTGGAATTGCAGTGCCTCTTGTTAAGGTTAGAGTGTTGTGGTGAGTTTTACTGGAAGTCTGAGTGTGTTTAATACTGCCAATACTGAAATCAACTCCATCATAAATTTAAAGTGAGGATACCGTTTATTCTAGGGGCTTCTGCAAACCCAAATATAGTCATCACTTATTCCTATTTAAAACTTTATGTGTCCTAACAATATTCTTACATCACTGTGGCAGCATTGCCATTCAACCCTCAAGTCAGTCAGTGCTTTAAAACCATGACAAATTTCTACTTAAAAAATTATACTGATTAATTGTAAGATTTGAAAGAGAAAAATAGCTTTTAGATGAGAAGGAAAATGAGCTCTTTACTTTCTTCTTGCCCCATTGTTGCCTTTATTAAATAACCCTTCTGATTTCATTGTATAATGATACAATATTAGAGAATAATTGATATGGTTTGGACAATTATATAAACATTAACACAAGTTGAGACAGTTATTTTGAATAATTTCTGTATCTAATTATAAAATGCTGAAAGGAAATTATAAGCATTAAGACAAAGTTGAGACAGTTATTTTGAATTATGTCTATACTGAATCATAAAATACTGAAAGCAAATATAGACACGGGTTCATTCTTTAATGTAGAACATTATAGGCTGCTTGATGGTCAGAAAACCACAGGTTTATCTGCAAAGTAAGTTGTAGTAATTTTTAAGGTCAATGGTTCATATTTTAAACAATCTGAGAATGTGGTATTTAGCAAGCTAGTGTTTAAAAACACTCATAAATATGTATTCTTAGGATATAGCTATTAAAGAAAGTCTTGTCAACTTTCATGCACTTTTATGACAGATTGTTTTTCATTTTCACACAAAGGATACATGGCTGATTCAAAGCTCAGAACAGTTCAATAGCGGTTATATGATACCATGACAAGTTCTATCTAAGCTTGTTTAAAAATATTCCTCAGGGAATGCTTCAAAGAATGGCACACAGTGACAACGGGAGGAAACTGCTTTATTAATAGTTGGCAATTTTTACAAATTCCAGGTATGTCGCACAGACTCTGCTCAAGCTAGCCATCGATTATAGTTAACGTCCATCTCTAAAACAAGTGCTTAAAGCTTGTGCAAGTATTAAAAAAATACTTTCATGCAAGCCAAGTTTTATCTTACATAAATTATCTTACATAACTTGACATTAAACAAACAGAAGCAATGTGAAATACAAGAAATTCCATATCTGATTAAGAACTTGGTACTCACTTTTACCAAAGTGTGAATAAGGGTTCCAGCTCAGGGTCTTTTCAACAACCCTCCAGGTGAGAGAGAACTTTCAGTCTCCTGTTTCTCCTTTTCTCCTTCATTCTCATTTCTCCTTTCTTACTATGTATTCTATTTTCTTTCTCATGATGTTCTATTTCTCCTTCCTTTGTTGTTTATTTCCTCTTTTTTCTCCCTCCTTGCATTTATTTTATTCCCTCCATACTCTCAATTCTCCCTTTTATCACCCTGCCAATGTCAAAATCATTACATGCTAATAGAGCCAAATAAATTGCAACTGCAAGGACATGACCTGATGTCTACAGCAGAAAATGTTTAAATTATGAATTTTCCTTTTGTTTATACAGGCAATTACAAGAAATTAGATGTCAACTTTTTGAAGTCAATCCTTAATCAGAGGTGTTTTTACATAAAACCACTACATATGAAATGCAGAGCGCAATTACATTAAAAAAAAAAACTATTTCATTTCATTTACTAGTAGCCACTAACAGCTCTTTAGACTCAGCCTATTAGGTAAATGAGCAAACAATTAGCTTATTTGTTTGAAGTATAAGTAGCAGATAATTCATGAATAAGTAAATTATACTTTCTTGTTGTGATATATTAACAGGATGATTTTATTTTATTTTTAATTGACAATAATTATACTTATTCAAAGAGTACGTAATGATGTCTTGATACATATATAGTGATCAGACCAGGGTAATTAGCATATCCATCATCTCCAATGTTTATTGTTTATTTGTTTCGGGAACATTCAGTATGTTCCTCCTAGCTGTTTGAAACTGCATATTATTAACAGTAGTCATCCCACAGTGGTATAGAGTACTAGAACTTATTTCTCCTATCTACTGTAATTTTATAACCTTTAACAAATCTCTCCCTATTCACTCCTTCCCCTAACCTTCCCAACCTTTGGTATCTTCTATTGTACTCTTTTACTTCTACGAGATCACCTTATTTTAGAGTCCACATGTGAATGAGAACATGCAGGGTTTAACTTTCTGTCCCTGGTTTATTTCACATAACATAATACCTTCCTGTTCCATCCAAGTTGCTGAGAATGACAGGATTTCCTTCTTTGTTATGGTAGAATAGCCACTGTGTATATATACTACATTTTCTTTATTCATTCATCTATTGTTAGACACCTAGATTGATCCTATGTCTTGGCTATTGTGAATAGTGCTGCAATAAACATGGGGGTACAGATGTTTCTTTGGTATAATTATTTCCTTTCCTTTGGATAAATTTCCAGTAGTGGGATTGCTGAATCATGTAGTAGTTCTATTTGTAGTTTTTTGAGGAGCCTCCATACTGTTTTCCATAGTGGCTGTGTAGTTTACGTTCCTACCGACAGTGTGTAAGAGTTTCCTTTTCTCTACATCTTTGCCAGCATTAGTTATTTTTTGTCTTTTTGATAAATAGCCATCCTAACTGGGGTGAGATGATATCTCACTGTGGTTTTGATTACCCTGACGATTAATGATATTAATAATTTTTTCATGTATTTGTTGACTATTTGTATGTCTTCTGAGAAATGTCTGTTCAGATCATCTGCTCATTTATTTTTAGTTAAATTGTTTGTTTTTGCTGTTGATGTTTGAGTTCCTTATATATTCTGGATATTAATCCCCTATAGGATGAGTAGTTTGCAAATATTTTCTCCAGTTCTCTGGGTTGTCTTTGCTGTGCAGAAGCTTTTTAGTTTGCTATAATCCTATTTGTTTATTTTTGCTTTTGTTGCCTATGTTTTGAGGTCTCATTCATAAAATCTTTTCCCAGACCAAGGTCCTAAAACATTTATTCTATGTTTTCTTCTAGTAGTTTTATCATTTTGAGTCTTATCCTTAGGTGGTTGATCCATTTTGAGTTGGTTTTTGTATAGAGGAAGGGCAGGTCTAGTTTCATTCTCCTGCATACAGATATCCACTTTTCCAAGCACCATTTCACCTTTGTAAAAAAAAAATCAGTTGGCTATAGATACGTGGATTAATTTCTGCATTCTCTATTCTGTCCCAGTAGTCTATGTGTCTTGTTTTATGCCAGTACCATGCTATTTTGGTTACTACAGCTTTGTAGTATACTTTGAAGTCTAGTAGTGTGACACTCCTGGCTTTTTTTTTTTGATTACTTTGGCTATTCTGGGTCTTTTGTGGTTTGATATCAATTTTAGGATTTTTTTCTGTTTCTGTGAAGATGTCATTGGTATTTTGATAGGAATTGCATTCAATTGCTTTGTGTAGTATTGTCATTTTAACAATATTCTTCCAATTCATGAGCATGTGATGTCTTTCCATTTGATTTTTAGCCTTTTCAGTTCCTTTCATCAGTATTTATCATAGTTTCCCTTGTAGAGGTTTTTACCTCCTTGGTTAAATGTATTCCTAGGTATTTTATCAATGAAATTGCCATTTTGATTTGCTTTTCAGATAGTTTGTTGTTTATGTATAGAAATGCTACTTTTTTTTTTTTTTGGAGACAGAGTCTCAATCTGTTGCCCAGGTTGGAGTGCAGTAATATGGCCATGGCTCACTTCAGTCTCCACCTCCTGGGCTCAAGCAATCCTCCACTTCAGCCTCCTGAGTAGCTGGGACTACAGGTGTGCACCACCACACCTGGCTAATTTTTGTATTCTTTGTAGAGACAGGATTTCATTATGTTGTCCAGGCTGATCTCAAACTCCTGGGCTCAAGTGATCTCTCTGCCTTAGCCTACCAAAGTGCTGGGATTATAGGTGTGAGCCCCTGGACCTGGCCAGGAAGCTTTTAAAGTAGCAGTATCTCAAATCTATAACAAATTTATTTCCTTTAAAACAAAACAATATAAGGCCGGGTGCGGTGGCTCATGCCTGTAATCCCAGCACTTTGGGAAGGCCGAGGCGGGTGGATCTTGAGGTCAGGAGATCAAGACCATCCTAGCTAACACGGTGAAACCCTGTCTCTACTAAAAATGCAAAAATTAGCCGGCTGTGGTGGTGGGTGACCTGTAGTCCCAGCTACTTGGAGGCTGAGGCAGGAGAATGGGCGTGAACCCAGGAGGCAGAGCTTGCCACGTGGGAGCCCGATGGACCCCGAGATCACTGCCCACTGTACTCTAGTCTTGGGCGCGCGCGGGCGACTGAGCCAAGACTCCATCTTCCAAAAAAAAAAAAAAAAAAAAAAAAAAAAAAAATATATATATATATATATTATATATAAACTGAAAAACAAAGCCTGAAGTTGTTTTATGCAAACCAATCATTGGAATCAATCAGGTCAAAACAACCTCAGCTCATTGAAAGAAAATATAGCTGATGTATTGTTTGAATATGTTCTCCAAAGTTCATGTGTTGGATATGTAATCTTTAATGCAGCAATTTTGGGAAGTGGGGCCTCATAGAGGATGATTAGGTTGTGAGGCATATATATATATATATACAAGATATATATGATGTATGATATATCTCTCTCTCATATATAATATATATGTTACCTTATTTTCCCTTATTTTTTTCTTAGAGCATTCTGTATTGCATTTTTCTTGTAAACATTATTTTTGCTTCAAAGTATCTCCTGGGAATAAATTTATATCATCAGTTCATAGAGGTTGTCCTCATTCTTTTAATAGCCTCATAGCACTCCATTGTGATAACATGTCACAGTTTATTCAACCAATCTTCTACGCTTGGGCATTTATGTAGTTTCCAATATTTTGCAATTACAAATAATGCTGCAATGAGTAATCTTGTGCGTATGTATTTTTATAGTATTGGAGATGTGTCTTCAGAATAAATTCCTAGAGTGGGATTTAATATGTATTTTTGTTAAATATTGTCAAATTTGCCTCCCTATGGGAATTCTTCATTTCGCATTCCCACCAGCAATGTTTGAACTTGACTGTTTCTTCACAGCTTCACCAATAGTAAGCTTTCTAATGTTTGCTTATCTAATTGATGAGAAATGATATCTCACTATAGTTTTAATTTGCACATCTTTTATTGTAAGTAACTGCTATGGACTGAGACTGAATGTTTGTGTCCTGCCTTCCACTCCCAACATTCGTCTGTTGAAATCCTAACCCTCAATGTGATAGTGTTAAGAGGTGGGGCCTTTGAGAGGTGATTAGGTCGTTAGGTTATGAATGAGTAGAACTCTCATGACTGGGATTAGTACTGTTATAAAAGAGGCTGGAGAGAGCTCCCTCATCCCTTCCACCATGTGAGGACACAGAAAGAAGTCAGCTATGAATCAAAGGAAGGCCATCACCAGACATCAAATCTGCTAGTGCTTTGATCTTGGACTTCCCTGCCTCCAGAATTGTGAGAAATAAGTTTCTGTTGTTTATAAGGCACTCAGTCTGTATAGTTTGTTATAGCAACCTGAATAGACTGGAACAGTAGTAGTATACTATTGCATAAGGGCCATTTTTATATTCCAATTTTTTTTTCTGTTTATATTTTCTCTGTTTATAAGATTTTGGTCTTTTCTGCCTCAACTTTTTTTTTTTTTTTTTTTTTTTTTTTTTGAGACAGAATCTCACCCTGTTGCCCTGGCTGGAGTGCAGTGGCATGATCTCGGCTCACCGCAACCTCCACCTTGCGGATTCAAACCATTCTCATGCCTCCCAAGTAACTGGGATTACAGGCTCATGCTACCACTCCTCGCTAATTTTTTGTATTTTTAGTAGAGATTGGATTTTACCATGTTAGCCACGATGATCTTGATCTCCTGACCTCATGATCTGCCTGCTTTGGCCTCCCAGAGTGCTGGGATTACAGGCATGAGCCACTGTGCCTGGCCTTCTGCCTCAATTTTAAAGCATTTTTTTGTATATTAGGTTATTTAGCTCCTTATCTATGATATATGTTGCAAGTGTTTTCTGTCAGTTTGCCATTTGTCTTCTGGTGGTGTGTGGTTTTTGTTTTCACCATGCAAACATTCTCTGTTTTCATATAGTCAAATTTATCAGATTCCTCTTATATTGCATTTAGGTTTTTAACTGTAGAAGCCTTTCCCTATACCTGAGTTAAAGAGGAATTTGCTTACATGGTTCTCTAGTATTTATATAATTATATTTTTTACATTAAAATTTCAAATCCATTTAGAATTTATG
The DNA here is from genome assembly GCF_001698545.2 of Rhinopithecus bieti. Lineage (NCBI taxonomy): Eukaryota > Metazoa > Chordata > Mammalia > Primates > Cercopithecidae > Rhinopithecus > Rhinopithecus bieti. The sequence continues at coordinate 2,312,245 of NW_016816648.1, forward strand.
CTTGTTTATGGTGTGAGGAATTAATCTATCTTTATTTGTTTTTTTCCTTAAATGGTCATCCAATTATCACAACACAATTTATGAAAAAGACTAATTTTTTCCTCACATATAACACTTTGACCATATGCTAGATTTGTGCATTTAATTGGGAATATGTCTGGATTTACTGTTTTATTCTACTGGTATGCCAATCTACTTATATACTACTAGTACTACACTGTTTTAATTATCTAGGTTTTGTAGAATGCTTCAATGGCAGGTAGAGCAGTGCCTCCTCATAGCGTTTTCTTTTCAATGTCCTCTGCCTATTCTTATATGTATTTTTTTAAACCCCATGTGAATTTTAGGATCAATTTGTTTAGCTCAATAAAATACCTTCCTGGCGGCCGGGCGCGGTGGCTCAAGCCTGTAATCCCAGCACTTTGGGAGGCCGAGACGGGCGGATCACGAGGTCAGGAGATCGAGACCATCCTGGCTAACATGGTGAAACCCCGTCTCTACTAAAAAATACAAAAAAACTAGCCGGGCGAGGTGGCGGGCGCCTGTAGTCCCAGCTACTCGGGAGGCTGAGGCAGGAGAATGGCGTAAACCCGGGAGGCGGAGCTTGCAGTGAGCTGAGATCCGGCCACTGCACTCCAGCCTGGGCGACAGAGCGAGACTCCGTCTCAAAAAAAAAAAAAAAAAAACAAAACCTTCCTGGCATTTTATTGATCTCTCATTAAATTGATAAGTTCATTTAGGACTGGCATATTGATGTCCTAACCAAGAACAAGGGGTGCCTTTCTATTTGTTCAAGACTCTTTATGGACAGCCCACTCTTAATCAAAGTGAATAATGATGTTAGGTAATCATTAATTTTTCCTGGCATGCTTTAATTTAAAATATCTGATGGAATAAATAAGAAATTTAAGTGGCTGTGGGAAGGGAACATAACACTTTTGGATAACTTTTACATGCCATTTACTGTGCAAAGTGTTGATTTAATTCCCAAAGAATCAAGAAGTTATTGATTTTGCTTTGTGTATATTGTCGATGGGTGTACTCTTTCACAAAGTTTCTGTAGCTTCTCTGAGAACAGTTAATGAATATCCAGAATGAGTACCATGTGCCCTTTAAGTTCACTACCTACTAAAAACCAACACGGTATTATTCCTCAGGTGAAAAAGAAAATTTGAAAGTATACACTGTCTTATTTGATTTGTAGAACTACTGGGAAGTCAATAAGGCATGCGTGGACTACTTGTACGCTAATTTTGCTGATAAGGAAATTGAGGCTCTAGAGAGGTTAAGTATTCCAAGATTATGGTTAATAAGTGTCAGAAGTGATTCTAGATTATATGACCACTAACCCTGCTCTTTTCTGGGTATCACACCAAACCTTAAAAATTCAAAGGAGGCTGGGTATGGTGTAATTCTAGCACTTTGGGAGGTTGAGGCAGGAGGTTTGCTTGAGCACAGGAGTTCAAGACCAGCCTGGGCAACACAGTGAGGTCCCACGTCTAAAAAGAAATAAAAGAAGTCAAAGGAAAACAATTATATCTCTTCCTATCAATCTTGGACATGTATGATTTAAAAACAAATTATTTGAAATTGTCATTTGAAGTTGAAGTCGTTGTTCTTTGAATCTGTGAATCTCAACATTTCCCCTACATAAGAATCACCATGAAGCCTCAATAAATACACACATGTGGGTCACACCTCCCGAGATTATTATTTAATTGGTCCATGTTGTGACCTGGTCTTCCAGATCTTAAAAATACTACCCTCAATGCTAATGTGCACCCAAGGTTGAAAGTCACTGGTCTAGATAATGTTTAAGATACCTTCAATCTTAATACTCTATAATTCTGAGATTTCTTGTTCTGTAGTAGTTAAGAGTACAAATTCTGGAATCGCTGAAGGTTGAATCCTTTTTCCTTACAGCAGTTGTATCTTAGGTAAATTACTCAATCTCTTTTATTCTCTATTGCTTCATATTTGAAAATGGACACAATTTTGCTTACTTCATAGAGTTAATGTTTTTTAATTAAAAATATTTATTTTTAGGGCAGTTTTAGGTTCACAGCAAAGATCAATGGGATGCACATGCTTCCTATACACGCACTGTCCTGCTGCACACACACACACACACACACACAGCCTCTCCCACTACTGATGTTCTGCACCATTTGGTACAATTGATAAACCTACCTTGAACCATAACCATTGCCCAAAGTCCATAGTTTACATTAGAGTTCACTCTTGGTGTGGTACGTTCTATGGGTTTTGACAAATGTGTAGTGACATGTGTCCAACATTATAGTGTCATATAGAGTAGTTTCACTACCCTAAACATTCTCTGCTTTCTGCCTATTCATTCATCTCACTCCCAAGTATGGCAACCATTTTACTGTGTCCATACTTGCATCTTTTTCAGAATGTCATATAGTTGGAATCAAACCATATGTAGCCCTTTCAGATTGACTTCTTTCATTTACTAATATACATTTAAGTTTCTTCCATGTCATTTCAAGGCTCAAAAGCCAATGTCTTTCTCAGCACTGAATAATATTCCATTGTTTGGATATACCATAGTTTGTTTATCCATTCATTTTCTGAAGGACGTCTTGGTTGCTTCCGAGGTTTGGTAATTATGAATAAAGCTGCTGTAAGTATCTTTGTGCAGGTTTTTGTGTAGACATAAGTTTTCAGTTTGCTTAGGTAAATTCCAAGGAGTGTTATTGTTGGATTGTATTTAGAAAAACCTAAAGACTCTACCAGAAAACTCTTAGAACTGGTATGTGAAGTTAGTAAAGTTGAAGGATATAAAATCAGCATACAAGCTGGGCATGGTGGCATGTGCCTGTAGTCCCAGCTACTAGGGAGGCTGAGGTGGGAGGATCGCTTGAACCCAGGAGTTTGAGAGGAGCCTGGGTAACATAGCAAGACTTCTGTCTCAAAAAAATACAAAAATCAGTAGCACTTCTATACACTAACAACAATCAATCTGAAAAAGCAATCAAGAATACAATCCCATTTATAGTACTCAAAAAATTCCTAAGAATAAACTTAACCAAAGATATGGTAATCTTATAAAGTTTTTAATATATAGCCCTGCATATAGTAAATGCTCAATAAATGGTAGCTGTTTTCTTTCTAATCACCTGTTTTCTCCTTGGTATGTAGATTTTGGAAGGAAAGAGAGTGAATTCCAAATTAGAGGATAAAACGTAAGATTTTATCTGACCTGTAATATACCCGAAGCCAGTCTGCCTTGTCTTAACAGAACCTTGACTTTGTAAGTGGTAAGCAATAGAAAGGATCCACTAGGAAAAAAAAAAAAAAAACTGCAGAGAGGGACAGCTGACTATAGAGTGAGGCCTGCTGCTCTCTTGGGTCAGAAGGCTGACGGGAAAAGTGTGGGAAGAGAAGTCACGTTGGGTGTTGGGAGGTGTGCGTGCCTATGCACAGGCATGCACACTCTTGGGAGTGAAGAATTCATGTCTGTTTAAGTGTGATTCTCTATGTGTCAGGAAAAAGAAGATCACAAGAGGGGGAATTGCAAGGAACTAAGAAAATGAAGAAAGAAAAGTACATGAGAACAAAAGAGACATTCATTTTTTGTTCTCCCACTTTCTTCCTCCCTTTGCCACCCATGGAAACTTGGCTAGTTTTTGTGCACTCCCATGTGCATATTGTTTCTTGGCCACTGTTGGAAGAAATGAGGAAAATATGGACTTTTAAAAGTCTGGGATAGTTTTGAAACCGCAGACTGGTGTAACCAAACTTTCCTTTCTTCCTTCCTTCCTTCCTTCCTTCCTTCCTTCCTTCCTTCCTTCCATCCATCCATCCATCATTGAAAACCAAGCTCATTTAGTACTCAAAATGTTTCTTGAATTAATACATTAGACTTTGGGTTTACAGGGGCTTCAATGAAAAGAAGAGGGCTTGCACCCTTGACAAACTCATAATTTTCAAATTTTGTGATTGGACCATTTCATTGGATTGGTACTATGATGGCTCATTGTCCTCACTTAGTCTATTACAGTGGTTCGCACACTTCAGTGTGCATCTGAATCACCTGGAGGTCTTGTTAAAGCTCAGATTTTCCAAATGATGGGCTTAACCGAAAAGAAAGTAAAGCTCAGATTGCTGGACCCACCTCCAATTTCTGACTCAGTAGGTCTGATGCAGGGCTTGAGAATTTGTATTTCTAGCAAGTTCTCAGGTGATGCTTACGCTGCTGGTCCCTGGATCATGCCTTGAGAACCACAGATCTATTAGGATGCTAGCCATTTTTCTTAGTCAGAAGACAGAAGCCATATTAGTTATTTGAACAGAGAGAATATAGTACAAGGAATTTTAAACTAGGTATAAAGTTGTTAACCTGAAAGTAAATGAGCTTTAAAGTTCCATGAAGGTAGCAATTGCGGGAAACACCTAACACCTCCTAGGACTGATAGGAAAAAAAAAAAAAAAGGAAAATGCCTGGATTATTAAAACTTCAGAAACTTCGAGAAGATGAAACTGAGATCTTTGAGGAGAGAGTGCTGTTCTGGTATCCCTTGGGGTACGAATGTCATGAAGCTCGTCCTGCAAGTATTGAAAAAACTGCAAAGTGAATTTATCTGCTGCTACAGGGAGGTACTGCAGCTGTTGGGGTGGAGATGCAGTGCTTGAGTGATTCTCACAAGAGCAGAAAGTGAAAAGGAGCAAATCCCTTCTTCCTTCACCAGTGCAGCTTCTTCTATTGCCCCCTATTTTACAGAGCCTAACGATGGAAGCTGGTGGCAAAAAAGAAATACGTTTGCACCACCTCAGCTCAGAAGGTGGTGGATTGGGTTTGTTGCTGAGAAATATACAAAAATACTAGAGTACCAGTCCTTTACATGGCCTGTGCTTTGTGAGAAGTTGAGGTTTTTTAGATGATTTATTAGGAATCAGCTGCAAACTAGTTCAAAATAATAGAATAGTAAAGTTAAAGGCTAACTACTCGATTTTAAGACTCCTTATAAAATGAAGAGAATCAAGACAGTATAATATTGACATCAAGATAAACAACGTATCATAAGAACAGAATAGAGAATACAGAAATAGATTCACACATACAATGACAACTGATTTTGACAAAGGTGCAAAGGCAATTCAGTGGAGAAAGAATCCATCAGCAGACAGTATTAGAAGAGTTAGATTCATATGCAAGGAAAAAAAATTAAGAAAACCACTTTGATTTGTACCTTGCATCATTAACTGAAAATGGATCATAACCCTAACTGTAAAACTTAAAACTATAAAACTTCCAGATAATAGGAGAAAATCTTTGTGATCTTAAAGATTTCTTAGATATGCTACCAAGAGCACAGTCTATAAAAAGAAAAAATGATAGATTAGATTTCATCAAAATTAAAAACTTTTTATCTTCAGGCTGGGCACGGTGGCTCATGCTTGTAGTCCTAGCACTTTGGGAGGCCAAGGTGGGAGGATTGCTTGAGCCCAGGAGTTTGAGACCAGCCTGAGCAACATGGTGAGACCTCGTCTCTACAAAAAATACAAACATTAGTTGAGCATGGTTACATGTGCCTGTAGTGCAGGCTACTTGGGAGGCTGAGGTGTGAGGTTCACTTCAGCCTGGGAGGCGGAGGTTAGAGGGAGCTGAAATTGCAGCACTCCAGCCTGGGCAACAGAACGAGACTGTCTCAAAAAACAACAACAAAAAACATTTTGATCTTGAAAGTCATTGGTGGGAGACTTTGCTAAAAAGATAAGCCACAGACTGGGAAAAAATATTTGTAGAGCACGTGTCTGATAAAGGACATGCATCCAGAATGCATGAAGAATGTTCAGAATTAAATGATAAGAAAGCAAACAACTCAATTAAAAAATGGTCAAAAGATTTGAATAAACCCTTCACCAAAGAAGATATACAGATGGAAAGTAAGCACATGAAAGGATGATGAACATCATTCATCATCAAAAAGTGCAGGCTCATCATAAACTACAATGAGATATCACTGTATGGCAATTAGAATGTCTAAAATTATAATAAATATACTGACCATACCAAGTGTTGCCTAAAATGTGGAATAACTATAATTTTCATACACTGCTTGTAAGAGTATAAAATGGTACAACTATTCTGGAAAAGAGTTGGCAGTTTCTTAAAAAGATAGACACATACATCTGCTTTGCAATCTAGCCATTCCATTGCAAGGTATTTTCTCAAGAGAAAAGGAAGTATATGTCCATGTAAAGACTTGCACTTGAATGTTTATATTGATTATTTGTAATAGCCCCAAACTGGAAATGACCCAAATGCTCATATACAGAAGAACACTCATATCCATATGAATATAGAATCCATATGAATCCAGAGGAATACCTCTCTACAATAAAAAGGAATGAACTCTTGATACATAGTGCAGCATGAATGAGTCTCAAAATGATTATGCTAAATAATAGAGGTCTGACAGAAGAGAATATACTGTATGATTCAATTTATTTAAAAAATTCTAGAAAGTATAAACTAATGTCAGTGACAGAATATATATTAATCGTTATGTGGGGATGATGAGGGCAGGGCAGGTGGGAACGATAAAAAACAGTGTACAAGGAAACTTTTAGTGGTGATGAATGTGTTCATTATCTTGATTGTTGTGGTTTTATGGGTATATAGATATGTTAAAACGTAGAAACGTGTGATTTAAGTATATGCAGTTTATTATATGTCAATGATACCTTACTAAAACTATTTAAAAACTATTTTGTTTTAACAGTGCTAAATTCAAATGAATAATTCAAATGGGGGATAAGAGGTCATGTTTAGGTATGTCCACCTCTGCTGTTTGAGAGGTTCAGGGTAAAAATAAAAGTGCAGGCTCATAATCCATTCTTACTCATTTTTCTTCCCATCCTTTCTATTCATGTCTCTGCTCAAATGTGACCTTTCAGAGAGACCATTGCTTAACATAATAGAACATCATCACCCTCTCCCTTACCTTGCTTTATTTTTCTTCACAGCACTTACCAATACCTCATATTATATCACAAAGGTACTTGTTATTCACCTATAGTCTGTCTCCCCCACTACAGTTTAAGTTCTATGAGGTCAGTGACTTTGACTCTTTCACTCATACATAGTCACATCGTTAAATAAAAGAAGGAATAAATGTAAGAATAAGTACATGAATGCTTTTGGAGTTACAATTTATCACACAGTATTGTATTGACAGTGGCACCGGTCACTTCAATGTCATATTTGAACCACTACACCCGAGAAAGGAGGTAGTACAGGAATTTTTTTTTTTTTAAAATTATACTTTAAGTTCTAGGGTGCATGTGCACAATATGCAGGTTTGTTACATATATATACATGTGCCATGTTGTTTTGCTGCACCCATCAACTCATCATTTACATTAGGTATTTCTCTTAATACTATCCCTCCCCCAGCCCCCACCCCTCAACAAGTCTTGGCATGTGATGATCCCCACCCTTTGTCCAAGGGTTCTCATTGTTCAATTCCCACCTATGAGTGAGAACATGCGGTGTTTGGTTTTCTGTCCTTGTGATAATTTGCTGAGAATGATGGTTTCCAGTTTCATCCATGACCCTACAAAGGACATGAACTCATCTTTTTTATGGCTGCATAGTATTCTGTGGTGTATATGTGTCACATTTTTTTTAATCCAGTCTATCATTTATGGAGATTTGGGTTGGTTCCCAAGTCTTTGCTATTGTGAATAGTGCCACAATAAACAAACGTGTACATGTGTCTTTATAGTAGCTGAGTACATGATTTAATCTTTGAAGTATATCCAGTAAAAAAGATCACTGGGTCAAAATGGTATTTCCTGTTCTAGAGAATCCCTTGAGGAATCGCCAAACAACCTGTTCTTCCACAATGGGTGACTAGTTTATAGTTGCCACCCCAACAGTTGTAAAGGTTTTTCCATTTCTCACATCCTCTCCAGCAATCAGTTGTTTCTGACTATTAAATGAATGCAATTTAACTAGTGTCGGAATGGTAATCTCATTGTGGTTTTGAATTTGCAATTTCTTCTTGAATGACAGTGATGATGAAACCATTTTTTTTCATATGTCTGTTGGTTGCATAAATGTTCTCTTTTGAGAAGTGTTTCGCCTGTTCATATTCCTTTCGGCCCACTTTTTGAATGGGTTTCGAATTTTTTTCTGTTAATTTGTTTTTAAGTTCTTTTTGTATGTCCTGGATATAAGCCTTTGTCAAGCATGGTTAGAATTAACAAATTTTTCTCTTCATTCTGTTTTAGGCTTTTGCCCTGTTCAACTCCTGCTGGTAGTTTTTCTTTGCCCTGTGCAGAAGCCCTCTTTTTAGTTTAATTAGATCCCATTGTCCAATTTTTGGGCTGTTTGCCAATTGCTTTTGGTGTTTTAAGTGCCAATGGAAGTCTGCCATGCTATGGCGAAATGGTGTTGCTAGGTTTTCTTCTAGGGTTTTTATGGTTTTAGGTCTAACATTGGAGTCTTTAATCCATCTTGAATTATTTTTTCTATAGTGTAAGAAAGGAATCCAATTTCAGCTTTCTACATATGGCTAGCCAGTTTTCCCAGCACCGTTTATTAAATAGGGAATCTTTTCCCCATTTCTTGTTTTTGTCAGGTTGGTCAAAGATCAGATGGTTGTAGATGTAGCACAGAAATTTTTATGGGATGGGATTCCACGAACTGGGGACTATCCTGAAGCCTTTTAGGAAATGAAAGTTTCCCTGACTTCAGGCATATTTGCTGCAACCCATCTTGATTCATTATTACAGATTGTGATGGTGACTAACTCCTATAGTAAAAACAAATAGAAGTAGGGGCTGAATAACCTCTGAAGATATTTCTGTTTGTCCTGTAACTTTTCTTTAAGTATAAACTGTCAAAGCAATTATTGAGATGTGATCCTTTAGTAATTCCAGGGGATGAACTTGAATTATTGAACAGCATGTGAGTCATAAGGACCTTATAAATATTTTTGGGCAATCTCCTTCAACAATCAGAATCTTGTAACACTTTTAAAAAAAATTGAGACAGAATATTTCTGTCACCCAGGCTGCAGTACAGTGGCATGAACTATGCTCACTGTAGCCTCAAAATCCCAGGCTCAAGCGATTCTCCCACTTCAGCCACCTGAGTAGCTGGGACTACAGGCATGCACCACCATGCCCAGCTAATTTCTCTATTTTTTGTAGAGATGGGGTTTCACCATGTTGCTCAGGCTGGTCTCGAACTCCTGGGCTCAAGCAGTCTACCCACCTCGGCCTCCCAAAGTGCTGAGATTAAAGGTGTGAGCCACCACGTCTAGCGTAACTTTTAAAACCAGATTCTTTTTTTGAGGATTGAACAGGGCGATGATAGCCAGGATAAATTTTCTTTTCACAAATTCTTCAAAAAAAATTTTTTTTGTTTCTTTTTTCTTTCTTTGTTTTCGTATCTTTTCACAAATCCTTTAACTGGTGTTATGGTCAATTTATTGTTGGAAACAATGTTGGCAACCTTGTATTTTAGAGCTATGATTTTTGCACCAAAGTATTTTTTTTCCTTTAAAAAACAGGTTTATTAAGGTGTAATTGATCCACAAAACTGCACGTATATAATGTACCCAATTTGTTGAGTTTGAACATATGCATACCCCCAGGAAACTTTCACCACCATCAAGGAAATGACTTTTTTTTTTTTTTTTTTTAATAGAAAAGAAAAACTGTGTTGCTCCTTGAAACTGCCTTTTTTGATGTGTCAAACACTGTGGCCTAATAGCCAGGATATTTTCAGCTCTATGTCACTGAATTTATTTTACTTTGGGAAAGCTGACCTGCCCCTGAGCTTACCTATATCATGCTGCCCGGGTTATTATCTTTGGTTCAACACTGTCATTATGAAATCTAAGGATTTTAGATTAGCCAGAACCCTTGAAAAACATTTAATTAATTAATTAATTAATTTATCTATTTATTTTTGAGATGGTGTCTTGCTCTGTCGCCAGGCTGGAGTGCAGTGACACAATCTGGGCTCACTGCAACCTCTGCCTCCCGGGTTCAAGTGATTCTCCTGCCTCAGCCTCCCGAGTAGCTGGGACTACAGGTGTGCACCACCATGCCCGGCTCATTTTTTGTATTTTTAGTAGAGACGGGATTTCCCCATGTTGGCCAGGTTGGTCTCAAACTCCAAACCTTGTGATCCGCCTGCCTCGGCCTCCCAAAGTGCTGGGATTACAAGCGTGAGCCACTGCGCCCGGCCTGAAAAACATTTAATGTTGCTTCTTCTGTTTTTTTTTTCTCCTTTTAAAAAAGTCATTTCAATTTTATTTTAGATTTGGGGTACGTGTACAGGTTTGTTACATGGGTATATTATGTGGTGCTGATTTAGGGTACAATTAATCCTGTCACCCAAGTAGTGAGCATGGTACCTACAGTTTTTCACCCCTAGCCTCCCTTCCCGCCCTTCCTCGTCTAGTAGTCCCTAGTGTTTATTGTTGCCATCTTTATGTCCATGAGTACTCAATGTTTATCTCCCACTTATAAATGAGAACATGCGGTACTTGGTTTTCTTTTTTTTTTTTTTTCTCTCTCCAAAACAGAGTCAACCAGGCTGGAGTGCAGTGGTTCCATCTTGGCCCACTGCAACCTCTGCCTCCTGGGTTCAAGCGATTCTCCTGCCTCAGCCTCCCAAGTAGCTGGGATTACAAGCATGTGCCACCATGCCCAGCTAATTTTTGTATTTTTAGTAGAGATGGGGTTTCACTATGTTGGCAAGGCTGGTCTCGAACTCCTGATCTGAAGTGATCCACCCATCTTGGCCTCTCGAAGTGCTGGGATTACAAGCATGAGCCACCGTGCCTGGCTGGTATTTGGTTTTCTGTTCCTGCAATAATTTGCTTCAGATAATGGCCTCCAGCTGCATCCATGTTGCTGCAAAGGACATGATTTATTTTATTTTATTTTTATTTATTTTATGGCTTAAGGTACCAAAGTTTGAAATGAAAACAGGGAGTACTTTGATCCCCCTTAAGTTACAGTGAATAAGAAGTTCCTCTGCCATAATAGTCCTCCAGAATTCATATTAATATTCTACAAAATCAGAATAGACTGATAGAACAGTAAGCTAGAATGAGCATACTCTCATTTTCTTTCTCAGAATCTCTGTTGCCCAGGTTGTTGTGCAGTGGCCTTATCTCAGCTCACTGCAACCTCCATCTCCTGGGTTAAAGTGATTCTTTTGCCTCAGTCTCCTGACTAGGTGGGATTACAGGTGCGTGTCACCACACCTGACTAATTTTTGTATTTTTAGTAGAGACAGGGTTGTACCGTGTTGGCCAGGTGGTCTCAAACTCCTGACCTCAGGTGATCCACCCTCTTTGGCCTCCCAAAGTGCTGGGTTTATAGGTGTGAGCCACCATGCCTATCCCATACTCTTACTTTCTATGGGGTCCTTGTTGTTATGTTGGTTACCTGAATTGGGATATATTATTTTACAATTTTTAATATCAGGTTCAATTCAAGATACTCCAAATGTATCTCTGGTCCCCACTTGGATTTAAACGATTCCTAGGTATGGTTGTGGGTGGTCTGCATAATATGACAAAATATATGACAGCCATCTTCTTTTTTTTGATTATTATACTTTAAGTTCTGGGGTACATGTGCACAATGTGCAGATTTGTTGCATAGGTATACATGTGCCATGTTGGTTTGCTGCACCCATCAACTTGTCATTCACATTAAGTATTTCTCCTAATGCCATCCCTCCTCCAGTCCCCAACTCCCTGACAGGCCCCGGTATGTGATGTTCCCCTCCCTGTGTCCATGTGTTCTCATTGTTCAACTCCCACTTATGAGTGGGAACATGCGGTGTTTGGTTTTTTCTTCTTGTGTTATTTTGCTGAGGATGATGGTTTCCAGTTTCATCCATGTCCCTGCAAAGGACATGAACTCATGCTTTTTTATGGCTGCATAATATTCCATGGTGTATATGTGACACATTTTCTTTATCCAGTCTATCATTGGTGAGCATTTGGATTGGTTCCAAGACTTTGCTATTGTGAACAGTGCTGCAATAAACATACGTGTGCATGTGTCTTTATAGTAGCATGATTTATAATCTTTTGAGTATATTCCCAGTAATAGGATTGCTGGGTCAAATGGTATTTCTAGTTCTAGATTCTTGAGGAATCACCACAGGGTCTTCCACAACAGTTGAACTAATTTAGACTCCCACCAACAGTGTAAAAGTGTTCCTATTTCTCCACATCCTCTCCAGCATCAGCTGTTTCCTGACTTTTTAATGATCGCCACTCTAACTGGGCAGCCATCTCCTTCATCTTTCCATGAAAGCAATTCTTTATGGCCTGCTAACTTATACTGACAGATTGTGCATGTATTGAATCCTTCAAACAGACCACTTCTTTAAACCCAGTCAAAACACTGAAAAACCTGAGATTCCCATGTAATTAATTACAACTTGATTAGCCTAGAGAAGTAGGTAAAGGATGTTTTCTAACACAAAACTACCAGGTTCAGAGCCTAAATATTTCACAATAAAATTTGAAATGTTTTCATGGCAACAGTTCTGAGCATTCCCAGTGAAGTTTACAAGTTTATCATTAGGGAGGGGCTCCTTCCAAAAAGTAGAACTGACATAGAGGAGGGGGCTTTAACCTTGGTTCCACATTAGAATTGGCTGAGGAGCTTTTAGAAAATATTGATACTCAGGTCCACCCCTAGAGTGTCAAATACTTTTTATGCGTTGATGATCATCAAGTTTTGATAAACTACTTTATTAATATGATATATTTTATTGACTAATTTTTTATTCTGAAATATACTTGTATTCCTGGGGGTAAATCTTACTTGGTCATGGCATGTAATCCTTTTTATATGTAGCTAGATTCAGTTTGGTAGTATTTTACTGAGAATATTTGTGTCTATATTAATGAGGTACACTGACTGTAGTTTTCTTCCTTTTTTTTTTTTTTCTTGAGACTGAGTCTTGCTCTGTTGCCAGGCTGGAGTGCAGTGGCACAGTTTTGGTTCACTGCAACGTCCACCTCCTGGGTTCAAGTGATTCTCCTGCCTCAGCCTCCTGAGTAGCTGGGATTACAGGCGCCTACCACCATGCCTGGCTATTTTTTTGTATTTTTAGTAGAGATGGGATTTCACCATTTTGGCTAGGCTGGTCTCAAACTCCTGACCTCGTGATCTGCCCACCTTGGCCTCCCAAAGCACTGGGATTACAGGTGTGAGCCACTACGCCTGGCCAAAGTTTTCATGTGATGTCTTTGATTTTGGTATCAGGGTATTAATGAACTCATAGAATATGTTAGTTTGGAAGTGTTCCTTACTCTTATTTTTTGGAAAAGTTTGTGAATAATTCATGTTTTGTTTTGTTTTGTTGTTTTGTTTTTTTTTTTGAGATGGAGCCTAACTCTGTTGCCCAGGCTGGAGTGCAGTGGTGCAATCTTGGCTCACTGCAAGCTCTGCTCCTGGGTTCACGCCGTTCTTCTGCTTCAGCCTCCTGAGTAGCTGGGACAACAAGTGCCCGCTACCACGCCTGGCTAATTTTTTGTAATTTTAGTAGGGTTTGGGTTTCACCGTGTTAGCCAGATGTTCTTGATCTCCTGACCTCACGATCCGCCTGCCTTGGCCTCCCAGAGTGCTGGGATTACAGGCATGAGCTACCTCGCCCAGCCATATTAGCTCTTCTTTAATATTTGGTAGAATTTACTACTGAAGCCATCTTGTCCTGAGTTTTCCTTCTAGGAACATTTTTGATGATTAATCTAATCTTTTTAGTTGTTATAGTTTCATTTGTATTTTCTATTTCTTCTTGAGTTATAGTTTCATTTGTATTTTCTATTTCTTCTTCTTTGTTTCTGTCTTCCTAGAGATTTATTCATTTTATCTAGCTGATCTAATTTGTTGGCATAAAATTGTTCATAGAATTCCCTTAAAATTCTTTTTATTTCTGTAAAGTCAGTAGTAATGTACTTTCTTTCATTCTGAAATTTAGTAATTTGATTCTTCTCTCTGTTATTTGTGGTCAATCTATGTAAAAGTTGTCAGTTTTTTTTTTTTTTTCAAGGAAGTAAATTTGGTTTTATTTCCTGTATTGTTTCTCTAGTCTCTATTTTTGTCTGTTCTAATCTTTATTACTTCCTCTATTTTGCTTTTCTATACCTCATTTATTAAGTTTTCTAAACTTAGGTACTAGTGTTGATTTTTATTACATCCTATTAGGGGCATCTATATAGGTCATATGATTTATCTTACTGGTCTATTAGTATAAATTTATTAATATATTTTCTAATATTAATTTATTCCTGAATTTCTACTAGATTATTGTGACATAAAAGTGAAGAGGATATTGATTCTCTTAAATACCTTTTGTATTTATCAAAGATCTGTAGTTAGTATATGTGATTTTAATGATTAGAAACATATGATTTTATTTTATGTTTAAAATGATAAAGCTATAGAAAATATTAAGTATCTGAGTGTGGAAAATTTGATAAAATTGAAGAACATGGAGAAAATCTCAAAGTATTTTATTACATATAAAAATTCTGTGTGTCAAGATATATAATAATAAGAAAAACTGTGAAAATATGCATGTAACAAATAGCAAAAAACCCAAATTCTTACTCAGTAGGAGCCCCTTAAATGGGAAAGGTCCAAAACCATCTTAGTATATAAATAAGCTAATTAGCAGAAAAGACGATCTAAAGCAAAGGAAATGGAAAGCACTAATACATATTTGGAAAGTTGTCACCAGCATTATAGACATTTAAATTAAGTTGAGTTGTTACATTCATCTAAGAAATCAGCCCAAGATTTAAAAAATGGATATTACTCAAATGTTGGTGAGAGTGTCGTTTGAGAGGGGAAACTCACATATTCTTGCTCTAAGTGTAGTTGGTGTAAGCTCTTTGGAAAGCAATATGGCACTCTTTCAAGGGCCTTAAAAATGTTCATACATTGTGACTAAATAAGGGGAAAAAAAGCTGAAAAAATATAAAGTGATTTAGGGACAAAGAAGTTCAACTGAGTAGTGATTTTAATGGCAAAAAAGTGCTAAACATATATATGTTCATAATTAGCACATTAATAATAAGATTCAATGTTTTGCAGCTATTCATATTATAAAGGATTTTTAATACCATAGAAAATACTGCTAATAGATTATTATATCAAAAAAGGATATAAATTTTGTTCAGTTAAATTAAAATTTGTCAAAATGCAAAGAAAATATATATAAGATAAAATAAGGAAGGAAACATGAAGTCTAAAAAGTCCTCACTGGAAAACAGAATAGGTCTAGAGACTTTTATTTTTTGTAAGAGGCATCTGTCGTAATTTATTTAACTTATTCTATTTATTTGGTTCTTTCAGTTTTTCTCCTTTTCGAGTCAACTACATATACTTCTCGAAAATTATGTGTTTTCTTAAGCTTTTCAATTGTATTAGCTTTGGTTTGGATAAAATTTGCTTAGAATAAAACAAAACCTATACACTTTTTATATTTCCTATATTATTTGTAAATGGTATGTCTGATTTTGTCTTCTTTTGTGTTGGTTTGCTTAATTATCTTGTCAGAGTTTGGGCTATCTTATCGATTTTTATATTTAAAACTAAAGCTCTTAGATTTATTTATAAGTTCTATTATCTTTCTGTCTTTTCCATATTTTATATGTATTTTATGTTCAATATTGTCTTCCTCTTGCCTTCCTTAGGAATTCTTTTTCCTGCAGGTTTTTTTTCCCTTACTTTCTTGATTTTGAATGCCTTTTCTTTTTTTTTTTTTAAATAAACTATTTAAGGAGCAATGGTTTAATTCTTACCACAACCATGATTAAATCCCATAAGTTTTTATATATTCAATTCTCGTCTCCATTGTTGGTTCCATAAACTACAGATATTTTAGAATTGTCTGTTTAGAATTCTAGAAATATCTAGAATTGAGTAGCTCTCTTCCCTTGACTTCTGGTTACTGGTAATTATTTTCTTCATCTCTTTTGTCTTCCTTACTCCTTTTCCTCCTTGTTGTCATCAGAAAATGGGGTATGACACAGGCAGTTTCAGGAAATAGTTTTGCTAGGTGGTGGTAGTGATGGGTGTTAGGGGTGTGGCTGGATAATTCTTAGGTCTGTGATGCCCCTGACTGAGCTAATGGGGAACGGTGAAGATGAGTCAGAATTTTTCTCTTCTTCGGAGCTAGCATGTTCTTCTGGATTAGCTGATGCAGTGAGCTGTGGCTGCATCTTGCACTCCAGCCTACTACTGCTTCATTTAATGGAAATATCTCTATATTATGATACATAATATTTTAAGCTAGAGCAGTTGTGTGTGTGTGTGGACGGGGGAGTTTGTTGGTAGGGGGTGGGTGTATTTCCGCAGGTACTTGAAAGAAGACATTCCAGGTATTGTATGTGCTAATGGTTTGAATGTGTGCCCTCAAATTCAAGTGTTGCCAATGTGGTAATATTAAGAAGCAGGACCTCTAAGAGGTTATTAGGTCATAAGGACTCTTCCCCTCATGAATAGGACCAAAGCCTCTTTATTAGGCTCATGCAGGCCAGGCGCAGTGGCTCACACCTGTAATCCCAGTGCTTTAGAAGGCTGAGGAGGGCGGATCGTGAGGTCAAGAGATCGAGACCATCTTGGCTAACATGGTGAAACCCCATCTCTACTAAAAATACTAAAATTAGCTGGGTGAGGCGGTGCGTGCCTGTAGTCCCAGCTACTTGGGAGCCTGAGGCAGGAGAATTGCTTGAACCCCGGAGGCGGAGGTTGCAGTGATCCAAGATTGTGCCGCTGAACTCCAGCCAGGCAACAGAATGAGACTCCATCTCAAAAAAAAAAAGGCTCATTCAGCTCCCTTGATCTTTCATTTTTCTGACCTATGAGGATTCAGTGTTTCTTCCCTCTAGAGGATGCAGCAATAAGGTGCCATCTTGGAAGCAGACAGTAGTAGTCACCAGACATTCACACCTGTCAGTGCCTTGATCTTGGACTTCCTGGCCTCTTGAACTGTGAGAAATAAATTTCTGTTCTTTATAAATTACGCAAGTGGTGGTATCTGTTATGGCAGTACAAATGGACTAAGACAGATAACAACTTTTTATTCTTAGCCTCCTTTAAAAAGTCAGGTATCCTCAGAAAATGTTACTTTGGTAGTGGAGAAATAGGCAAAAAGCCCTCAGAACTGGTCCTTTATCACAACCCAAATCACCTACCTGCAGATGACGTTAGAGTTAGTATCTCCTATTCAGATTCCATTGCTAAGCTCTAGAGGCCTCCTCTTGAATTTTCTACATGTCCTTCAAACTCAACGTAGTTAACCCAGAACCCATCATCTTTCTTCCTGAGCTCCCTTCTTTGTCTCTATTTTTTATTTGGTTAACTTGCACTACCATTTAACCAGTTCCCAACATAGAATCATCCCACATCCTTCACTTATAGGTTATGAAGAATCTTAATATATTTGGACATTGTCCCCTTGTCTCCGTCCTCACAGCCATTGCCTTGGTGAGGCTTTCTCTTGTCTGAATTATTATTATTATTTTTAGAGTTATAGTCCAATCTTTATTTAAAAATCTGATGTGCCAGCTTAGTGTTTTCCACCAACTCAGGGAGCTGAAATTGTCACAGGCGTCACAGTCTTTTGTTCAGGTGCTGTCTTTGTAGGTGCTTTAGCAGCAGCCATTGCAGTCTTTTTAGATGCTTGCTTAGCCTTTTGTGCTTCCTTAGCAGCCCTGGTAGTTTGTTCTCGTTGAGCCATTCTAACTTCAGGTTTCTGATTCCTCTTGGCCATGATGTCAGCAAGAGACGCACCAGTAATGGTTATCTGGAATTTGACTGCTCGGCGGGTTCTTTTCTTTTGAATTTCTTCCCGCTGTCCCTTTTTGCGCTTCTTTCTATAGAGGATAGTCCAGTTTACTTGCTGAGAATTCCTCTTGGAAATAAATGCATTAAGAAACTGGAAAACCTTCTCGTCCATCGTGGTGTAGTCCCTCCCGTGTCTGGGGTGGATCTTGTACCCGCTGAAACTGCATGGCTTGACCTTCAACTGCTTTATCTTTTTTTTTTTTTCTTTCTTTTTTTTTATTATACTTTAAGTTCTAGGATACATGTACATAATGTGCAGGTTTGTTACATATGTATACTTGTGCCATGTTGGTGTGCTGCACCCATCACTCGTCCTTTACATCAGGTATAACTCCCAGTGCAATCCCTCCCCCCTCCCCCCTCCCCATAATAGGCCCCCGTGTGTGAT
>NW_016816648.1:2332896-2335767 GCF_001698545.2 Rhinopithecus bieti
CCCCCTCCCCATAATAGGCCCCCGTGTGTGATGTTCCCCTTAAAAGCAGTGGCTCCACGGGAGGAGAAAAGATGGCAAAGAGAAGCACTTGTCTGAATTATGATGGCAGCCTCCTACCAAGCTTCTTGCCTCTCATTTGGTCCCACAAAGCTACTAAAGCGGTCTTTCTAAAAATGCAAATTGGATTTCATTCCTTCACTCCACTTGGTTTTCAGGATGAAGTTCACATTTCTCAGCTTAGAACAAGGTCCTTCAGGAATTTGCCTTTGCTTGCCTCTGTCTGCAGAGCTCACCACTTTCCATCTTACATGATTCACTTTAGTCAGATAGAACCACCTAAGGTCACTGAAGGCATTATTGCATTTTGAGTATTAATACAAAAAACCTTTATTTTGAAATAATTTTAAAGTTACAGAAAAAATGCAAGATTACTATCAAAAGCTCTCGTATAAATTTCACCTAGATTCACCAATTGTTGACATTTTACCACATCTGTTTTATCATTCTATCTATCTAATCAATCATCATCTCTCTAGTATTTGTTTTCTGAGCTATTTGAGAGTAAGTTGTAGCCATTATGTCCCTGTATTTCTAAATTCTTCAGTGTGTATTTCCCAAGAACAAAATCATTCAGTATATTATACAAACACAGGGAAGTTATCAAAATCAAGAGATGTAACATTGGTAAACAGTATTACTTACTTTATAGACCTTATTCCAGTTTCATTAATTTTTATAGTTATTTGTGTGTATACATGCACACACATGCACTCAGGGATCACCCTTCCATGTAATTGTCATGTTCCTGTGGTCTCCTGTAATCTGGACATTTGGGTTTTTTAATACCTCGATGGCTTCTCCCAGTCACTTGTCTGCCTAGGATGCTTTCTTCTTCTTTATCAAGTTCTCTTACTTTTTCAAAAGTAACACTTATAACCACTTGCCCAGACATACTTTGCCAGACCT
The DNA here is from genome assembly GCF_001698545.2 of Rhinopithecus bieti. NCBI lineage: Eukaryota > Metazoa > Chordata > Mammalia > Primates > Cercopithecidae > Rhinopithecus > Rhinopithecus bieti. The sequence continues at coordinate 2,333,863 of NW_016816648.1, forward strand.
TGCAATATGGTTTTCTTAAATCTCCTTTCCTATTGTATCACATGAAAACCTTCATCCTTGCTAATCATATTGCTTTTCTTATCTTTTTATCACCATTGCCCAGCAAAGTACTCCACTTAAAGTTTGAGCTCAATACATGTATTTTAAATATTTTAATAGGTGACTCTTCCCGTAAATGAGTGTTTAACATTTAGGGGTTAATACCCCTGATATCCAAAGAGTTTCTTCAGATTGATTAAAATGTGAGGAAATGGGCTGATGGGAGTATGAATTGCAGTCACCTCATGAGAAGGCAACTGGCAGTATCTAAAAAAATAAAAAATTTTAAAAATTAAAAAGTGCTGTTTAAGGGGCTATATCCTATGATGAAACAAGTACTAGCACCTAAGAACATAAGTGCAATGAAGTTTCTTGTAATATTTTTTATTGTAATAAAACATACCAGAAACAATTTGAATATTCCTCACTAGAAGCATATTTGAATATATTGTGGAATATTCATACAGTTAAAAAGAAATGAATATTGTGGTATATCTGTGCAAACAATGGATAAGCTACTGCTATTATGCTGAATAAAAGAAGCCAAACACCAAAGGATGCAAACTTTATAATTTGTTTGTAGGAAATCATAAAGCAGGAAAAATTAGATCTGTGGCTGATCTATAGTTTGAGGACTTGTAGAGTCCTCAAAGAAAGAGACATGACTAGAAAGAGACATGAGAGAACTTTCTGGATGGTGGAAATGTTCCATATCTTGATATGGGTATCAGTCAGTTGTGTGGGTATATGTTAAAACTGATTAAATTGTACACTTAAGGTCTGTGTCTCAATAATATTGTTAAACCTGGGCAACATAGCGAGACCCTGTCTCTACTAAAATGAAAAAAAATATTAGCTGGGCTTATTGGTGCATATCTGTAGTCCTAGATACTTGGGAGGCTGAGGTGGGAGGATCACTTGAGTGCAGGAGTTCAGGGCTATAGTGAGCTATGATCATACCACTGCACTCCAACCTGGGTGATTAAGTAAGACAATCTCTAAATAATAGCAATAATAACAACAATATTGTTAATAAGAAATGTGCATAGCCCCTGAGTTAATTGCTCTGTTTTGAGGGCTATATCACAATAAGCTATAGCCCCAATTACCTGCACAGAAGAATATGTGTACAAGAAAGTTTGTTGTAATAGTATATATTATAGTAAAGCATCCACCAAAAGCTTGAAAATATCCAAAATGTTCATCTCTAGAGAAGTAAATATATTTTGATATAGTTACAATGGAAAATGATGTAATTACTTAGAAGATAAGTCAACCTAAATGTACTGATTTGGAGGGGTATGCATGATATAGTCTAAGTGAAAAAAATACAAATTATTGAATAGTGTAGAGCAATTTTTATATTTTATTTTATTTTCATTATTATTATCTTTTGAGATGGAGTTTTGCTCTTGTTGCCCAGGCTGGAGTGCAATGGTGCGATCTTGGCTTATCGCAACTTCCGTCTCCCAGGTTCAAGCAGTTCTCCTGTCTCAGTCTCCTGAATAGCTGGGATTACAGGCATGCGCCACCACGCCCGACTAATTTTGTATTTTTAGTGGAGACAGGGTTTCTCCATGTTGGTCAGACTGGTCTTGAACTCCCAACCTCAGGTGATCCTCCCACCTTGGCCCCCCAAAGTGCTGGGATTACAGGTGTGAGCCACTGCGCCCGGCCTGAGTAGTGTATAGTATTTTTTTTATAAAAAGGAGGAAAACCTTTCTGTATAATTATGTTTGTATAGCATATGGAAAAAAGGTGTGAAAGAATCCATACCAAACATGATACAGAGAATCTAATGAGTATGTATTTCCACAGTATGTGCTATTTTTATAATTAATTTTATTATATATAATTATAACATTA
>NW_016816648.1:2335955-2380350 GCF_001698545.2 Rhinopithecus bieti
TAATTATAACATTATAAATAATTTTATAATAAAAAACCCAGTAAAGCAAGTTCATTCACAAAAAATTCATGCAAATAATGAGTAAAAAAATACCTGTTTTTTCCTTCTACTGTGCTCTTACAACACAGAACACTTCTGTGACCAGATGTGTGGGGCTTTTCCACACATACAAGGAAGCAATCAGTTCTGCAGCAGACACCAGCTGGGTGTCTTCTAATTCAATTCGATTCTGGCAGTATCCACTTGGAGGTAGCATCAGGTCTCACAGGTTGAGGGCTCGGTCCCACAAGACTGCCCCTCACTTTAGGAGCCAGTCATTAGTCTGGGCTTCAGGAACTTCTGACCCACTGGCTATAAACTGGGGTTTCTAGGGCCCCTCCTCCAGCTGGATTTATTTGCTAAAGCAGCTCCTAGAACTCAGGGAAACACTTTACTTATGTTTGCCTCTTTATTTCGAAGGATAATTTAAAAGATACAAACAAATAGCCAGATGAAGAGAGAAGTGCAAGGTCTAGAAGGTGCCTGAGTACAGAAACGTCTGTCCTCATGGGGTGCACCTCCCTCCTCACGTGTGAATGAGTGCTTGCTTGCCAATGTGGAAACCCCCTGAGGGCAGTAGGACTGAAAGCTCCAATCCTCTAATCTCATAGTTAGTTCCCTTGGCAACCAGCCCCCAACCTGAGGTAATCTAGGGGCTCCCAGCCACCAGTCATCTCATTAGAACACAAAAGATACTATTTTTCTTTTTTTTCTGAGACAGGATACTCCGTTGCCCAGGCTGGAGCACAGTGGCATGACCACAGCTCACTGCAGCCTCGACCTCCTAGATCAAGTGATCCTCCTGCCTCAGCCTCCCGAGTAGCTGGGACTGTAGGCGAGCAGCCACCACACCTGGCTAACAGAAGATACTCTTATCTCTTGGGAATTCTAAGGATTTTGGATGCTTAAGTCAGGAAATGAGGAAGAAGACCAAATATGCATTTCATAATATGACACAAGGAAACATGGGGAAGTAATAGAAGTCTGAAATAAAACTAGTTAGGGAAACTACATTTATAGTTGGAGTATATAGTTTATTTGACTTGATTCCAGTGTTTCCATTCCAACCATCCTTTGCCTTTTTGTCCTTTAACTAATTGTCCTTTGTTGAATAAATTCGTTAAATGAATAATATGGATGAGTGATATCAGTGCCCCCTGAAAAAAAGTCACCTGAAGAACATGACACTGTAGTTCCATTGAAGTGAAGCATGTGAGTAAATTAGTAGTTTAAGAGCGGTGAGCCACCAATTTAGCAAATGTAACATTTGGCAAATATGATTTATGTTGTGGGGATGAGGCAGAGATGTTTTTATGTGTCCTGTGTTTATTTAGCCTAACTTTTTTTGAGGGGTGCACAATTATGATGTACACAGAATGGACAAAGTGAAAACAAATGTTTGTGTGGTTGGGCTTGTCCTTCTGGCTAAACCAGTCCACAGACCAACACACACCCAAGCCTCCTCCTGTTTCTATGGAGGCAGGGTGCTATAGGAGAAAGAGATGAAAACAAACAATGAAAAGGAAAGAAAAAGCCTTGGCTTCAGGGTGGGCGAAGCAGGGATTCGAAAGACAGTTCACTTAAGAGTATACCATGTGTAACTTCTCTAAGCCCCCTTTTCTTCATGCTGAGGGGATTGTGGGGCTTGCTGTATTTTAAAAAGACAGCACTGTGCCTGACGTGTATTAGGTCATGGAACGTATTCACATATCTTCCTTCCTGGTTGCAGTGTCATATTTTTACCTGCCCAACAGCATCCTGGTATTTTTGTTTTGGAAATCCCAATATGAGGAGTGAAATTGGCTCAGAAACAAAGGGATCTATCAGTCACATTAGGCGACTTTCCATATTTCAGCTATGTTTGACATCTCTGCTCCTCTCAAATTGGAACTTCCCATCATGAAGTTGGCTTTCCTCTGCCCCTACTTCCGCCTTTTTTCGTTGTGCTGTACAGTTTTAGCAGGATAAGATCCTTAAGTCTGCATTTGTGATAAAGGAGGTAGCAGCTTCTACTAAAGTGGCTTTCTCTATATGTGTTGAGTCTGCCTGACTGATAACGGATCAGAAACAGCGAGTGGCCTTTGAAATTGAAGTGCTGACTGTAGTGGGGAAAATGAAAGGATCTTATGTTTTTGATCAAAGGATGATATCTTCCAGCTTGGAAAAGGGGGTTATTCTGCCTGCCAAGGCCTATGATACTCTGTTACTTACTTACCCTAGGGAAGAAGATTCAATTTCATAGCTATTATATTGCTGCATAGTTCAAACATATATTTATAGCTATACAATTTTTTCAGCCATTTTTCTTTCCCTTTCTAACTCCTGTCTTCCAATCTGGCCACCAGGTAAATTGCTTTGTGATTCTTAACCTAAATGGCAATGAAACAATCCTCTGGATCCTGGATCTTACTGAATATTCACTACTAAAGAGATGACAAAATTTCAATGAAGTAGGGGAATTAAATGAAGACAAGGATGCCATGTTGAATGTAGGTACTTAATGGGAAAATCTCTGGTGTCATTCTATAGGACTTGGTTTCGTGTTAGTAATAAAACTGGCTACGGGAAAGGTGTGGGTGTGGAAAGGTCAAGGGCAGGGCCAAAGTGAGTCTATGATCACTGTGTTAACCCATGGGTGTCTGAATCTGAGGAGAGATTCAACAGAGTGAAGAGAAAGGGGAAGGTCTGAAAAGGGTTTGAGGTACTAGACTGGAAAGAAGACTGGATATGAGGACTGAAATTAGACAAGGGATGAACAAACAGAAGACAACCAGGGATTAATTCCCAAACAAAGGCTATATATTCTATTCTGAGTAGCTTAAATACTTTGTGGGGGAAAACGTTAAATCCTGTTGATATCAAATTATGCCAGTTTCTGGCTTACCAATCGTGAATGCTGAATCTGCATACACCCAACACATTTGTGCGAGTGTATACATATATAAATACACACATACACACTCATATAGATTTATATTGTCTTATTTCAATATAGATCTGGCTTCTACTTGTCAGTACTGTTATTTGTTCCTTCAGACTACCTAAGATAAACCAAACAACAGGTAATTTATGTTTCTCCTTAAATATTTAATCTCCATACATATTATCAATTCACTCTCAGTCATCCTACCAGTGGCTGCACTGTCCAATATGGCAGACCCTGAGCACTTGAAATGTGGCTAGTCTAAATGAAGATATACTATAAGTTTAAAATAGATGATGAATTTCTAAGACATAAGGGGCATGTAAAAGATTGTCACAATTGATATGTGATATAATATTGAAATTATATTTTTGACAGGATGGGCTTAATTTTAACTTTACCTGTTTCTTTTTGTGATTTAAATGTTGCTGTTAGAAAATGTAAAATTATATATATGCCTCACACTCGGGGCTCATGTTATATTTCTATCAAGCAGCACTTTCTAAGACCTTCTCACTTCTCCCTTTAAGTAAAAAAATTGGAATGACCCAGAGTGAGTTCCCTGATGGCTTACCCCAGTCTTCATGTTGACATGTCATCTACCTGTATCTGTCCTCTCATAGACAGTATCATGGAGTGGTTAAGAGCTCAGTGCTAGAAGTAGATTGCCTGGCTTCAAGCCCTGGATTTGTCACTTGCTACCTGTCTGGCCTTGGGCAAGTTGCTTTATCTCTGAGAGATATATCAACTGTAAAGTAAGATATAATAATAGAATAATTACAGAATACTACTTAATAGGATTATGAGTATTAATTGAGTCAATATATGGAAGACGCTCTTAACTATGTGTAGCTCAAAGAAAATACTCAAGGCTAGCTGCCTTATTGTTCCTTAAGAATCTCAGCAGAAGACATACTTTTACCCTTCACTTTCTGGAGGATTTCAACGGTGATTCAGTTTTCCCCAATGAGAGTCTGAAGTGAGAGAGGAACAAGAGAATTGAGGGTGTGTGCAAGGGAGTGATTTAAATGATAGAAGATAAAAATCTTAGGCTGGTTGGGAAAGAAAATGACAACATGAGGTAGATGAGGTTCTGGTGGAGTTGAAGCACTGTTAGAATTGGACTACAAGTGAGCTGGAAAGATGGGAAGTGGCTATGAGAGTGAGATGCTTGGAATTGACATCATGCAGGGGATGAGTTATTGGTAATGACAAGATCCAGGATGTGACCATGGAAGTGAGTGCTGAGGTAACAGGGATGATAAGATCATTGGGGGAAAGGAGATCAAGGAGCTGAGAAACCAGGTAATTGAAAAGATCATCGACGTAAATATGGAAATCCTGAAGAATTAGGACAGTAGTATTGTGAACCAGAGCTAATATCTTCAAGGAGTGGGTAGGAGTGATTTGGAGGTGGGTAAATGACTATTATAAGAAGAATAAATGGATGTTAGACGGTGATGAGATTCAAAGCTGGGAGTTTTCAGGAGAAGAGAGAATGGGCTGGAAATAGCAATGAGGAGCATAAGGGAAACCTACTCCGTACTTCATGCCCAGTGGCATGAGGCTTACCTTTTAACAGACACTGAACTAGAGCCTTCAATTGCAACAATAAAGTGAAGCAAAGATTAAGAGATGAGATTGAGGTTTTAGGGATTTTGCTGATGATGGTTCATAAATTCCAGAGGGCCCAGTAGATGTGTTGTCAGGAGTTGGGGAAAGGAGGAAGACAGGGTTACATAGAACTGTATGGGGACTAGAGTCCTTGGATGAAGAAATAAAGGCACGAGAAAAGTGGTGTTGATAGTCATCATCAAGATAACAGTTTGAGGCTGTGAGTTTTTAGAAAGAGGTGGAATCTGGCCAGAAACACAAGAGTTCACTGGCTTCCATCGGACCCTGCTGATGAAGGGATGAGGCCAGTAGAGGAGAAAAGAGAGTCAGTGAGAATAAATTGAGTGAGCAGGAGCAAGTGAGTCAGCTTAGACACAGCAGCCATTACGTCAAGATGCTACTGAGAAGGGCCAGAGAGAGGAGAACTTGGCAGTAACTGGCCTTTTCATTAGGATGGTAGTTTGCAAAATTTAGCATCCATCAGAATCGTGTTAATATCCACATCACTGGGCCCTACCTGAAGAATTATTGATTCAGTGGGTCTGGGATGGGGCTGAAGAATTTGCATGTTTAACAAGTTCCCAGGTGATACTGATGCTACTAATCCCAGGACAGCACTATGAGAAGCTCTGTTCGATTCTAGGAGTGTTCTCAAGGATGTGGCCCTATGACAGAGCAGCTGAAATCTCTACAAGAGGATGTTGATTGCCTCCTTCATAAGCTCATTGGCCCTAAGGTGCAGAATACATGAAAGCAATTGCCAATACTGATCTGATGGAGCTGCAACTCTAGCCCCTTGTCTGGCCAGATCTATTTCGTGGGAAAGGTAGACAAAATGTAAACAACTGCTTACTCATTTGCAGTCGCTGAGATGAACACAAGATTGGCCAGTCAGTCTGATTAAGGGAAGGTGGTAGTTTGGTGGTCATTTGGATATTCAGTATTTACCCTGGGCATACTTCGGAACAGATCTATGCCCAGAAGAATAGCTCCAGGTGTCTGATTGAAGGCTCAGGTTGTTAATAATTTTCTTCTCTTAGTCAGGATTGGTTCAGATGATGAGCAGAAAATAGAGTAGTCAGCAAAGGCTCCAACGCTGAGAAGAGCCAGGGGCAGCTTGACAATACTCATATGCCCACATTCTTCTCTCTTGCTCACTCCCTCCTGCCCTGGCTCCTAGCAGTGAGTCTGGTTACCTTCAGACTCTTGTCCTGGTTCCTCCGCTCTACTCCAAATTCCTTCCCTCATTTTCATAGCTTCAAAATTTTGCTCTCCTGACTTTTCTTTTTCTCTCTACCCATGCACATGTTAAATTCTCCCCATCCTAAATAATCAAATTCCATGAATCTCTCAAGCTATTGCTCTCACTTGCATCTTCATGTTTCCATTCAGAATTCTGTCCCTGGGGGAGGCTTACATTTTTCTTTTCTTTAATAAGGACAAAGACTCAGGGTTTTTTTGGTCAAAATATATTTTGAGAGAAAGGCACAACTCCTGTAGCAGTGAGGGTGCCAAATGTTGGCATGGAATGGCTTTAGTCTCTCTATAATTTCCATTGGCCTCCCAAAGTCACTCCACTTAAACATGTGATCAAATACAGAGTGATTTTGCTATGCAATAAACTTGTAAAACAAGTTCCTTTGCCCCTGCTTATAAGCAGATTGCACCTCTAAGCACCTCTAGAGAGAAATTCAGGGGCTTCTGCAAACCTGTCTGTGGCTTAGGGATGTCCCCTCAGTCTCATTTGGAGGCTGAGAGTTTCAAGTCTAGATGTTGGATGTCCAGTGCATGTCCCAGGGACCAGTGCTTCTCAGTGCAACAATTGATGAGGCCACTAGGGATATCCCACTGATTTCTGAATCTCCTATACCCAGGGTTTCCCAAACTTTCCTGATGGTAAGAATGATCTGGATGCTTATTAAAAACAAACAAGCTTGATACCTCTCCTGTAATTCAGATTCAGTAAACCTGGACCAGGTCTCAGGAATCTTGCTTTTTAACAAGTATCCCAAGTGGGATTTTAGGAATATCTTACAGCATTTAGGACAATATCTGGTATCTGGTATAACAGGTATATAAACATTTGGTAAAACAACTGTACTCAATAAATATTTGCTGAATGGAATTTAATTTGCTTATGTACATTATACTCTTTTGCTTCATAGTGACTTCCCCTTTGATACTTTTAGTGCACCTTGTCTGTTTTAAATGGTCATACCACTATGACCCTTTTAAGCATGCTATCCCTGCAAATTGTATCAACTTGAGTATTAGAATTCAGTATTCAGCCAGGCGCGGTGGCTCAAGCCTGTAATCCCAGCACTTTGGGAGGCCGAGGCGGGCGGATCACGAGGTCAGGAGATCGAGACCATCCTGGCTAACACGGTGAAACCCCGTCTCTACTAAAAATACAAAAACTAGCCGGACGAGGTGGCGGGCGCCTGTAGTCCCAGCTACTCGGGAGGCTGAGGCAGGAGAATGGCGTAAACCCGGGAGGCGGAGCTTGCAGTGAGCTGAGATCTGGCCACTGCACTCCAGTCCGGGCGACAGAGCGAGACTCCGCCTCAAAAAAAAAAAAAAAAAAAAAAAAAAAAAAAAAAATTCAGTATTCATTTTTAAAGGGTAGAATCCACCTGTAAATCCCTGTGTTGGCTATACTCAAAGTCTTTACCATCATGTGTATGACAATTTATTGCCTAACCTTGCTTGGGGAACTTTGTCTTATGGAATTCACTGATGTAAATGAAATAGTTCATCATTACTGATAATGAGCCATGTTTGCAATTTACCCTGGAAGCATATACTTTATTAAAATCATGATATTAGATTTAGCTTCCTAAATCATTTTATGAAGCTAATGTAACATTAATACCAAAACCTAACAAAGTATCAAAACTCTAATGCTGTCAGCTAATTTCTCCTACAAACACAGATGCAGAATTCTTAAATAAATTTCTAGCAAATCAAATCCAGCATTATATTGAAAGAACAATATATGATTAACCAATAACTTCCAGAAATTCAGAGATGACTTGATATGAGAAAATATATCAATTTAATTAATCATATTAATAATTGAAAGGAGAAAAAGAGCCAGATGCAGAAAAAGAACTTGATACAAATCAACATCTATTTTAAAAAAGATCTTTACAAAACTTAGGGTAGAAAAGTAAGTCCTTATCAATACGTTATGCAATGTTTATTTTAAATGGTTTATATGATACTTAATAGTATCCCTGTCAAAATCAGGGTCAAAAGAAGAGTCCTCATTAGCATCTGTATCATTTAATATTCTTCTGGAATGTTTAGCCTATGCAATTAGATTTGAAAAAGAAATAAGAAACATAAGACAGATTATTCTTTGATAGTGATTTGACTACTGACCCCAAAGAATCAAGAAAAACAATTTTAAAATTATTAAGAGAACAAAAACAAAAGTTTTCATATAAGTTGATAATAACCAGATGTGAAATGTATTATAATTATTCCAATAACAATAATACAACACATATAAAATACCTAGTTAGAAGCGTCATAAGAAATGTATAAAATTCATGGTAAATTTTGTTAAAGGAAAAGCTGAGTTGAAATATGGAAAAGTGTGTTAGAGTTTTAGATCAAAACATTCAAATTTAAGATGTCTACAAACCCCACAACAATTTGTAAATTTGATTGATGTAATCTTCTTGAAATATAATTGGTAGCTTTGGAGGTGAATTAATTAAAGAGTAATTAAAAAGTTCATATGGACTGGCCAACATGGTAAAACCCCATCTCTATTAAAATACAAAAATTAGCCTGGCGTGGTGGGGGGAACCTGTAATCTCAGCTACTCGGGAGGCTGAGGCAGGAGAATTGCTTGAACCTCTGGGAGGGGGAGGTTGAGTTTGCAGTGAGCCGAGATTGAGCTGAGATTGTGCCATTGCACTCCAGCCTGGGCAACAAGAGTGAAACTCCATCTCAAAAAAAAAAAAAAAAAAAGTTCATATGGAAAAACAAATGGACACAATTAACCAAGAAAATTTGAAAAAGAATGTGGTGTAAGTGTAAATGTGTGTGTGTGTGTAAGTGCAGATTTGAAGTATATTTTAAAGTTATAGCTTGAAACAACAGGCTGCTGGTAAAAGCATAGATGACCAGATGACCAGAATAGAACAGAGAGATCAGAGCAGACTGAAGTTAGGTAATACAATATGACAGTGATATTTCAAATCTGTGGGGAAAGAATAAATAATTTGCAAATGGTGCTCTGTGAAGTGTTGCAGGCTAATGAAGAAAATCGCTACCCCGTACCCCTCACCCTACCTCTGGTTCATAGCACAGCTCCATTTATATTTGTATTACATATAATGGCTTCTCATGTAAAATAATTTTGCTTGGAGAAAGCATTCCAGTGTTTTAAAAGGCATTTGAAAACCACAGAAATAGAAGATACATGATCAAGTGTTTAGGTATATGGAAAGGAATAAAGTTAGAATCTTATAATGCTAATGTAAATTCCAGATGGATTATAGACTAAATATAAAAAATGAAACTCATTAAAGAACTTAAAGAAGAGAATATAGGTAAGTATTTATATGATCTTGGGGTGGGAAAAGCCTTTCTAGCATACAAATAGTATAAAAGAAAAATAAATAGGTTTAACTATTTAGAAATGAGAAATCTTCTGTATGTAAAAAGCACCAGAAAGATGATTAAAACATGATAAACTGTATAAAACATCTGCAATATATTATCTTAAAAAGGCTTAATCTAGGATGTTCTCATGATAAGAAAAAATTGAGCAGCCCAGTAGAAGAATGGACAATGGATATACTAGACTGTTGTGAAACAAGAAATTTACATGGCTAATAAGTATAAAGAAACAGCATGACCAGTAGTTGGAAAATGCAAACACAAAGAGATACCATTTTCCTTATCAGTCTGATGATGATTAGAAGCCAATGTTATTAGCAATACTAGAAATAAACATTCTCTTACTAAAGAGGGGAGGGTAAATATAAACTGGTACAATCATTTTAGAAAGTAATTTGGCAATTTGTAGCAAAAGATTTAAATCTGCATATCCTTAAATATAGCAATGTTACTTTTAAGAATATAACCTAAGGAAATAGTCATGGTTGTGAACAAAGATACATGTAAAAGAAAACTTACGAAAAGCATTTCATACAATAAGGGAAAATTGTAAACAAACTGTATATTCAACAATAGGGGGTTAGTAAAATATAGTATGTTCTTGAAATACTTTGGAGGCAATAAAATGGCGCTGTTAAAGAATATTCAATGACATGAATTTTTTACAGTCTGTGATTAAAAGAAAAAAGCAGGTTATAAAAAATTCGGTATATTATGATTCCTCCATATGAAAAATGCATTTATATGCCTAGGAAGGAGACTGGACGAATGTGTATTGAAATGTTAGTTTTGTCTAACTCGGAATGTTGGGCTTTTGAGTATTTTTTATTCTTTTGATGTTTTCTACACTTCCCAAAGTTTTACCACAAACATTTACTATAGTTTAAATCATAAAAAAACCAATCAATTTTGGAAATTACTTAGATTTTTCAAATTTTAGCTTTCAATTAATCTCACAGTGAGTTTGGATTGAAATTCAGTCTCCAAGTCTCTATTTTGCTATGTTCTATTTTTGCTATCTACATTTTCTTCATAAAGCATGATGGCATTTTAATTTGCTGAGACAAATGTGGAGCAAACCATTTAAGGTTGTGTTTACAACTTTGCATTGTTGTATGCTTTTGGGAAAATACAAGAAGTTTTTCATTCTTTTTATTAGCTTCATAATTGCTTTCTGTAGAATTCTGCCATGATAGCAGAAAGCTTGAAAATGTAATTAAGAAATTTTCAAGCACAGCAGGAGATTTTGCTGGAAAAAAAAGAGCCTTAAATAAGAAACTTGATGATCAAGAGAAAGTGGGGTTCGAAGCCTGCTTCTAACCTTGACATTTGTGGGAGAGGCACTAAAACACTGTATCACTTCATTTTTTTTTTGTGATTCTAGTAAAACACATTCACTATTTAATCATTATCTTATTGTTTAATGTAGCTATTGCTTTGGTGATTTCCATGCTACTTTTCTGTTTGATAGCTGAGTTTTCCTCACTTTATCTTGCAGAGTCTACATGTTGTACCATTTCAGGGAATGCAAGAGGCATACTTGAATAACCCTATGCAATTTGGGAGCTTAACTTGGTGAAGGCAGGGACTAGAGTTAGGAGCCCACCCTTCCCAGTGGTTACCAATGAGGTTGTTAAGCTTATGTATGATCAAATCCCTGTATGTCCAAGTTTCTCTACACTAACCTTGTCTAGCTGGTATCAATGTGTCTATTTCTTGGTTCCTGATAGAAACTTACTGGGACTAGAATCTTGCCCTAAATTTCAGTGACTGATAAATCTGTTCTTGCTGAGATCTGGACTCTCTCTTCTCCCTGCTATTTGCTGAAATCTTTTCCCAAATCAGATGGACCACGCAGGTTCGTGATGTTGTTACCCCTTGACCTGCTCATTCACCAATAAGTGAAAATGCTTCTGTAGATTCTTTGAGTATCCATGTTAACCGGATAAATGCACTCTCTTCTTATGGAATCTGTAGTATGGATTGCTGACCATCAGCTTTGGAGCTCATCCCTTGCGGAACTGCCCTGGTTCCATCAAATTTAGGGAGCATTTCCTCCTTTACCTGCCTATGTCTAGAGGCTGATTCGGCCTGAATTAAGACCCTATTGTTTTTCTCAGGATGTGAAAATATAGTTTAAAAAGCAGCAATTGCTAAGGCTTTAGAGGGAATTTTCTCTCATTTTCTTTAAATTATGTAAAGTATTTTGTGATGTGTAATAGTGGTTAAATAAATCTGAGTAGCCTTTAACTGATTTGGAAGTAGGGTCAGATTGACCTCACAATCTCTGGGATAAATTGAAGTTTCACTATTTTAGTTCTTTTGGAGGGCACAGAGGGAAATAGCCATTTATAGATAATTTTATTTCATAAAATAAATAGTTTGATAGATAACTGTGTTTAGATAAAGTCTGTACACTTCAATGGACAAATAAATAGATAATGTCAAAAACATATTTATTATACACATCTATCCTCATATTTTATTTAGTCAGAGGCATTTATAAACCTAGGAAAAAATTGCTGGCTTTGAAACATTCATAAAGTAGCAAACAAATACCCTTGGGCAAAGAGTCTACCCGCATAAATTGATTTCTAAATAAAGATTCAATTTAGATTTAAAAGTCTTATATGCACCCAGAGGTATCTATTACATCTGTAATTTCCTTGTGGGGTTCTGATGCCTGATTCTGCTGTCATCAGCTTATTAGTTGCTTTCACATGGAAGAAGCAGAGCTTCCAATTAGCACAATGTTTAAATGAACATGTGTTGGAAATTATTGCCTCCAAATGTCACTTCTCTTACATTGATCTAGTCTTGTCTTTGTCAGCCTTTCTGCTGGTGCAATTGCAGATCACCTAGTCAGCTTTGGGTTGTGGTACCCCTGAGATAAAATTTAAAAATTAAAAAAAATTTCGATTTATTGGGAAATATGACAAACACATTAAAATTTTAAAAATACACAAGTATTGTCAAATACTATTTTTAGTTTTGTAGTTAACCATCCATCCCATTGAGAGTGCAAGTGATGCTGGGCGCATGCCCAGACGAGCAGCAGCAGGGGGGAGTGCCTCAACTTTTCTCTCTCCTCTTTTGACCTGTCTCCTGCAGAGTCACTGAGCTGGCAGTCCATGTGATCAGCATTTTTGTAGCAGTGCTGCATCACGTGGGGCGCATTTTCTTCCTCCTCCCTCTGAATTCATGAGAGTTACAGTGATATCCTCGTGGACATCTATGCAATTTATTATTATTATTTTTACATCAACATCACCCCTAAAACAGTTGTACCAAATGTTTTTCTTCCACAGAATAGTGATTTCCAGTGTATTAACATAACCCAGAAGTGCAGCTGTCCCTTTGTCTAAGCCCTGGACAAACTCTTGACTCAACCTCACTGCTTTGCTGACTCCTTTAAGAAATTGAATCACACCCCCCATATCCTGGGGTTTGTAATTTTGTGGAAGATAGGCAGGGCTTCTGGTGGAAGTCTTACTATAGGGCATTTGATTTGGAAAATTCTCACTACATTTTTCTCCACTTGAGTCTTTCTTCTGCCTGCCTCATTGTCAGGCAGGGCTCCCTCTCTGCCTTTTACTCCTCTCAGCTACCAGGACTCCTTTTTCCATAGCCCATCTCTTCATGTATTTATCATTCAGTAGACAGTGACAATGAACTTGGTAGACAATGAACTTGAAGGCAGAGATGTTTTCTTTGGATTTGTCTGTGCATGCCTGGAAGAGCAATCAGTATGTTACAGTGAACTCTCAATAAAATTTTGAGGCATAAATGCCAAAAGGTACCATGAATTATGAAGATTTACTCTTTTCACCTTGAAAGAAAGTAGAGAGTTTGTTTTCTTGTTTATTCTTATTATTACTGGTGTTTCTGGGAGCAAGATAAAATGGAAAAGTGAAGGAATTAAAAAATTTAAACAGCAAATCTATCACTTTAATTTTGGGGGAGAGAATTTGTTCATTCATTCAATTGGTCAGTATTTTGTTGTTGTTGTTGTTGCTGTTGCTGTTGAGACAGAGTCTTGCTCTGTTGCCCAGGCTAGAGTACAGTGGCTTGGTTTCAGCTCTTTACAACCTCCACCCCCCAGGTTCAAGCAGTTCTCCCACCTCAGCCTCCAGAGTAGCTGAGACTACAGGTGCCTACCACCACGCCTGACTACTTTTTGTATTTTTAGTAGAGATGGGGATTTCACCATGTTGACCAGGCTGGTCTTGAACTCTTAACCTCAAGTGATCTGCCTCCCTTGGTCTCCCCAAGTTCTGGGATTACAGGTATGAACCACTGTGCCCAGCCCCAATTGGTCAGTATTGAGAGCCTCCCATATGCTGACAAAGACCCTCCCCTTGACCAGACTTTAATTAGGCTCCTTTCAGCCCTCTTCTTGACCAGACTCAACCTTGGCACTGTCCTCTCTGTGACCTGCCCAGCCCAGTCATGCCAAAGAATCCTAAGTCATCCCTCAACCTTTGATATCTGACTATCGTGGCCTGCCTTCAACACAAATCCTGTTAGGTTAGCTTAGCAAGAATCCTTCTACCCTTGGTGTCTCCTCTCAGTAATTGCCCATCCACTGACCTTACCCTGGTCTTTGGTTACAAATCCCCACTTGTCCTTGCTGTTTTTGGAGTGGGGTTCCATCTCTCTGCCTTATTGCAAACCCCTATTGCAATAATATTGAAAAAAGTCTTCCTTACCATTTTTACAAATGTCAGAATAATGTTTTCTTTCATAGTTCCAAGCACAAAAGAGATCAGTTACTCGCTTTCCTGGAGTTTACGTTCTAGCCAGTGTAGAGAGAAAACAAGCAAATTTAAAAAAGAAAAAATATTATGAAATTTGTGTAGATAAGGGGCTTCTTGAGATTGGGAGATGAGGGGGGCCACTCCGGGAATCTGAAGGCTGAAAAACAGAAATGCCAAGCTGAGATGAGGAAAAGGGCTCTGCAGGCAGAGGGCAGTCTGGGTGCAACCTGGGAGCTGGACCAAGCGGAGGAAGTTCTAGGAACAAATTGGAACATAGTGGGTGAGGAGGAGGAAGGCACAAAGATGAGGAGAAAAGGGAACAAAAGCCAAGTCACATTGGGTTTTGTAAGCTGGGTGAAGAGTTTGGAATTTATTTCATGTAAAATTGGTAACTGAGGCTTAAAATGTTTGGACGTTGTCTGTTTTTTACACGGCACTGCTGTTGTTGGTGGATCTGAGAAATTGTCAAACATCTTTGCATTCTCATTAAAGCTTGCCCCTCCTTGTGTTTATTATTCTGCATAAGATTACTGAAAAGTAGGAAATTATTGTTGCCCAGGGATATTACTATTTTCTTTGTTTCCTTTAATGCTTAGAGGTAAAGTTAAATAACAAATCCTGGAAAATAACCAGTATGCAGTTTGTGCTTTGTTGCTTTTAATTACTTCTTACACCATCAGCTCCTCCCTGGGACCCCTTACCTCCTGGAGGACTTTTCATCATGTAAAAGAATAGATAAGTCCGCTTAATTGTTTTCTTTTTGCTTGGATAGTCCTTCTAGATATCTGAAAACATTGAATGTTTTAAGTTATCCTAAGTTTCCCAACCTGGTCTTTAAAATATTTGGTTTATCAATCCATTTTCTCACATTCTTGATTCTTCCTAATTATTGTTCTAAAAGATTGCTGACTGGGTTCTTTTTAGAAGGATCTTGATATGTAAGTTCGTGACACTGTCATAATTTCATACTTCATATTACTTCAAGAAATTCAGAATCCTTGTGAACTTTTATTTGAAGGGCTGTACTGTAATTTACTTTTGTATTATATTTTTGTGAAACTCTAATAGCCATATTCTGTCTGAGTCATAGGATGGGTGTATGTTTAACTTTATAAGAAACTGCCAAACATCTTTCCAAAATGGGACCGTATTTCTATCAGCAATAGCTGAGAGTTCCAATGGTTCCACATCCTTTTTAAAGAGCAAATTATAGAGCTCTCTGGACATCATGCTTTAGGTAATTAAAGCTATTTTTGCAACGTGCCAGTATGTTGATCCATAAAACTCTAGATGGTCCTAAATTATTTTTATAAATCATTTTTTCTACTCTTTTAAATAATACAGTCAGAGAAACCAAGACTGAACTTATGCCTAATCTTATATGAAGTGCTGAAAGAGGGGCAAAGAAAATGCTTTCTCTGTGGCTTAGCAATATTGTGATGACCCCTTCCAAATTAGAAGGGGAGAATAAAATTCCTGTTTGGTGTACTGTGATTCTCCACCCCTCCCTGGCATTTTGTCATGTATCAGAATGAGGTTGGAAGAAGGTTAGAAGTAATTATATTGAGAAATATGATAGATGCCAAGCTTTAGTCATCATTGTATTTAGGGCTAGAAGTACTCTGGGAATTTGATTTAAATTAGTTTCTTTTAGAGATGAGGAAAATAAAACTCAAGAAAGTGAACTGATCAAGGTTATTCACATTCATCTGATTAGTTACCTAGGCCAGGGCTAGAACTCAGTCCCCTCTGTTTAAGGATAGTTTTGATTCTGCTTAAGAATATCCATTCTCAGTTCTCTGAATAAGCCTGGATATTTTCCTCATCATTCTTTGTGAAAAGTGTTTTGGTTCAGAGTTACAGGGGGTAAAGGATAAAGTAATTCAAATAAATCCTTCAAAATTATTGTAAAATAAAAAGATACTTGGAAATACAGCAATTTGATTCAGTCTGATTTTGAAAATAGTTTCATGAAGTAATTGGGCTTGAAAGGTTTTGAATGTTTTCCCCTCTTTAAACTGTATGATGTTGTAATATTACTCAGTTGTCACAGGGAGCGTATGTAAGCTACCAAAACCCTAACACAGATCTTTGGATGTTAAGCAGGTAAGATTAAGTCATAGAGTTCAATTCCTGAGGAATGAAATATAGCATCCATTTAAATCACCAACTATGTGCTGGAAAACTGCTATTTATGTTCTTTCCATGCACCTGGAAGATTTAAACTCTATTCTTGGTCTGTTCAGATGAATGAGGAGTTTTCCAATGTCCACATTTGTTGGAGAGTGCTAAAAGGAGTTCTTCAAAGAAGCCTTAAAAAGCAATCCTTCAGGCTAGAAGTTTTCAAACAATGTTTACTTTCATATCAAGAAAGCCATTTATGGTCTCTGAATAAACACATGACATTTGATTTTATCACACTGTTGACTGTGTGGCTAAAACATACTGTAACCACAGAATCAGGAACTGGATTGCAACTGTTTTTTTTTTTTTCTCAAGAGTTTGTGGGCTATGACATAAAACCAATAAATGTCTTAATGCTCCAAATAGTTTTAACATCTAATTTAGAGTGGTTCTAGAAATTAAACCATAGACCAATTATCCTACATAGAATGATACCTAGTAGAATCTTACCTTCCATTCAACCATCCAGATCTTTGGATCTTTGGCCTTTTCAAAGATAAAGATCTAGCTAGGGAAACTAGTTCGTTCTGTGGGAATCTCCTATAGTTCCATCAAGGTAAAGTGCTTTTGCTCTAGAAAAGTGATGTGTTAACTTTCACTGTGGTATGTGCATTCCTATACTATGCAAAAGCATAGGCATTTTATATATGCCTCATAAAGTTAAATTGAATTTTAATTTTGAATGAATACTTATAAATTAATACATTGATAAGTAACTCTATTGAGACAACCATAAGTCTAGATCATGTTTTCTCCCATTCAAACAGGGGTCAGTAAACCTTTTCTGCAAAGGGCCAAATAGTAATATTTTTGGCTTTGCTGGCCATATGGCCTCTGTCATAAGTACTCAACTCTTGTTGTAGAACAAAAGCAGCCATAGACAATATGTAGAAAAATGGATGTGGCTGTGTTCCAATGAAACTTTACAAAAACAGGTGGTGAACCCATAGGCTGTAGTTTGTCAACTCCTGGTAGATACACAAAATTGTGCTGTGTATGAAAGCAGATTGTGGTTGGAGAACATAAACATCCAAAATCCTTTTGGCTTTTATTTTGGTATTTTTCTGCCATTGTCCATGGATTCAAACTGTTTCTACTTCATATTATCACTTAGAGGTAATGTTGTAAGAGTTTCTTCCATTTTTGTTGAGGAAAGCACAGAACTTTAGAGGCAATCTGCTTCTGTCTAAGCTATGTTCTTTAGAGTTTAGCATACCACCTAGGATTAATAAATGCTAAATAATAATCATTTTTTCATTTCACTACCATATCCTTTATGGCATCTCCTTTGGCACCCTCGGAGGTATTAACCTGTAGCTTTTACAATGTTCTATTACACACTGTCAGCAGCACCTTGCTGATTAAATCACACTCAGGAGAGAGTTAACTACAAGGTTGTAAGTATTCCTGACAGGTTGTTCTTGCATGGGCTTGGTTTTCTCTTGTATGAAGATTAAAAATCTTGTCACAGCTGGTAAAAAATGAAGTACACGTAAAACCACTGAGCATACATAACTCACAGAAGACACTTCCCTAAAAGTCAGAATTCAGATGAGCTGAGTAGATTATATGAAGGAAAGGACGACTATGAAGTGACAAACAGGTATTTCATCATCTTGGGTGTCGTGATGACATAGTCTCTTGTGGATGTTTGTGTCAGGGGAGTGTCTTCTAACACATGTAAAGCTTTCGTGATTAATCCAAGGATTTCATGTTTATAACTTCATTTAGTAGGATCCAGGCTAGTAGTCCTATTTTTTTGTATTTGTCCTGAAGATGGTTTTTTTTTTTTTTTTTTTTTTTTTGCCATGAATCTAATTTTTCTTTTCTAGCGTCCTAGTGCAATGGTTAGAAAACCATCTTTTTGCTCTCCTTCCAGATTCTTTGCTAAACTGGACTTGTGCCCAAAGCAGCAGGAGATGCTGTCCCATTAAGCCAGAACATTTTGCAAGTACTGGCAGTGAAGGTTTATTACTTCATTCCGAAAACAGCACAGAGAGCCCACTAAAGGAGGTCCGGGGAAGAGGGGGAGCCCGGAACAGCGTATCTGGGAGAAGAGCTGACCTCCAGGCTGCCGGGCTGCATTGCTTTTGTGGCTTCATGCCTCGGGTGGTGATGAGCATAAAGGCCAGTGGGAATTTGGGTGTTGCAAGTTGTGATAAGAAAGCAACTAGTTAGGAGATTCACCTGCCAATCAGGCAAGACTGGGGCTGTTCAGGCAAACTGTATGATTTGAATTTATTAATAGATAGATGATTTTGATAGTCTTAAGCAGTAATCAGTGCGGCTGGGAAAGTCCCTTAATTTTGAGAGAGTAAAACAAACAACAAAATATATATATATGTGTGTATATATATATACATAAACACACACATATATATGCCTGAACAAATCAGATGGATCTTTGTTTCTGCCATCCAGAATCAGCCATTATTAAGAGTTTGTCATATTTGTTTCTAGTCCTTCCATAAATGAAAGAGAGCCAGCATTAAAGTTCAAGTTGAAGCTTTCTGTTTCTCATCGCTTGTTCTTTTTCCTCTCTCACCCAAAGTAACCACTATAATTAATTTTGTGGGTGTTTCAGTCAGGATCCTGGGGAGAGCAGATGTCACATTTGAGATGAATAATTTGGAGGGGTATTCATTAAAAATGCCATTTACACAGGTGTGGGCAGAATGTAGGGAAATCACAGTGGGTATCTGAGTGCTAATACCCCTAGGTCTAAAGGGGAGAAGGGAGAGAAGAGTTACTGAATTCTGGAGGAGACAATGGCACAGAGTGGGCAGCCTCCATAGGATCAGTGTCCTTTGGTTGAGGGATGCAACCTGCCTATGGCAGCCCTGCAGGGAGGGAGCTGGCAAATCAACACCCCAGTCTCATTCTCCTCAGTCCTTTAGTCTCCTGGCCCTGCCCCCACTGGCCACACCCAACCGGGAGCCAGAAGGCTGCTAATGGAGTCCATACAGGGCAATCTCCTGGGCAAGGAGGAAGTTGGGAAATGGACCCAGAGGGGACAAGTGTAAGACATTCAACACGGCCAGCATCCTGAAACTATAGTAAATAGTATGTAGCAGGGTCAACAAACTTTTTCTGTAAAAAGCACAATAATGCATATTTTAGTTTTGTAAACCACATACAGTCTCTGTCCTATATTCTTCTTTTCAATTTTATAAACTTTTAAAATGTAAAACTGATCTTAGCTTGTGAGCTGTAAAAAACAAGACAAAGGCTTGATACACCCGGGGGGTGTACTTTGCTGATCCCCTAACATACATGATATCACTTTTGTGTGTTTTTAAAATGTTTACATGGTATATACTATACTTTATTTCTTTTCTAATGCTATGTAGCAAATTATTTCAAACTTAGTGGCTTATAAGAACACCCATTTATTATCACACAATTCCATAGGTCAAAATTCCAGGTGGGCTCATAAACGATTATTTAGGTAGGAGCAATTGATGTCTTTTTTAGTGTGTTTTACTAACTTGGGTTTAGTGGTGAAAATCCAGTAGAGGTATTTTTATCCATGACTTCCCAATAGTCCTCAGACTATATCCAGTGATGTCAACCGACTGAGCCCGGCCACAGAGCTGAATCTAGCCATTGTCATGAATGAAGATGTTGCAGCAATATGAGGAAGGATAGTCACTAGTCATATGAGTACCACTCACTGACATGGAACCAGTATAATATGATTCTTGCCCTGGGTGACTTACAGCCAGTGATAGTAAAGACCTTTTTCTCTGAGCTGAAGATGACCAAAATAGATGATAACAGAGAAGCAGGAAGGGGAATGTTTTGCTCCTTGGTTAAAATAGCAGGAGACTTGTAAAGTGCTGGATTAAACTGGATTAAACTGGATTAAACAGAAAGGATATTTTAATCTCATGAAGTTCCGAGGTAGGGTGGGCTTCAGGGTAGGTTGACTCAACAGCTTGACCATGTCATCAAAGACCCAAGTTCTTTCCATCTCTTCACTCTGCCATCCTCAGTATTCCTCAGCCTTCAACAAAATGTCTGGAGTAGTTCCAGTCATCATTTTCAGCCAGAAAAGACTTCAGACATAAGGGACTGCCTCTCTTTTACGAGAAAACAAACTTTGTCCAGAACACGCCTTCCCCCAGCAGAATTCTTTTCATATCTTGTTGGTGAGAGTTGAGTTGTATGCCAATTTCAGAGCCAACTAATGGTAGAGAAAGTCCTTTCATTGTTATACCAATAAGGTTCATTTGTAGAATTGGGCACATGGCTGCTTAGGGGAAAGGGTGAGCATCTGAACAAAATTAGGGATGTGTTGGAGAAAAACTAGGGCTGGAGAAATAGAGTGGAAAGAGTGGCAGCTGGGGAGGCAAAGAACCATTCCCATTGTATCCTGACAGTTCATATCCTTTCAAATATATTAAAAGATAGCCTAGCCCACATTACATATAATTTTTGCATAACTGTAGAAGCCGAGGTGCAGTCATGTAGGTAATGTAAGTTTATGCTTCAAAAGCATTTAATTAATCATTTTTTACTTTGATTTTACAGGTTTCTTTTCATATTTTGGAGTCAATAAATCTTTTATCAGATCTCAAACATTTAAAAGACCCTTGCAAAGCTGGTAGACCATGCACCCTATGCCTGTGGGAATCTACTTTCTAGCAGAAGGTAGAATAATGAGGCCAGGACTCCTGTCATTTGTAGGTGAAATATATCATCATCTATCAATTATATGATTTCAAGTTTACAAAGAAGGGCCATTTTCTCGCCCAGAGGACAAAACCTTTTTTTTTTTCTTTTCTTTTTTTCTTTCTTTTTTTTTTGAGATGGAGTCTTGCTCTGTTGCCAGGCTGGAGTGCAGTGGGGCCATCTTGACTCACTGTAACCTCTGCCTCCTGAGTTCAAGTGATTCTCGTGCCTCAGCCTCCTGAGTAGCTGGGATTACAGGCATGTGCCACCACATCCAGCTAATTTTTTTATTTTTAGTAGAGACGGGGTTTCATCATGTTGGCCAGGATGGTCTCCATCTCCTGACCTCATGATCTGCCCGCCTCAGCCTCACAAAGTGCTGGGATTACAGGTGTGAGCCACCGCACCTGGCCAAGACTAAACCTTTTTATCACAAAATTCATGATAAAGCTCAAAATGCAAAATGTTTGAGGTAATACTTCAAGTTTCATTAAAACCGTATCGGCAGCTTTTAAAAGTGGGATGAGAGCAAAAGCAACAGACACCACAGATGTAAGCAAAAAGAGCCTGGGACACTAAGAACCAAATTCTCTTGAGCTACTACTTTCTAGTGGCAGGCCTTACATCAAATACATTGTATTCATTAATTCCACAAATACGTATTGAGCAGTGCTGTGTGGCAACATACTTGAAGGGCATAGTGAGGGATTTTTTTTAAAGAAAATATGTAGTCAAAAGTTCTTTTGTCTAAGGAGGCTGCCATTTTGGAAGGGAAGTATGAAAGTGGGGGTATGTATGTATGAATTTATAGTAATGGATTTAAAATATCAGGATATTACTTAGATTACTTAATGTTCAAGTCAAATTCAAGTTTTTTTTTTTTTTTTTTTTTTTTTAAATAGATACAGGGATCTTGCTATGTTGTTCAGACTGGTCTCGAACTCTTGGTCTCAAGGGAGCCTCTCACCTCACACCTCAGCCTCCCAAAGTGCTGCTATTACAGGTGTGAGCCGCTGTGCCCAGCCTAAATCCAAGCTTTTTGATACACATTTCTGTTTAGTAAATAGGTCTTGCTTTCGGCTCCTAACACCTTCTACTTCGTACAATTGGTACTTTTAGAGCTACCTATCTCTCCCACACTAAAACAGTAACTCTTGGAGGGCAAGGAATATGCTTTTCTTGTCTTGTCTTTTTAATTTGTTTGAGACAGGGTCTCATTCTGTCACCCAGGCTGGCATGCAGTGGTACAATCACAGCTCACTACAGCCTCAACTTCCTGGGCTCAGGTGATTCTCCCACCTCAGTCTTCCGTGTAACTGGGACTACAAGCGTGCACCACCACACCCACCATTTTTTTTTTGTATTTTCTGTAGAGATGTGGTTTTGTTATGTTGCCCAGGCTGGTTTTGAACTCCTGGGCTCTAGCAATCCACCCACTTCAGCCTCCCAAAATGCTGGCATTACAAGGCATGAGCCACCATGTCTGGCCAGGGCTATGCTTTTCATATTTTTGATCTCCATAGTGCCTAGAGTAGTACACTGCACAGACATATCATTGAGCCTATGTTAAGTGCACATAAACTAACATGATACCTGGCTCTGAAAACAAACAAACCCAAACAAACAAAAAAAAACTTAGCACTTTTTATTGCTCCCTCTGTACAGATTTCTTAGGAAACTGAATTGAGATTAAAGAGCACTTAGCTTTATTTTTAACTCTCTAGCTGTTATTGTTTGAACATGTTGGTCCTCTCCCAGAGCAGAGCTTTTGAGATCCATAAGGTGAAATTTGTTGTTGAGTATAAAGAACAACAACATGTCATAGAGCAAGTTTAAGTGGAAGAATGTCTTCACCCCAAGCTGTGCATGCTCCAGGTTGTTCCTCCCTGTTCTTTTCTCTAGGCTTTGTATGTAAAACTTGTTATAGCAGTTTGCTACACTGAGCTAGAATCAATTTAAAGCAGATTTTACATATTTATTTAAAAATAGCCTGTAATGTATTTTAGAGTCAGTATTGATTCCACTTGTCTTTGTGATTGCATCTGTGATGGGTGTTTTTGTTATGTTGCAATTGCACGGTAAAGTAATAGGCTCTGAGATTCTATCAGTGCCTACTCTTTTTATGTTGCAATTGCTTGATAATAATTCGATTGTATCTCTGCCTGATGTTTTAATACTCCTGTCTTCCAGATTGCTCTTGCTGGGGAGGTATTTACCCCAGTAGGTTGTTATACCCTAAGAATAAACAAAGCAGGAAAACATGTGGTTGCCCACACTTCTTTGTGTTTGTCTGGGCTAACACTGTGGCTTAGGCTGACTTTTACAAATACCATATGCTCTAGTTATCTACTGCTGCATAAGCTCTCCCAAAATTTAGTGGTATAAAACAACAGCCACTTTATTATATTCATGGATATTATGGGTCAGGGGTTTATGCAGGACAGAGAAAGGATTGCTTGTCTCTGCTTTACGGGATTGGGACCTCTGCTAGGAAGACTCAAACAATAGGGGTGTGGGGGGTGATGTTAATAGCTGAGAGCTAGAATCATCTAGAGGCTTCGTCAATCATGTGTCTGGTTTTTGGGCTGGGATGACCTGAAAACTAGGCTCCACTGGAACTGTCCACTGGAGTGCCTGGCATGTGGCCTCCTTCTGTGGCTTGGGCTGCCTCACAGCGTGGTGGGTTAGGATAGTTGCACTCCTTATATTTGGGCTCCAAGAGTGAGTGTTCCAATGAACAAGGAGGCAGCTGCAGGACTCTTTCTGACCTAGTCTCAGAAATCATGCAACATCACTTTTGTTGCATTATCTTGCTTACAAGTGACTCACTAAGGTCGGCCCAAATTCAACAAGAGGGGAATTAGACCCCACCTCTTAATAGGAGTATCAAATAAATTTGTTGCCATCTTTAAAATCTTTATAATCAGTGTTTTATTCTTTTGTCAAAAATGTTTTCTATTTTTTTTTTGAGATGGAGTTTCACTCTTGTTGCCCAGGCTGGAGTGCAATGACACTATCTTGGCTCGCCGCAACCTCTCCCTCCCAAGTTCAAGTGATTCTCCTGCCTCAGCCTCCCGAATAGCTGGGGTTACAGGCATGTGCCACCACACCTGGCTAACTTTGTATTTTTAGTAGAGACAGGGTTTCTCCATGTTGGTCAGGCTGATCTCAAACCCCTACCTCAGGTGATCCGCCTGCCTCAGCCTCCCAAAGTGCTGGGATTACAGGCATGAACCACTGTGTCTGGCCTGTTTTCTGTTTTTTAATTAAAACATTGATTGGTTAAGAGGCACATTTATTAAGCACCTATTAAAACATGCTAAGGCATGGTAAGAAATAAGGTAAAAGAAAGAAAAAAACTTTTTCTTACAAAGCATCCTGCAATTTAATCAGAAATATGGTATGCAAATATATTAAAAAACTGAGTAACATATTTACAAAGTAAAGTATCAAACAGTGCAAATCTGTATGCTCTAGAACTTTGCTGTAATAGTTGTGGAATTTTTATAATATGCAAATATTTTGGATCTTGTCCAAGAGAATATATCTAATATAACTACTAACAGTAACACATGTTACCCAAGCAATTTTTGCAAAGCTAGAATCTATGAAAGGAGGAATCAGATGAACATAGAATGTTAGGGGTGGAAGAAGGAACTTTAGAGATAATTTATTCCAACTCTTTCAGTATGTAGATGAGGAAATGAAGGCCCAAAATGTAACATCACAGACAGTCCAGGAAGGGGAAAGAATATCAGCTTATTTTTTTGGGTGCCCTTAAGCATGGAAAACATAACTTCTTTGAGTCTCAGTTCAGAATTAAATTCTATCAGTGTGATTCTAACCGTCAGCTTAGGCTGTTATTCTTAAGTAACAAATTACCCCCAAATCTCAGTGATTTACAACCAGGGTTTATTTCATGCTTATGCTACAGGCCCATGGTGGGTCAGCTGTGGCTGTCCTTGATGATCTCTTTAGGACCAGGCTGACCTAGCAGCTCCTATCTGGGACATTACTGGCTGATGCCTGGGTAAACATATTATCATGAAGCAAATACTGGCTCTTAAGGCTTCAGCTTGAAGTCACGTGCTAATCCTGACTGACATCAAAGGAGTGGAAAGTAGGATCTCCCCTGGAGGAATAGGTTCCCTGTAGGGAGGAGCAGCAAATATTTTGAACGAGAGTACAATCCATCATGGTAATGCATATAGAAGCACTTACTGAATACTGGCTGGGAGCAGTGGCTCACACCTGTAATCCTAGCACTTTGGGAGGCCGAGGTGGGCAGATCACGAGGTCAGGAGATTGAGAACATCCTGGCTAACATGGTGAAATCCGATCCCTACTAAAAATACAAAACCAGAATTAGCCGGGCATGGTGCTGTCTCCTGTAGTCCAAGCTACTCAGGAAGCTGAGGCGGGTGAATGGCGTGAACCTGGGAGGGGGAGCTTGCAGTGAGCTGAGATCGGGCCACTGCACCCCAGCCTGGGTGACACAGTGAGAATTCGTTTCAAAAAAACAAAACAAAACAAAACAAACAAACAAAAAAAACAAAAAAGAAGCACTTACAGAACAGTAGAACTCCATGTGAATGCAGGTTGTTCATCTGCCGAAAGTCTACCAGCCAATCAATGTTGAACCTGAGACTACAGCTCCATGTGGCTTGAAACCCAGCTCCGTCTCCTTCTCTGGAGTGATTCACTGACACTCCACGTTTTACTGCTCAACAAAACATTCATTTTAGAATTACCAATCAACATATTCCCTTTGCCAGATATAGGGACAATTTTTCTAAGAATAAACCTCTCTTGCCGTCTCCCTCCTCCCCTCCACTCTCTCTATATATTTGGTAAGAATTGTTTTAAAGAGTCATTGCAGCTTTCGGTTTGATTGATAATTTTATACTACATGCTAGAAAGCCTTGTCACATGTGTCTTAAATCAGCCATTTCAACCTTATGTGTTTTTGTGGAGAGAAGATTTCCATCATGAACATTTTTTTTTCTGACAAAATATGTCCTTAAAAATATGTAAATTCCATTACTAGCTTTATCGCTCTCCCATAATTTCCTTATTCACCTCTGAATTATGCTTAGAGGAGGCAAGATGGATGATATAAACTTTCCAATGTTTTATGAAAGATTTAGATGCAGACTTTTTGTAAACCATTACTCCCAAAACTTCTTTTCCCCTAAGACAGGCATGAGAACCCGGGAAACTCACTTGCTGTAGAAGCTGATATGCAGAATCAATTGGATTGCTTGCCAGACTAAGAGCTATGATGTTTTGATCCCCACGGCTTTTTCTTTTTTTGGTAGCCTTTTATGTAGTGGCACCAGTTGCTTCCAGACTTACTGTACTTTTTCCAGTGGGGTTTTGATGCAGACCTCCACTATGCCTTTGTTTTAGTTTTTGCAGAATTGGAGGAATAGAACTGACATGTACTTTCAGGGGGATGGGAAACTGAGTTCTTTTTAGCAGATTGTTGAATAGGTTGCAATACAGTTGTTATACCACTAACCCAGTGATGACCTTCGTGCAGTAATTTTTTGTATATTTTACAAAGCAAACATAAATCCAATGAACCTTAGTCAAGGCCAAAAGCCAAACTGAAAAAAACCTTTAAGGTGTAGATTAAAAAACCATTGTAGCATTCATTTCATACAGGTCGATGAATTACAACAGTGAGGAGTATTAATTTCAAGTAGCCCAACCCCCAATTTGCTGCCTCCAAGGGCAAGTCCTGTGTAATTTGCCATTATTTTTACAAGGTGAAAAAGCAGTGGCTAAAGTAACAGGATATTTCTTGGTTGAATAATAGTAATAGGGTCCACATCGAGCCATTCTATCATTAGCTTCTACCTCAGTTCAAACTTCAAAATGTTTTCCCAAATCGTTATTTATTTGACATGTGGGAATAAGTTTAAAGTGATAGCCTAAGCTTTTACAGTAAGTAAAATCCTTTGCAGTTGACATACAATAACATTTATAAAAGCTATTAATTGGCTAATGATCTACACACTGTAGTCGTCCAGACCCAGATTTACATACATCCAGATGAATAGTTTGCAGGAGCCTAGGAAACCATTACTGTAACCATTTTACTACATCCTTGCAGGAAAATGCAGACCAAAATGTTTTACAATTCTGTGATATGAGCAAGAGTACATATTTATTTTTGAAAATTCCAGGAGATATAAAGTCAATATTTGAATATTATAGCAAACATTAATCCATGGAAAATTAGTGGGCATTTTTAGACTGTCACTAGCATGTGTTAGAATTAATTTTAGATTTGATCTAAGATGTCTATGGTTGTTTAGTTTCTGTCTTATATTGTCTAGGAGGAAAGAAACAGAAATAACAATTTTAATTTTTCCTTTTATGCTTATAAAAAAACTGTCTCCTGGCATGATTTCTTATATTCTTCACTCAGCTTATAAAGATCAGCCTGAGTTTACAGTACTTAGATAATGGAAAATTAGGGGGCTACCTCTAAATTCCGTGCTTCTGGATTGACTTTACATAGGTCTCTAATAGGAGAGCACTTCTACCTGTATGAATAATCATACACTATATGTGTATAATTATATGTGTACATACAGGCAGAAGTAAAGTGCTCAAAGCATAAAAGGAGTTTCCCAAGATTTTCAAATCATGGAATGGGCTAGCAGCCATACATAGGCAGTTTTTCTAGTATGCTAATTCTCCAGAATATACCATAGTACATATAAGCAGGGAAGAATTTAAAATAAAGAAGAACAGAGGTGGGATACTGTGAACAGTTAGCTTTTGCTGTGTAACAACAACAGCAACAAAAAAAACCACCACACAATTTCAGGGACACAGTGATTGGCCAGGGCTGCTCTGTTGAGCTCAGCTGGGGCTGCCTGGGCTTGGGTGCTGGCTGCAGGCTCCATTCAGTTGTGATCCATGCTGCTCTCAATATTCTGGAGCCAGTGGGCTGCCTAGGACTTGTTCTTCTCATGGTGGTGGCAGAAGCCCAACTGCAGCAGCTTCTGGGTACATTATGCTTGCTAATGTCCCAATGGCTAAATAAATCACATGACCAAGTGCAAAGTCTCCCACGGAGGTAGAGAAAAGGGAGTGAATATTTGCTGAACAATGATCTGATCTACCACAAATGGTCTTTAATGTATCTCTCTTTTATTGTGTGATAGGAGCTGGCTTGACACTTTGTTGTTTAGATGAGGCAGGGGAGATAGGGAGTAACTTGTAGGTTGTAACATTTATAAAGGTAGGATGTTAACAGCCATGCTAATAATAAATAACCGTAGAAGCAGCATACATGCTTAGTAGGTACTAGACATTGTTCTAATCACTTTACAGAAATTTATGTGTCTAATCCTTACAGTAGCCCTATGAAGTAAATGCTATTATCTCAGTTTTTAGATGAGGAATCTGGGGCACATAGCTATTTAGTGGCTTGCCCAGGGTCACAAAACTCTAGTATGTTGTGGAGCAGAGATTTAAGTCCTGGCAGTCTGGCTCCAGAGTTCAGTCCAGAGTTTATGTTACTAACATCCCCCCTTCTTCAGTTATTTTATAGGCTGAGGGCTGAAATACTTTAATTTACATTTTAAAAGATCATTCTAGATGTTTTTGATAGGAAGAATAGGGGACAGAGTGGAAGTGATGATATCTACTAGAATAGCGTTATTCAGAGTGTGAGCCATAGATGGCTATTGACCAACAGACTATTTATTACTGGCCCATGGTGAAGTAAGTACAGAAACTGAGAAGAAGCCTTTAGAAACTTTTAGGGCAAGTTTGGCATCATTGTACAACCAAGTGCATGATTAGTTTCCTAATAACATGTTTTCATTGTACGTTACAAAAGTGCTCATTCATAATGGATTGAAAATTAGACAAAAAACAAAGGCAAAAATGAAAACCAACTGTCCATTATAGATAGCTTGAAAAAGTATGAGTAAAAGGTGGCTGAAATAAATCCAGGCAAGTGTTCATTGATCATGGCTTGAACTAGGGTGGTGCTTGTGGAGACAGAAAGAAGTAGATTAATTTGATAAAAAATTTTAAGGGCCACTCAGTCTTAATACCTGTATCTCACAGAGATTAAGAAGGAGGGGAGAAAGATTATTAGGTAAGTTTAAAATAAGTATTTGAAGATACTCCTTTCCCATCATTTAGTCAGGGACTATATGCTGTTTCCTATGGTGGTTTTAAGGCAAAATCACAGAGAAATACACTTCTATGTGAAACTCAGGAAATATAAATTTAGAGAAAACTTTTAGTGATTTTCAAGGTAGATACTGCGTTTGTTTACTATTTTATTATTATTATTATTATTTTTGAGACAGAGTCTCACTCTGTTACTCAGGCTGGAGTGCAGTGGTGTGATCTTGGTTCACTGCAACCTCCGTCTCCCAGGTTCAAGTGATTCTCCTGCCTCAGCCTCCTGAGTAGCTGGGGTTACAGGCATGTGCCACCACACCTGGGTAATTTTTGTACTTTTAGTAGAGATGGGGTTTCGCCATGTTGGCCAGGCTGGTCTCGAACTCCTGACCTCAGATGATCAACCCACCTTGGCTTCCCAAAATGCTGGGATTACAGGATGTTTACTATTTTAAAGTGACCAACTCGTCTGAATTTGCACAGGTCTTTCCCACTTTTAGCACTGGAAGTCCTGTGTCCTAAAAGTCCCTGCAAGTCCCAGGCAAACCAAGATGGTTGGTTGTTCTCTATATTATACTAGAGCTGCTCATAATTGTGAATGTCTTCCTCCATTTTGCCACCACCCATCTGGTGAGGTTCTGCATTCCTGGAATCATGACATGTAGGAGTATAATATAGATATGCCCAGAAGAAATAGAGAATTTGAATGAGGCCTTACTGGAAGAGATTTCCAAAGTGATAAATAAGAAATATGAGTAAAATGAGATGCCAATTATTCAGACATCTCCTAAATGTTTTTTTCTGTAACCTGTAACTTCCCACAATTTTTTTACTTAGCTTTGCTGACTATTTTTTCCATGGGGTAGAGGAAGCAATAAGGGAAACTGCCATATCCTGGCCAGTAGGAAGAACTGGTTGAAAGCATGAGAATGTCAAAAACTTTAAGAGCATGTCACTGATTCATCTTAGGGTAGATAAAAGTGAAGGGATGGAACATTATGTCAGAGACCCATTAGCCTCCCTACCCCTAATAATGTAGGTTTCAACTTTTTAGTGGACTGGTAGCAATAATTCCACAAACAGATGAGGCAAACAGAAATCCAGATCAAGGGAGACAATAGATTTTTTAAAAATGAAATTCATAGTTTGTAACAAAAAAAATGGGCAAAGCACCTGTTGATGCAAATATCAGTTTTTGATTAGGAAGCTGAATCTTGAGTCTTCCTATATAGAGTAGAAAGTGTATTTGGAGCTTCCATCCCACCAGTGGGTAGTGTCTAGTGTGGATGGTGCAGCTGGTGACTTGGTGGCTCATTAGCGAGTAGGCTTCAGTTGACTCCTTGATGCCAGGTACTAGGGTATTATCTGAATCATTAATTTTATCATACTCATTTAACAATTTTGTCTTTAACTTTGGAGACTGAGGAGGTAATAACATTATCATATTCAGAGAAATAGGTAATATGCAACATTGCAGAATCAGGAATTCAAGGGCATCTCAATGGAATCTACCAATGGACCAAAACAAATAAGATAAAGCCTAACAAGGATCAATTTAAAGTCCAGCATTTGGAGGTAAATAAAACCAATTGTTCAAGTGCAGAATGAGGTAAATCAGGCTTGAAAGCAAATTATGTGAAAAAGACTTGAGGATTTTAGTTGATTATAAGATCAATATGAACCAACAGTGCAATGTTCCTTCTAAAAACCAAAAAAATCTCAAATTCTGTCTTTGATTATGTTTGTGGAAAACAGTCATGGACGTTTTCTACATACAGTAAGGATGGTAGGCACAGGGTGCTTTACAGCATGAGGAGAATGTATGCAGTATTTTTTTGTTGTTGTTGTCTCAAGCATTTTAGTTGAGGTTGTCACATTTTAAGAGAAGCTTTGACAAATAAGCAAAATGTTGAGGGTATCAGAAAATATTTGATATGGTTTGGATCTGTGTTCTGCCCAAATCTCATGTCAAATTATAATCCCCAGTGTTGGACGTGGGGCTTGGTGGGATGTGATTGGATCATGGGGTGGTCCTTCATGAATGGCTTAGCACAACCCCCTTGGTGCTGTTCTCATGATAGTCAGTGAATGTGTTATTGTGAGATCTGATTGTTTAAAAGCGTGTGGCACCTCTCCCCTCTCTCTCAGTCCTGCTCCCACCAAATAAGATGCCTGATCTCGCTTTGCCTTCCACCATGACTAAAAGCTCCCTGAGGCCTCCCCTGAAGCAGAATCCAGTATGCTTTCTATACAACCTGCAGAACCGTGAGCCAATTAAACCTCTTTTCTTTATAATTACACAGTCTCAGGTATTTCTTTGTCGCAGTGTGAGCACGAACGAATACACTATTCATTCTTTCTTACTACATTTATTGAATGCTGAGAGCATTCCCAGCCCTCCTTCTAGAATTATTAAAAGAAAGTAGGAATAATTTTACTTTTAGAAAGTTAACATTTTGCTTTTTTAAATATATTAACTTACTAGATCATAAAACAAAATATTTTTTAATGTTTGCTTATTATAAAATTTAGAGAAGTAGAGGAAGTTAAAAGGAAATGAAAATATTAAAAGATTCTTAGTGTTTGCTTATTATAAAATGTAAAGGAGCACAGGAAATTGAAAGGAAGTGAGCAAAGGGTTGCTCACAGTCCCCCCATTCATGGGTAACCATATTTTTTGTGCACTGCTTTTGTTCTATGCATTGTTTTCAGAAACCAGGTTCCTTGTGCTCCAACTTTTCTGCAGGTCCTCAAAATCTTCTCCAACCATTAAGCTTGTGGAAGATGAAAGAAAAACTGTGGAGGTGTGCATGAATGGTTTGTGGGTCAGATTTGAAGTGAGGGTCATTTTCATCCACAGTTGATTGTTCAGAGCTCAGTCACTTGGCCCACAGTACCTCAAAGGGTGCTGGGAAATACAGTCAAGCTGCATCCCAGAAGAAAAGAAAATGGTGTTTTCAACTATTGTCATGACTGTTTATTGAGTCCTGGGCAATCTTAGTTGTCTTTGTTTGGGTCAGGATTCAGTAAATCTGCTATTAGAAATATCATTGTTTATTTACAATTTTTTTTTATCCGAACTAGTTTAGTGTACATCTCTGTTTTTTATAGCTGCCGTTTTCTCTTTCTAGCTTTTACACCGTTGTTTGAGAGTTTTGTTTGGGCTATTTTTTGACTTCCGGGCTAGCTGAGTACTTACCTTCATACATTTCTTTCACGTAATCCTGACTTTGATTTTTTTAAAAAGCAGTTTCACTAGGTGCATCCTAGTGGAATGTAGTACTACTGTCTAAGTGCTCGAGATTGCTTTGATATCAGAGCAGGAAGATAGAAATCTATCTCTGCCCAAATGCCTTCCTTTTCAGTCTCACTCATCATGTTTTTCTGCTTCTCAGGTTGTGCTGTACAAATGTCTATTTCTCTCACACCCATTCAAACTCAACATTTTAAAAGAACAACTTTATCTTCTTCTATATCTCTGCCTGTTTTCATCACAGTTTTTCCATGCTCTAAACTTTGATCTTTTCTAGTCTCTCTAGACAAGCTTTTAAAAACTATATCCCTTCATGCTCTGTAAAGGGGATGACAGGCTCTCCCTGCTGGATTTGATTCATTTAAAACTTCATGGCAGTTTGGGGATTTCCCAGAACTTGTAAAATGCCATTTAATAGAGGGAAAATGCAGCACCCAAACTCAAAAATAAAGTTTTCTTTGAATTCTTTCCAATGATAAGTGTAAGCGTTTTTTTTTTTCTTCAANCTCTCCCTGCTGGATTTGATTCATTTAAAACTTCATGGCAGTTTGGGGATTTCCCAGAACTTGTAAAATGCCATTTAATAGAGGGAAAATGCAGCACCCAAACTCAAAAATAAAGTTTTCTTTGAATTCTTTCCAATGATAAGTGTAAGAGTTTTTTTTTTTCTTCAAAGATAGTTTGTCATATTAAAACCTAATAGATTGTTTTATTAAAGTAGTGATAATTGAGTATCTGGTTTGTAATTCTTTTTTTTTTTTTTTTTTTTTTGAGATAGAGTTTTTGCTCTGTTGCCCAGGCTGGAGTGCAATGGCAGGATCTCGGCTCACTGCAACCTCCACCTCCCAGGGTCAAGTGATTCGCCTGCCTCAGCTTCCTGAGTAGCTGGGATTACAGGAGCCTACCACCATGCCCAGCTAATTTTTGTATTGTTAGTAGAGATGAGGTTTCACCATATTGGCTAGGCTGGTCTCAAACTTTTAACCTCAGGTGATCCATCTGCTTCAGCCTCCCAAAGTGCTCGGATTACAGGTGTGAGCCACTGCATTCGGCTGGTTCATAATTCTTTAGAAAAACTTTTAGTATAGTTTGTGTGATATATATTTGCATTTGTGTTCATTTTAATCCATATGCAAAATATAGTTGCTGGACTATACCCTTCAGAAGTAATTAACCAGAATTTAATCAAGAGGCCACACTTCAGAAATGGTTACTATAAATGACTGTTTTACTTAAGTTGATTTCTGATCAATACTACAGGCTTTGTTAATGAGTACATGATAGGTTGGAAATGGACTTTCATTGGTGAAATTTAGTGGTCAAGATATGGGGATGCCCCTAGAAGATACTCCCACCCTTACATGAATAAGACAAGTTTGAAATTCGGCTAGGACATACTGTCATGACTATGCCATAGTCATGTGTTGCTTAATGACAGGGATACATTCTGAGAAATCTGTCATTAGGTAATTTTGTCTTTTGCAAACATTTGTCTTTTGTAAATCATTGTCTTTTTACAGACATTATTTAGTGTACTTATACAAATCTAGATGGGATAGCCTACTGCACACCTAGGCTTTATAGTAGAACCTATTGTTCTTAGGTTACAAACCTATACAGCATACTACTGTAACTGAATGCTGTAGGCAGTGAAAACACAGTGATAAGTATCTGTGCATCTAAACAAATGTAAACATAGAAAGGTACAGCAAAAAGCTGGCATAAAAGATTAAAAGTGACACACCAGAATCGGGCACTTACCATAAATGGAGCTTGCAGGACTGAAAGTTGCTCTGGTGAGTCCGTGAATGAATGTGAATGGTGAGTGAACGTGAAGGTCTAGGGTATTACTGCATGCTACTGTGGACTTTTTAAACACTCAGGCTATACTAAATTGATAAAAAATATTTTCTTTTGCAATAATAAATTTAGCTTATTATAACATTTTACTTTATACAACTTTAAAATTTTTTTAAGTTTTGACTCTTCTGTAATAACACGTGGCTCAAAACACAAACACATCGTACAACTTTACGAAAGTATTTTCTTCATATCTTTATGCTATAAGCATTTTTCCATAAAAATTGTTTTTATATTTTAAACTTTTAAAATTAAGAATGAAAACACAAACAACACACATTAGCCTAGGTCTACACAGGGTCGGGATCATCAATATCACTGTCTTCCATCTCCCATCTTGTCCCACTGGAAGGTCTTCAGGGACAATAACATATATGGAGCTGTTATTTCCTATGATAACAATGCCTTCGTCTGGAATACCTCCTGAAGGATCTGCCTAAGGCTATTTTACAATTAACTTTTAAAAATATATAGAAGGTAGCCAGGCGTGGGCGCTCATGCCTGTAATCACAACACTTTGGGAGGCCGAGGCAGTTGGATCACTTGAAGTCAGGTGTTTGAGACCAGCCTGGCTGACATGGTGAAACCCCGTCTCTACTAAAAATACAAAAAATTAGCCAGGCGTGGTGGCAGGCTCCTGTGGTCCCAGCTACTCAGGAGGTTGAGACAGGAGAATCTCTTGAACACAGGAGGCAGAGGTTGCAGTGAGCCGAGATCGTGCCATTGCACTCCAGCCTGGGCAACAGGAGTGAAACTCTGTCTCAAAAAAAAAAAAATATATATATGTTATATATAATATGTAATATAAAAAATATACTTTATTATATAAATGGGCAACAAGAGTGAAACTGTCTCAAAATATATATATTCTATTACATAAATTATATAATATATATGTAACATACTTTATACTCCTAAACTTTTATATATCTATATATTTTACATTTTATATAAAATATACTTTATACTCCTTCTAGATATATGTTAATTAATATATAGAATATTATATAATGTATCTAGGAGTGCAAAGTATATTATGATGAATACATAAGCCAGTAACATAGTTGTTTATTATCAAATATTATGTGCTGTTTGTAATTGTATGAGCTAGACCTTTATATGACTGGCAGCATGGTAGGTTTGTTTATTCCAGCATCACCACAAACATGTGAGTAATGTGTTGTGCTATGATAGTACAATGGCTATAACTTACAACAGCTGTGCTGTCACTAGGTGATAGGAACCTCTCAGCTCTATGATAATCTTACGGGACCACTGTCATATATGTGGTCCATTGTTGAGCAAAATGGCATTATGCAGTACATGACTGCACTTGT
Source organism: Rhinopithecus bieti (assembly GCF_001698545.2). Taxonomy (NCBI): domain Eukaryota; kingdom Metazoa; phylum Chordata; class Mammalia; order Primates; family Cercopithecidae; genus Rhinopithecus; species Rhinopithecus bieti. Next base: position 2,371,389 of record NW_016816648.1, read on the forward strand.
TTTATAGTCAGCATCCATTCTGATTGGGTAGTCTGTGCTATTTGTGATGTTAAATATTTTGAGCATTGCCTCTTGGAACAAGGTAGAAGGATGAGAGCCCAGCTATACCCTGAGGATGTCTACACCCTTAGGAGTGTCTGTACCCTTAGGAATGACAACGGGGTGCTGCATTTGATTACAGGGTTATGCAGTGCTCAACGAGCACAGCTGTGTGCAGCAGCCCTGAAGAGTGCCTGCGCGTGATTCCTGAGATGTTCTGTCCTCAGTCACTAATTTGAAGGATTCTTGGATGTCTGACTCTACTTGAGGATTAAATTGTGGTGTTAGAATTTGGCACATTTGACTTGGGTAAGCCTTTCCTGCAAGGTGCTATCAGGCTTTAAAAAGAAAGAGGGCTCAGATTTCATCAGGTTTAAAGAACAGGATGCATATTGTTTTGGGCTTGCCTGTTACTTAAATGACAGGATTCTGTCAGACATGTACTTCCTTTGTTACCTGGTAGTGAGGTTGTAGAGAGATTTAGAGCCATCTTCTGCCTCTAATCTGGTTTCTTAACCTGCAGTCTATGGACCCTTTGCATACGTAGAATCCAAAGAGTTCATATTCTTGGATGTGACAAAGAATTACATTTTTATTTTCACTAACTTGAGCTGAAATATAGAATTTCTTTCAATTATTAGTATAGGCAACACACCCTGGTATTATTAGCTTTCCCATGTAATTAACAAATATTACATTTATTTTCATGACACATATAGATAACATGTCATTGAATATCATCATTATTTGAAATTATAATTGTGGTAGACCCATTAGTAGGTCTATTTTTAATTTATTTGTAGAGAATTCTATGTATTTTATATCACAAATATTTAAAACTTTTCAACAATTATATTTCAAACTGTTTGGCTTCCTTTTATTCCCTATGCATCTTATTTTTTTGCATTTAAAATATTCTGAGAGGACACACAAATGAAGAACATCTGATTTTTAGAGGCAATTGATATCATCCAAAAAGCGTACTAGTTGATCTTTACTAGATTGGCTTATAGCTACTTAGTTTGCAGTAGTGGATGATTTGCAAGGTAAACAAGTGGTGTGAGAGTAAGACTGATGGGAAAAATGTGGTCATGGTGTAGAACCATTATTCTTCACCCATTAGTGACTGTGGGCTGGGTTAGAGACATACAGGGCTCTAAAATCAGAGGTGGTTTCCCTGGAGGGAGGGCATAGTGGTTATGTCTGCAGGGTTGGGCAAGACCTGTTGCATTGGTGGGGAGGAATGCTGCACCATTTGTCTACCCTGTCTTCCCGCTATGTAATCTTTTAAACATTCCCTCTATCTTTCTTCATTTGTTTGTAGTAGTTCCAAACACCATTTTGTAAACATATTAATTTAGAAATTATTGAGACGGTGTCTCTTTTTGAAAATGTGTTTAGAGAGAGACCAGTATACCCCTTTCCTGCTTCTCCGTCTATTCCACTTCTGGGCAGGTCATTCTGGGAAATACCATATATAGGACTCTAGGAAATGAACTTCTACACGTTTTCTATCTTAAAGAACATTTTTTCGTTTTCTTATAAACCAAATTTATCTGTTTGCTTGTTTTTATAGTAATCATTGTAAATACTAGGTAAGAAGTTAGGTATTTGAGGATAATAGTGAACACAGAAAATTTCGAGTTTGAAAAAAAATTGGCCTGAATGAGGTTTGTGTTTTCAATTTTTAAAGTCAGTTCAGAAGTGACTCACTACATTTTCTCCCTCTCTCCACAGCACTTATTACACTGAAACAAAACTGAGTGAGGGGGATTAGCTGGAGGACCTAACATTGAGTACCTAGTATGTACTAATAATGTTATGTTTGTTTTGTTCTCTTTTGTACTCCTCCAAACAATCTTGAGGAGCAGAAAAATCAAAGTTTCATAGTGGCTTGAATTTTATTTTATTTTCACTTCGGTATCCCAATCACCTATAATAATGAATGGCATATATCAGGCCTTCAATGACTACCTGTTAAGTGAGTCTTATCCCAAGTTTACAAATAAGAACACTGAAGCTCAGAGGGGTTTGTGACTTGCTTAATACCTCAGAGACTGTAGATGGAAAGTACAGTGTATAAAGTATATTTAAAGTGTGTACTTAAAAATATTTGTGATGCCTGGGTGCAGTGGCTCATGCCTGTAATCCCAGCCTTTTGGGAGGCTGAGGTGGGTGGATCACCTGAGGTCAGGAGTTTGAGACCGGCCTGACCAACATGGTGAAACCCCGTCTCTACTAAAAATACAAAATTAGCCGAGTGTGGTGGTGCACACCTGTAATCCCAGCTGCTTGGGAGGCTGAGGCAGGAGAATCACTTGAATCTGGGAGGCAGAGGTTGCAGTGAGCCGAGATCGTGCCATTGCACTCCAGCCTGGGCAGCAAGAGCGAAACTCTGTCTTGGAAACAAAAAACATTTGTAACTCCCAAAGTCATTGTGTGTTAAGAAGAGGCATACAGTCAGTCGGCTGTTAATTTGGCTTTATGAAAATGGGATAGTTTTGCATGCTAGAAAGTTTGATGTGGTGGCTTAATACTGTTTTAAAACAAGATCTGGTCATAAGAGGTTGAACTATGTTTTTATATTCTTGATTACTCATTCATGCCAAAGTAGTCAAGACTGAGATCATGTGAATACTTTGGTCACAAATCATACGTTTTGAATAGAAGCTTTTCTTTCTTACCACCCAAAACAAATACAACTAGCCACTCAGCTGACAGAGTTCTGCTTAGCAGACCAATGACCCTGCTGGAGCTGCTGATGCCATTGGGTAAACACAATCTGAATCATCCAAGGGCTAAGTCTGTCCACTTGAAGACTGGACACGCCCTCACAGCTCTCTACAAGTCTTAACTTGATGGAATGCAGCCACCAGGATAAGGTCATTGTTATTATTGTCGTTATTATTATTAGTAGTAGTACTAAGGCAGAGACCTTCTCTAAATCTGGACGAAAGCTTTGCAAATAAAATCATTCTAAGAGAAACATTGAGCCAAATCAGCACTATCTTCTCCTTTCCCTCATCTTGCAAAAAACTTTGGCAATAGACTTTCTCAAATAAAGGTGGCACAGCTGTTGTCTGGGGTAGAGCTATTGCCCCACTGTCTAAACAATGGGTGGCTCACCACTTCAGCAACTGGGAACTAACAAGACTGAGATATTTAACAACTAATCATGGATCTCTAGAAGAGAGACAAAGCTGCTTAACAACTCCCCACACAGAATTGCCTCTAACCATGTGAAAAGAATTTGATTAATAGATTCAGAGAGTTTGGTGGGAACTACTGACATCCAAGCACAGAATGGATTTGTAGGAATGTGAGGCTGGCGAATTGTTTCAGGCTGAGCCTGGGATTGAGCTTTGGAGGAGGACACTCAAATCATAGCAACCAGAGTCTTATGTCTTTAAATGTGGATTCTCAGTGACTTTTAATTCAACTGTGGCCAGACTCAATAAGTGGGCAGTCAGCTAAAGTGCCAAGTTGTAATTTATTAATACAGTTCTTTATAGTTAGGCCATTAAAACCAGATTGTTTATGTTCACTGGGATAGCTCATTCTTAGTGATAAAGTCTTTGGGATAAATTAATAATCAAACTCCAATGAATACAAAATTCTTGTGAAGGAAATTGAGGCTTCTCTAAAGACATATTTTTATTGAATTGTGTTGAACTATTGAGTCATCCTTTTCTATTGCAGGATTATATATGTGATTGACATCAGAAGCTTTCAGTCTTTTCTGACTTCAGTAAGGATTCATCTCCGGTTTTGTGTCTGGTTTAATTTAAAAAAAAAAAAAAAAAAAAGCCTTAAGAGATACTTAGCATTCACAGACTTAGCTTCTCCGCCATTTCATTTTGTCTGTTTGTTCCAAGCTCTGCTTCTGGACTCTCTAGACCTTATTGTTATTATTATTATTTTGAGGAATGCAACTTAGACTATTGGACCACTGTCCAGAAGCATTGATTGGCTCTCTCTTAGTGCCCAACCACTGCCTCTGTCTCGGTTATTCTTTTTTTCCATGAACAACTCCAAAGCACTTCATAGCAACCTTCCTGTTTGATTTCCCATAATTGGACTTTTCCCAAAAGGCCCTATTTGGGGATAATTTGGGCTTGGAGGTGAGTGTCAAAAATCTTCGTCGATATTTTCTTCCTTTAACAGTACTGTAGACATACTGATAGAAGGGAACTAACATTTCTCAAACATCTACCACATGTCAGACTGTGCTGGAGACTCCAGAAGAATTCGCTGAAACAACAAATTGGCCGAAAATAAATATTTGCCATCAAGGAAGTTTGTCATAGATTGGTAATTTTATGCATCATAATGATAGTGTTGCTAATTTTTATGTGACCTTACATATTTGTGTGTATCAGAAATTTTCAGGGTTTTGGAACTATTTTTATAAAGCCTGGGATACTTACAAGAATGTACAGTGTTTCTATTCAGTTCTCAGATATTTGGAGTGTGTTTATTTGTTTTTGGTCAATTAGGCCTGCTTAGCTTGTTTGGCAGTCTTTCATGAATTTAAGTTTGGCTGCAGCTCTGAATTTTCCAGAAGGAAATTCATTAAAAATAGGTGCTTCCAGTTACCTTTTTGTTTGGAATTTATCAATAAACTGTATTTATTGATAAATTTTGTGTGTACTAGTATAATTTTACAACTAAAATCATAATTTTGGGTTGCTGGTCCTCCATTTTATTTATTTTGCTTTTAAAATTTGAAGTTTATTTTTTATCTAATAGTGCCAACTTATTTAGGTAAATTTAACCATTTTGATTGTGTATTTCTTTCACATATTAACAGCTTTAATAAAGAAAATTTTATAGAAAAAGCAGTTTTAAAGAAATGATACATTTTTTTGTTTGATGTGCCTGAAAGCAATATTAGGTTTTTAATTCTAATGTTATTTTAACACTGGAATGTGAAAGAAAACGCCAAGAAGTATTTGTCTATATAATGTTTCATAGGTTAAGTAGTTTGATACTTGTAGGCATTGTTGAACTTTTTGTCCTAAGTATACTAAATATTGACTTTTAAGTGGTATTATTGTTTTGTCTGAACAATCCTTCGTATATTCAAAGTTGCCATCATCAAATTATTGCAAGTTTAAAAGTTCTTTTAAAACTGATTATCTGTCTTTATCCTACCCGTTTTCCTCACTTTATCTCACAGCTACCAAGTGCAGCAGGTATTATTGTGTCCATTTTACAGGTAAGGAACTAAGGCTCAGAGAAGTTAGTAACTTTTCACAGTCTCTGACTCAAATCAAGATGTAAAGCAAGAATGAGACTGAGCTCATTTGAGCTCAGACACTATTGTTCAGATCTCTTAAAAAGCAACCTTTTTTTTATTTCAACAGATTTTTATAACACTAATGTTCAATAATTCCATCTCAGTAGATCGTAGGTAGCCGGTACCTAAATAACTATAGGCTGTTTTAAGGGCCTATATACAGCAGATAATCTCAGAATCTTACTCCTGTTCCTTTGGCACTTACTATGTCTAGGCATGCTGTCTAACTTCTAATTGCTAGTATCTCTATGTTTTTATAGGCTATAGGTGCTGGGAATTAATGCCCTCCCTCAACCAATGACTGACAAAAGTTGGTGGATAAATACCCCAATTCCCTCACCCCTGGATAAGATAACTGAGATACTTGCTCTATCCTGTCTCCCAGAATTCCCTTTCCCCAGTGGCATTAAAGTTTAGTTGCCCACAGTGGTAATTTGCACAATAACACCTTCTTTGTTGGCTTTCTTCTCTTTCCTGCCTCACTTCGCTGTTCTTTTAGTGGTATTTTCTGTGATCACCTCCAAATTAACTACTTTCACTTGAATCCTCATCTCAGCGTCTCCTTCTGGGGTAACCCAAACTCAGATACTATCTTCCCTACTGGTTATGCATATTTGAAAGTAAATCTTTCAGCCTGCAGCATGTAGAAGGCCAGTCCTAATCCAGGAATTCTAATTCTGGGATTAACAAAGACAGCCTCCCATTTGCCTTGTAAGCTGGCTGTTCCCTGCGTTTGCCTCCTTATCTCTATGTCATTTAGTTTCACCCTGGAATTCTCCACTCCCTGCTCTTGCTCTATTATTATTATTATTATTATTATTATTTAATTGCAATGTACTTGGGGCTGACTCTTGTTAGCCACTTTACCTAGTCTCTTAACGTTGCATATTCCTTGCATGTATTAGTTGTATATTGTTGTATAACAAATTACCAGCCAAACTTAGTGGCTTATTATAGCAAACATTTACTATTTCACAGTTTCTGTAGGTAAGGAATCTGGGTGTGGCTTAGCTGTGTGTCTCTGCCTTAAGGTCCCTCATGAGGAGGTGGTGGTCAATCTGTTAACCAGGACTATGGCCTCATCTGAAGGTTTTGTGCAGAGGGAGATCTGCTTCCAAACTCACTCATGGAGTTCTTGAAAAGCCTTAGTCCCCTGCCAAATGGGCCTCTCCACAGGGCTACCTCATGACATAGTATATTAGTCTGTTTAGGCTGCCGTAAAAAAATAACACAGTCTGAGGGGCTTAAACAGCAGATATTGATTGATTGAGAGGGTTTCACTGTGTCACCCAGGTGGGAATGTGGTGGAATGATCATGGCTCACTGCAGCCTGTGACCTACTGGGTTCAATTGATCCTCTCATTTCAGCCTCCTGAGTAGCTGGGACTACAGGCACACACCCACAATGCCTGACTAATTTTTTATTTTTTCTAGAGATGGTGTTTCGTCATGTTGCCTAGGCTGGTCTCGAACTCCTAGCCTCAAGTGATCCTCAGCCTCCAAAAGTGCTGGGATTATAGGTGTGAGCCACTGTGCCCAGTCTGGACGTTTATTTTCTCACAGTTCTGGAGGCAAGAAGTCTGTGATCAAGGTGATGGCAGACAAATTTTTTTTTTTTTTTGAGACGGAGTCTCGCTGTGTCGCCCAGGCTAGAGTGCAGTGGCGCGATCTCGGCTCACTGCAAGCTCCGCCTCTCGGGTTCACGCCATTCTCCTGCCTCAGCCTCCCGAGTAGCTGGGACTACAAGCACCCGCCACTACGCCCAGCTAGTTTTTTGTATTTTTAGTAGAGACGGGGTTTCACTGTGTTAGCCAGGATGGTCTCGATCTCCTGACTTCGTGATCCACCCGCCTCGGCCTCCCAAAGTGCTGGGATTACAGGCTTGAGCCACCGCGCCCGGCCTTTTTTTTTTTTTTTTTTGGTGAGAGCTCTCTTTCTGGCTTGTGTCACTGTGTCCTCATGTGCCCTTTTCTCTGTGTGTGTGTGGCAGGGAGAGAGCAGGAGAGAGATCACTGGTATCTCTTCTTTCTCTTGTAAAGACCCAGTCCTACTGGATTGGGGCCCCACTCTCATGATCTCATTTAACTTTAATTACCTCCCTAGAGGCCTTATCTCTAAATATCGTCACATTGGGAGTTAGCGCTTCAACATATAAATTTAGTCCTGGGGAGGGACACAATTCAGCCTATAATACATGGTAGGGTCCAGGAAAGAGTAAGCTAGCAAGCAAGCCAGAGAGCATCCAAGGTGGAAGCCATAGCCTTTTATAACACAAGTGTCCCTTCACTCCCACCATAGTCATTTGTTTAGTAGTGAGTCAGTAAGTTTAGCTCACACTTAAGGGGAGATGGTTAAACGACCGTGTGAACATTAGAAGGTGAGGATCACTGGGGGCCAACATAGAAGCTGCCTACCATACTCCACTTTTGTGTAAAAGCAGTTCTTGGACTCCTTTCCTGTCCCATTGAGCTTCCCCAGTTGAACCAGCTAGTTCCTGACTGTCCCACCAAAGACGGGTCATCCCACTGCAGACGGAGAGCCTATGGGACAATACTTGAGGCTGAGGGCTTAGGGGTCAGGGAGGCCTAGGTTTGATTATTTCCTTTGCTGCTTATAACCTGTGTGACCTTGGACAAGTTTTTAAAAACTTCTCTAAGACCGAGTCTCTTTTATAGGCAAATAAAAAATAATTACGGGCTGGGCACAGTGGCTCACACCTGTAATCCCAGCACTGTGGGAGACCGAGGCGGGTGGATCACTTGAGGCCAGGAGTTTGAGACCAGTGTGGCCAACATGGTGAAACCCCATCTCTACTAAAAATACACACACACACACACACACACACACACACACACATGCACACACACACACACACAAATTAGCCAGGCCTGGGGGCACATTCTTGTAATCCCAGCTATTTGGGAGGTGGAGGCAGGAGAATCACTTGAACCCGGGAGGCGGAGGTTGCAGTGAGCCGAGATTGTGCCACTGCGCTCCAGCCTGGGCGACAGAACGAGACTTCTTTTCAAACAAACAAACAAACAAACAAAAAATTACAGAACTCTATATTCCACCAGAAGCTGACTCAGAGGAGGACTGGAGTGCTAATTGTTTGGGAGGTGATCCTAGGAACCACCAGAAGGGGAGTAGAGAAATGAGACAGGAAAGGGAAGAAAGTCAGTGAAGGTTGTGTTGTTAAGCAAGTGACCACCATGGGCAGATAGAGAGCAGTCCCACCAGGGAGCCCTGGAAGTCGATGTGGAACATGCAACCTAGAGTTATTTCAACAAAGGGGCAAGGGATCTGGGGCTTTCGCTCACCAACTCCCTTGTTTTCATGAGTTGAAGGCTGTTTCTGGGTGCATTAACTCTTCAGCACTGACTTCTCTTTTGCATAGGCCGGTCATGCATCTGGTGCCAGGACAAGGCCCTTGGCATGGAGTACAGATGCTCATAGTAAGCAGCTTTCAGAGTATAGAAGTGAATAGCTAATGCAGCACCATTCAATAGAAATATAACACCACCCACAAATTCATGCCACAAATGTAATTTTAGGGTTCTTTAGTAGCCGCATTTAACAAGTAAAAAGTAGCAGATAAAATAATTTTTTTCTTTTTTTCTTTTT
>NW_016816648.1:2380549-2426306 GCF_001698545.2 Rhinopithecus bieti
TAATTTTTTTTTTTTTTTCTTTTTCTTTTTTTTTTTTTTTTTTCCGAGACTGTGTCTCAGTCTGCCTACTGGACTGGAATGTGTGATCATGGCTTATTGCAGCCTCGACCTCCTGGGCTCAAGTGATCCTCCCATCTCAGCCTCCCAAGTAACTGAGACTATAGGTATACACTAGCATGCCTGGCTAATTTTTCATTTTTTGTAGAGACAGGGTCTCACTGTGTTGTTCAGGCTGGTCTCAAACTCCTGGGCTCAAGCTATCCTCCTGCCTCAGCCTCTCAAAGTGCTGCATTATAGGCGTGAGCCACTGCACCTGGCAAAAATTAATTTTTATAACATATCATATTTAGTCCAATATATCAAAACTATGATTGCAAAAATATAAAAATTATTGAGATATTTTACATGTGTTTTTTCTAAGACTTTGAAGTCCAGTGTGTATTTTAGACTCATAGCTTATCTTGATTTGGACTAGCTATATGTCAAGTACTTGTAGCCATGTGTGGCTGGTGGTTACCACACGTGGCTACAAGCCATGGTCAGCATGGGCCTAGTGGATATGTAGGGTACCTACATCATCTGCCATAAGTACCCATTTCATTAGGGTTTTGTGAGAAATAAGGTCAAATGCATATAGCATTTCAAATTTTATAATGTTTCCTACAGTCAGCATTAAGGGAGATCCCACTAGTAATTAATAGATTGTGATTCCTGGAGGGAGGTATTCATGGAACAATGGTTGAGACATCAGTTAGGGAAGAGCTGTATCCTGAAGGGGCACACTGAGTAGATTTTAGGTATTGTGTTAGAAGCATGGCTATCACCTAAAATATATAGGTTCCTTTGCCCCATTTATCTCGGTTCTGCTCCCCTAACTCCCCAAAGACATTTAGCAATCCTTGAATCAAGCTCAGGGATGAAGCAAACATTGGTAAGATTATGTAAGAAGGAGAATGAATCAGTTGTATTTATGTGTATATAATGAGGAAAGAGAGGAAGCTGTATTCTAACCAAGGGTGTTATAAACTGAGAACTTGGGTGAGAAAGGTACGCACAGATCAATTTATGGAATCCTGTCAGCAAAGCTGCTTTTTAAATAGCACTTACAGACTTTTTGGCAAAACAAAAGTGAAACAACTGGAACTGCTCCAGCCTTAGGCTTGTAAAACCACCAGTCAGTGAATCCAATAAACAGATGCACATTCCTACCTTGAGCCACGCCTCCTCCCCCACACTCTTCTACAATTCCTCTACACTAGCACTCACAAAGATATTCAAACTGGTTTACAAAGTCAAGGCTTAACCCGCGCTCTCCACAGTCACACTCTCTGGTCTCCTCTCCTTTGGCCATTTCCCAATACACGGATTCTCCTTTTCTGATTTGCATAGCAGAGCAGAGCTTGTCTTCAGCCAAATCATTCACAAATGATTTTGAATGGGATGGGAACTTGTGCCACAGTATTAGAGACCTTAATCCATATTTGGATCCATTCTTTAGCTTTCTACAGGAGTGGGATTCAACCAACTGAGAATCCCTAGAGTTCTAGGAAATATTTTGAGCTTCTGTTTTATGCCAAGCACTGTCCTAGGCACCAGGAATTTAGGAAGGCACAAGTCCTGGTCCCTTCCCTTAAGGGAAGCCTGAAATGGAGGGAAACAGGCAAACAAGATGCAGTCATCTTGAGATCACATAGGAGGGGTGGCGCACAGTCACGAAAGGCTCCTTGAGACTGAGTGCTTAAACTTAGGTCTGAGAGTGAACAGAAATTAGCAAAGTGAAGGTGGAGAGAACAGATGTGAAAGGAATTGAGAGAATAGCATATACAAAGTCCTGGAGGTAAAATTTCATACTAGCTTGCTAACAAGGTTATTATAAGCAAATTAAAGATAGCACCATGTCCGTTGGGTCATGAATTCATGGCCCACAAGCTGGCCATCATACTGTGTGAGTTGGAGGAAGAGGATGCAATATTGGTGAGAAGCAATATGCGGAGTCCAGGGTGAGTTCTGCTGCGCCAGAAGAATGAATTTGAAATTTAATTTTTTTTTTTTTTTTTTTTTTGAGACAGGGTCTGGCTCTTCACACAGACTGGAGTGCAGTAGCGTGACCTTGGCTCACTGCAATCTCCACTTCTCGAGTCCAAGCAATTCTCATATCTCAGCCTCCTAAGTAGCTGAGACTACAGGCACACACCACCAGGCCCGGAAATTTTTTTGTATTTTAGTAAAGATGAGGTTTCACCATGTTACCTTGGCTGGTCTTGAACTCCTGAGCTCAGGCAATCTGCCCACCTCAGCCCCCCAAAGTGCTAGGATTACAGGTGTGAGCTACCCCACCGGGCCTGAAATTTAAATTTGAATGCCTTTGGGAAGTGTAGACTTTCTGCAGTTTGTCCCAAATCCTGACACTCTCTGAGGTCATCAGCCAGTGGCTTACATAATTTTGTTACTTGCCCAACTTCTTTGAGATCCTGATCTCTGGTCTATGTCATTTCCTTGATTTTTAACCTAGGAGTTTGATTGCTAGGTAAACAGATCATTCATCCATTTATTCAATCAATATTTATTTTGTGGGGCTGTATATACACTATAAGGGGGGGCTGTAGATACACTTAAATTCAGCTTTAATAGAGCTTATAGTCTGGAGAGGAATACAGGTAAGTAAATAAGCCCATGGGTGTGTAATATACCAATTGTGACAAGTACTTTGAGGTGGTAATAAGGGCCTTCTTTGAAGGGGGTGAGAGAAGGCCTCTCTGAGGATAAACTTTTAAGCAGAGACTGGAAATCTTTGTGTTTTTGTTTTTGTTTTTTTTCTTTTTCTTTTTTTTTGGGCTGGAGTCTTGCTCTATCACCCAGGCTCCCAGGCTGGAGTACAGTGATTCCATCTCGGCTCACTGCAACCTCTGCCTCCTGGGTTCAAGCAATTCTCTTGCTTCAGCCTCCCGAGTAGCTGAAACTACAGGTGTGTGCCACCATGCCTGGCTAATTTTTGTATTTTTAGTGGAGATAGGGTTTCGACATGTTTGCCTGGCTGGTCTCAAACTCCTGACCTCAGGTGATCCGCCTGCCTTGGCCTCCCAGAGTGCTGTAATTACAGGTGTGAGCCCCTGCGCTTGGCTGAGACTGGAAGTCTTTGGAAGAGTACGGGGGAAATGTGCTCCAGGCAGCAGAAGTGAAGCCTAAAGTGAAGTTGGGCAGGTTGGAACTCAAAGTGCTTCTGCTCTCCAAGCCACGAACCCTGGTACAAGGCTGTGTCTGTCCAGAGGAAGGAATGCGCAAATTGCAGGATGACTAGCAGAAGCCCACCGAGAAGACCTTAGCTAGGAAAGACCAAAGACAATAGATCCTTGCACCTTGGAGAACAGATGTTCTTTTAAGGTAAATTGAAAACTGGAGAAGTAGGTGGAGTTGGGAGCTGGATTAAGCTGTAGGAGTTGGTGGAAGTCCAGCAATGCTGGAGAAAGGCAGTTTGTGGAGACCAGCGTGATAGGGGGATGCACTAGAGGGACATCTTTTCTAGGAATGTCCAGTGAGGCAAGTCTGGTTTCCAGGTAGATCAATGCTCTGGGAAGCAAAGACTTAGTAATATAAAGCAATGAAGGAGGAGGGGCAGGTAGAACAACCCCAGCTTTAGGCCAATGGGCCCTGGCAGACACTAGCCTTCAGCCACATGGGAAAGAGGAAGGAACAGAGGAAAAATAAGAGCTAAGTAACACTGCAGGAGCCTAGTAACCAAAACTGAGTCCTAGAATCAGAGAATTAGGACAGAGCTCTCTGGATGTTGTGTTATTGATCTAGTGGGCTTTAAGTTCCTTGAATAGTACCCAACTTTGAGGAGTGTCTAGGGCAAAGTTTGGTTTGTAGAAAGGAATTAAGCTGAATCAGATTTGAAGATTAAGTGGCTGACAGATGGGTAGAGGTCCAGGCATGTTGTAACGTGATATACCTAACTGATGACTTAAACAAAGCGTGTGGGTGCACCAGTGGTGTCTCTCAGTCATTTCTGCATTCTTTTCTTGGTTGCATCAGACGTTTCTTCTATACCATCTCAGATCTTCTCTAATATTCCTGTCTGTGGGGTCCTTGGCCATTTGTTTTCCCCAGCTGCTATGGCAACTGGCTTCACGTGGGCATAACCCAGTAATGCCCTGTCTTCTGCCCCTCTGCATTTTTTGCTTGCTGCTGTGGGCTCTCTCCATAGCCTCTAATGTGTGAGATGCTGCGGGATCTGAACTAGCGTCATGTACAAGCACCCTGAATGTGTGTGGGCATTAATGTTCTGTGAAGTGAACTGGCCAATGTGAGATGGAAGCTAGCTGATAAATTTTTCCTTCCTCCCACAGACACGTAGTACCTTTTGTGTCTAAGAAAATGATTGTATGAGATAGCGCAAATAGTTGTACCTGCACTTGTTTCCAAACAGTGGCCAACTCAGAAACACATCCTCTTTCCTTTCCCACTACACTCTTCTTCACCTCGTTTCTATTTCCTGGGGATTGCACCTTTAATAAAGTCATAACACATAAGCTTTTGCCTCAGGCTTTGCCAGTATACAATGATCCGTTTTAGATTTGTGCTAAGCTACTTGTACAGTAGCTTACAGCTCAGTAGCTGCACAGCCAAGCTGCACATGTGGCTATAGAGCACTTGAAATGTGGCTGGTCCTAATTAAGATGTGTTGTGAGCATAAAGTACACATCAGATTTCAAAGATGCAGTACAACAAAATATGTAAAAGATCTCATTAATAATTTTTTTACATTTATTACCTGAAGAAATGATAATATTTGGATATGTTAAATAAAATGTACTATTAAAATGAGTTTCATCTGGTTCTCTTAACATTTTAACATGGGTCTACAATATTTCCATCAGCCAGCATTTGTGTAGAGTTTGTGGAATCCACTTCTTAGCCCTTTTAAAAAATTTAGAAAAACACCTGACAATCTCCCATCTCCTTTTGTTCTTTCGGTACTTCGTTTGTTTTCTATGATTACTTAAATGTTATTAATCAGTGATGCTGTGAATAAGTGATACTTTCAAACCAGAGGAGTGCTTTTATTGGGGTCAAAAGAAATAGCAGCACGTGTACATTGACTGCATGAATAAGTTAAAACGACCATCCATATTTGTTGATGTCTAATTTTGCAGGATGTTAGGTTTGTATCTTGAACTACAAATGAACTACGGCCTCTCTTTCATGCCTTACTAAGCATATTAGGATAAGCACAGTAGGTGTTGAAAAGGCTAACAGTTTATGAGTGTTAATCTTCTGGTATATTTTATTGTATGTATTTTCCATGCTATAATTGAATATCATGAGCACAGTGCTTAAGGATTAACTTTTGTGCTGGTTTTTTGTTGTTGTTGTTGTTGTTCACTGCTATTATCAATTACATGTTGTGATTTGGTGGGCTAAATTAAATTTGTTGCAGAATTTGGCCCTGCTCCTTTCTCTGGAATTTTCTTGTGGCTTTCTTGCCCAGGGTATTTCATCATCAAATTGTCTTATTAAGCTCTCATGCACATGACATTGGCTATGCACTATATACAGTACAAGTCAAATAGCTGTGGATTCTATTCTGTTCTATAAAAAGATAAGCTTCTGGCTTGGAGTCACATTCCTTCTCTTGGAATTTTGTTCAGGCTGGATTGAAACATTGTTAAAGAATAGTTTGGTGAGAAGTTGCTTGGGGGGCAAGAGTTGAATGATTTCATACATAAAAGGAATGTGAATTGAGATGGAGGGAGTAGAGGGTGGGTAAGAAGTCAACTTCAAGCCGAGTGGGGAGTGGATGGAACAGATTTTAAAGATTCAAAAGGAGCAATGGTTTTAAAACAACAAATCAAGATTACTTGCCATGGCTCCGCTCTATCTAAATGTAAGATTTTTGGTTTTAGTCGTAAATCAATGTGATAGCAGAATATCTTACTTACATTTTTGGTTATCAGTTTATTGTTATAGCAAATCAAGAAAACATAGTCTCCAGAATTGAGAAAGAATAAAGCTGGACTGTTCATTCCCAAGCATACTTCTAATGATATTCTTTCACCAGACACAGTATTTGAGTTGATCCCAATAGTTATATTCAGGGGTGAGTTTCACATGCCACGGGTTTATTCACTTCCATTCTTTTGTAGTCCTTAAATTCTGTTTTCTTTGAAACTGTGTCTCTTTTCTCCTCAAAAGAAACCAAATATAGGGAAATAATTTTATCAAAAGATTCATTTTGATAAGAGAAGAATTAATTAAAAGTTAATTAAAGATGTGCTCATATCTGAATTGTTACATTATTATTAACTTTGCTGAAAAGCATAAATAAGCAGAGTACTGGGACAATCACAGTAAACCTTTTATTTCAAGCTAAAGTCTCTAAACTGTTTTGTAGCCTTCGAGGGAGATAGAATTACATGTAGTATACTTAATAGGAAGTAAACGTCTTGTCCCGTTTATATCCCATAAGAATCTTTATGCCAGATAAATTCTTGTAAAGTTGACGTAAACTCATTCAGCATTTGGTGGCAATTGGGACAGCATCCCAAAGTTGTGTCAGTCTCCCACGGGATCAAGGCCCACTACCACACTCATGTCCAATTTGGTTTTGTGTTAAACATCTTTCAAAAATCAGGATTAACAGCTTTCACTGCTCATAAAATTAAGATGACTTTGTTAACATTTTATGGCCCAGAGAGGTAAGTTATCCCAGTCAGAAAATAAAGGAAATAAACTGTAGTTTAGATTTTTTTTGGCCAACCCACATCAAGTATAATCTCAACAGCAAACATCATCAGAGCAGCCAATTTTGAAAATTAGAAAGAATTGGGCCAGGCGCGGTGGCTCATGCCTGTCTGCTTTGGGAGGCCGAGGCAAGTGGATGACTTGAGGCCAGGAGTTTGAGACCAGTCTGGCCAACACAGCACAACCCTATCTCTACTAAAAATACAAAAATTAGCCAGGCATGGTAGCATGTACCTGTAATTCCAGCTACTCAGGAGGCTGAGTCGTGAGAATCGTTTGAACCTGGGAGGCAGAGGTTGCAGTGAGCTGAGATGGTGCCGTTGCACTCCAGCCTGGGCAACGAAGTGAGACGCTGTCTCAACAACAACAACAACAACAACAACAACAACAACAACAAAATTAGAACACCAGGGATGATGTTCATGCTAAGCTTGGAATACAGGATTTGGCTAACCCGCAACTGCATAAGCAATGGGAAGGCTGGGGTTTGAGTGTGTGGTAATAACGTATTTTATTCATGGTTATGGATAAACTTCCAACTCCTAACATAGCCTTGATGCTTGGTAAGCCCTCCGTAAATGTTTGCATAATGTACAGAAAGCGGAATGCCAGGAGTTGTCTCAGTGGCCCTGCCAACTCATCAGGGGAAGTATGAGATGTGTAACCTGGATGTGGGGCCAGAAAGGGAAGAGGTGAAAGCTGATGAGGTCATGAGAGATGGGAACACAGGGAGAAATTGCTGAGGTTTTCTGGAACATTTTGCCATTGACATTTGTTTGGCTTTGAGTTTTTCACTTATGCCTTTCTGGGAGGCCCATTAGAGGTGCCTCCCAGTGGAGAGGTTGATCCGGATAAAGACACAGCAGAATCAAGTAGAGAAAGGAAAATCTTGAGGCTGCAAAAGGAACATAAGAATTCAGTAAGTGTAAGGATACTAAAAACACTGAAAAAAATGCTAAGTTCATCTCTGAAGAAAATTTTTAATATGGATTCTTAAAAAAGGAATGAAAATTAAGGGCATAATTGCATTTAGAGTATTTCTTACATTTTTCCTTTTTAAGCATAAAATGACATTTGAGCCATCACAGTTAGTGTAAGATACTAATGACAAAGGTATTAATGGGAGGACCAGGGAAAGGGAACTAAGCGAGCATCTTTTGTGCCAGGATTTATGATAAAGGCTTTGCACGTGTCATTCCCTCTGACTCTTACAATAAATTACTAATAATTGAGAAGCTCACAATGCTTGATAAAGTACAAGAAAAACCCTTTGTTTTTTACTTAGAATAATTCCATAAGCAATGCACAATTCATGCTTTTATAAGTTTCAAATGCCAAAGAAGACAGAATAAGATGGAAAAATGTACCTTCAATCCTTGCTGCTTTCCATAATCTCTTCCCTTCATATATGAAATTACTATTAACAGTTGATATGTGACCTTCCAATTCTTTTTACTTGCATATATTTAACTTTTAAAATATGAAGGTAATTATTGAGGAGAACAATTCATTGGAACATAAATATGAAATGATTTAATTTTTAAAAAATGACTTTCTCCCATATGTGATATTTTAAATTTCCCTTTTTTTTTTGGGTGGTGAGTAGGTTCCTTAATGAAACTCAGCCCTTTTCTATAGCTTTCCTGTTACTTTCAGTTACTATTAAAGTGGTTTTATTTTTGGCATTTCACGTTATATTTATTTTAAAACTTCAGTCTTACATGCAATTTGGAGAGGGTCTCCTCCCCAGCCTCAGTGAAGGGCAGAGCTATGTGTGGCTCTAGCTGCTTGGGTCTGTGTGGGAGCGGGGGAAGGGAGCTTGCTTACAGCTTTTTCTTGGTGACTGTATTTGCTATTCCAGCCTGTGTGAGCTCAGCGAGGATGGTGAAAGTATCAATATGCCCCATCTAAGAGAGGCTTGTTTCCATCAGCAGCAGTGGTCATAGGTATCCTTTTGTCATATATTAGATATCTCTTCCCAGCCAAGGATGGTATCCAGTCTCATTCTCTGAGGAGGCCCATCTTTTTCCTCTGCCACACCCACCTATGGTAGTTCTAAGAAGGGTTCTTTCAGTCTCAACTGCTTGTTGAAACTACCCACCTCCAGAGCTGGCAGACATGCAGGATCCCATTTTCCGTGTCTCTCAGAAATCAAGAACTCGAGGCAATTCTGACTTTCTTCCTACCTGGCACCTCCCCTATTCTTGCTTGTCATCTCTGTGTGCTCTTTGCTACATAGGTAGCGTGGAGCAGATCATCAGATCATCTGGATAAGCAGACATCAGATAGGGATATAATGCCAGTCTTTTATTCTTGCAGTCACCCCAAATCTTTACAATTAATTCTCTTGGAGCATCAGTGGAGATTGCCTACCTTGTTTTGGGGAAAGGGAAGCAATCCTTTCCCAATCCTCCATGGGAACTAGAGGGAATAGACTCTTGCCATGAATTGCTATTCTAAGGCTGGTGATCTCCTCCCCTCTTAGTTCTCTTTTTACATAGACTGAAAGAGGGTCATGGGGTGGTGGGTGGTAGGACTGCTTCTGCATTTTTGTTTCCTCTTGTAAGGGCTGTGGGAGGTGGGTGGCCTCAATGTTGGCTGCTTTGTGCACATAAAAACATGGAGTGTTTAGTAACTCTGTCTTCAGCCCTGCCCCTTAGTGGAAATTCTGTACCATGAGATGAATCCAAGCTGACATCTTCTTTCATATCCTCAGTCACTAGAATGTGCTCTGGTGCTGGTAGTTCTCTATTTGTCCCTCTGCCCCGGTTCTGTTCTCCGTCTTTTCTGTCCTGTAATGTCCCCTAGAGAGCTGACTTCTGTGGAATATATTATCTTGGCTTCCTTCTCCTCTTGCTTCTGGTTTGTTTTGACTAATAGGAGGCACTGGTGTGAGGCTGGAGAGTAATAAGGAAGTTAGGGTATTTATAACCCTGACCCTTTGCCAACTCAGGTTCCTCTGTGGCTTCAGCTGCTGCCTGGTGGCCCCCTTTCCTTAGCTCCAGCTGTAACTATTCTCTCAGTTTAAAGCTGGTAAAACTTCCTGCTGGTGCTGATCCCTGGTGTATTACCATCCCGTGTGGGTTTCCTCAATCTCTTGCTGCTTCTTTGACTCTGTCCACACATGAGAAAAGATTCTCTTCATTAGAACAGTTTCAGTTAAATCCTTTGAGTGAGCCATCTGTTTCCTGCTGTGACCATGACAAATATGCTCCCCCTTTCTATTAGCAAAATATCTAGAGGTCTTAAATGTCATTACGTATATATTTACTTACATGAGAAACGGCTGTATAGTCTAATATGAGGAAACCTCAGACACATCCAAATTAGGAGGCATTCTACAAAAATAATTGGAGTGAACTATTTATTTAAGAGACAGGGTCTCTCTGTTGGCCAGGCTGGAGTGCAGTGGAGTGATTGTGGCTCACTGCAGCCTCAACCTCCCAGGCTTAAGTTATCCTTCTCCCTCAGCCTCTTGAGTTGCTGGGACCACAGATGTGTGCTACTACACCCGGCAAATTTTTAAATGTTTTTTGTAGAGACAGGGTCTCACTATGTTGCCCAGGCTTGAACTTTTGGGCTCAAGCAATCCTCCCTCCTTGGCCTCCCAAAATGCTGGAATCATAGGCATGAGCCATTGTGCCTGGTTGCCTGTACTGTTTAAAAATGTCAAGGTCCCTGGGTGTGGTGGCACAGGCCCATAGTCCTGGTTTCTTGGGAGGTGTGGTGGGAGGATCACGTGAGCCCAGGAGTTTGAGGCTGCAGTGAGATATGATCATACCACTGCACTCCAGCCTGGGTGATAGAGTAAGATCCTGGGTTAAAAAAAAGGTCAGTCATGAAAGACAATGGTGTCATGACCACTGCAAAGTTAGAGATAACCAGGTTTATGCATGTTTGTGTCTTTCCATAAGGTCAGGCTTTTATTAATCCCGTTTCAATCACAAGAGTCACAAACCACACAGAATTCCCAAGGAAGCAATTCTCCTTAGTACTTCCTGTTCACTCAGTAGTCAGAGCCACATGCACACAGGCTCAAGCCATTCCACAAGTCAGTCAATATTGCAAACCATACATAATAGTATACTTAATCAATATATAAATGTTATGGATTAAACATTCCACAACAAACAAAGTAACATGTAACATCAAGAGGAAAAAAACAGATAGGAGAAAGGGGTGGTAAACCACCAGTCCAGGATGATGAAAGAAAATAAAAGAGGTCCTGGGCTGGGCTGGGCTGGGCAGTCTGTCAGTCTCACAAGGAAGAGTCTTTGATGTGGTGCAGCTTTCTGTGGCAGATGCTGAGTTCTTACCACGAGTGACTGTGAGACGATGTCAGTTAAGATGGCCTTTTCGAGCTGCTGAAGGTATAAGAATGTGTTTGTTTGTATCCTTATCTGGTTGGATGCAGTCTTTATTTTATTTATTTGTTTATTAAGCTAAGCATCTTATTTTTGTTGGCAAGGTACCCTATGACATATAAAATGAAGTCTTTTTGTAAAATGCAGTTGGTTGTGTCAAGGGTGCTCTACACAAAAGGAAAACCAAGGAACTATTCCAGATTAAGGGAGACTCGAGAGACATGACAAGTAAATGCAATGCCTGGTCCTGGACTAGGAGAAAAAAAGTTTATGAATTTTGCTGAAAATGACTAATGCATATATGTGTACGTGTGTATATACATATTATATGTACACATATATACATATATCTACATTATACATATGTATATATACACACATGTATGTTTATGCATATACACACATATTTATATATGTATATTCCTATATATATGTAGGGAAAGAGAAAAGAATAAAGCAATTGTGATAAAATGTTAATTTTGACAATCTGTGTAAAGGATATATTGGAATTCTTTGTACTATTTTTGTAACTTTTCTCTAAACCTGAAATTATTTTAAAATAAAAAGTTCATACAGTGTTTCATAGCCCAGATATACATAGCCACTGTCTTGCTGTTAGCCATTTACATAGGTGGTCTCCCATTTTTTTCTATTACAAATCACCGGGCAATGAATGCATATCTTTCTGTGTATGAGCCAGTATTACTGCTGAATAGAATTGGAGAAGCAGAACTATTGAATCAAAGGTCATACACACTTTATATTTTGGTAGATTTTGGCAAGTTGCCAAAGGCTGTTTAGCAAACACAAGGTTTTCTTCTCTTGCAAAATTATGAGAAAGGTTTTATTAAAAAGTTACATTATAACCTATACAAATGTAATTTTTCAAACTGATCAAATTTAGGTCCTTGGAGTTTAGAAATTTAACCAGCCCTAAGTTATTTGCATATGTGTTACTGAGACACAGCAGGGACTCCTCTTAGGGGCCTGCTGGGCCCCCTCAAGCATAAAAATAAAGGAAAATCTTGAGTTTCTTCAAGGAAAATTCCAGGTACCCAGCTAGCTTTGAAAAATAAATGAGCAACCTGACAAGCAAGAAGGTAACAATAGCTTAAAACAATAGCCAAGGAAGTTAGAGCCATAAAATGTTTGGTTCCCTATAGAAAAAAAAGATAACACATATCCTTGAGTTGTTTTTCAGAAACCTGGACCCCCACCAATGGAAAATGCCATCCATTGGCACATAGACCTCAGATAAGGGGGAACCAAGGACTTAACTCCGACTTTTGTTCTTTGTTCTAAATATCTTCCCGAGGGACCTGGAGAAATTATGCCCACAGGCCAGAGCTTAACATTCCTTTCTGCTGAACCCAAGTTTTTAGACAAAGCTTTCCTTCCCTAATCAATTGCAAATCAGGGACTCTTTGAATCTACCTATGACCGGTAAGCTCCCCTGCTTCAAGGTATCCTGTCTTTTAAAGCCAAACCAATGTATAATTTCCATGTATTGATTTATGATTTTGTCAGTAACTTCTACTTTTCTGAAATTTACCCCTGCCTTTAAAAACCCTTGATCATAAGCCATCTAGGAGGTTGGGTCTTAAGTGTGAGCTGTCGGATTCTCCTTGCTTGGCATTCTGCAAATGAACGCCCTCGTTTCTCCAGCTGTAAAACCTCATTGTGGATATTTGGTTTTACTGTGTTGAATGGGCAGACCCCAGTTCAGTTCCATTACATTAACCGCTTTTCCCCCTTTATCTCTAACAATTTCAACACCCTGCCTGTCTGCATGCTTCCTTTGCCTTGGGGTTTGTAACTCAACTTCTGCCTCCCTGAATTCCAGTTAGCCAGAAATGCTAATGGATTTTAGCCAGGAGGGTAAAAAAGTTAAAATACTACTTACAGACATTAATTATATGTGGTTTTATAAATTAAGCATGACATTGCTTCCTTTCATGAACATACATAACTGTATTGGTTCATTCTCATATTGCTATAAAGAACTATCTGAGATTGGATAATTTATAAAGAAAAGAGGTTTAATTGGCATATATTTCTGCAGGCAGTACAGGAAGCAGGGCTGAGGAGGCCTCAGGAAACTTACAATTATGGTGGAAGGCAAAGAGGAAAGAGTCATGTCTCACATGGCCAGAGCAAGAGGAAGAGAGAAGGGGGAGGTGTTAAACACTTTTAATAACCAGATCTCATGGGAACTCACTCACTATCATGAGAACAGCAAGGGGGAAGTCAGCCTCCATGATCCAATCACATTCTACCAGGCCCCTCCTCCAACACTGGAGATTACAATTTGACATGAGATTTGTATGGGGACACAAATCCAAACCATGTCAATAACCAATAACGGTTATAATCCTTTATAAAACCAAGCGATCTAATATCAAGGTTGAATTAAAAATGTTATAAGGTTTTGTTTTATAGTTTATAGAACACGCTTGTATTTGGTCTCAATATAATCACAAAATTTTAAAGATGGAGAGAATGCTATAGAGCATTTGGTCTACTCTCTTCTTTTGTAGATGTGAAAACTGATTCTCAGAGTTTGATATAATGACTGAAATCTCATAGCTGATAACTGGCACAACAAGGGTTAAGTACCGGTTTTCTGACCTTTTTAGCTACTCCTTCCTGCTTCACATCTGTACTGTCTCAAAGGTCTATAGGCTGTGTCATGGAACAAGTCACGTTATTAAACTACAAATTTGGAGGTGGTGATTCAGGGTAGGATGGTTGAAAGAAAAAATTATTTCTAGTATATAATGAAGAAAAGTTTGTGTAATGTGACTGTGCAAATGATTAATACCAAGCCCCTGACCAGGAAATATACTGGTAAGTTACTACTCTTTTGACTGATGGGAACTACGTGAAAAAGCCCAATAATATGGTGAGTATTAAAAATATCTTAACATCATGGGAGCCCCTAAAAGTTTTGTGCAAGTTATAATTCCATCATGCATCATATGTATATCAAATTGCTGTATTCAGAAATGACTAGATTTTCCTAGATAATTTGTGAAGCGGAAACTTGGATAATTAAGTTCCTAATTCTCTTTGCAGTGGAGTAATTCAAACTAAGATTATATCATTCAGCTTTTATAATTGAAATAAACAATTCTTTGAGTGCTTATGCCATAATGAGGAATAATAACATATAATACATTATTAGTTCCAATTCCTCTCACCCCCACCAAATCATTCACATTTTGCTTAAAAAATGTATTTTTGTGTTAAGTTGGATGTGAGTGTATACAACATTCCAGAAGCTCAGAAAATTTCACATAGAATCCTCAAGTTTGAATGCGAATAGACTATATCTGTATCTTCTTCATAAATGGCAGGATCACTCGCAGAGCATATTAGGATTTGGAAAACGTACATGGGTATGGGAGAAAATTTTGTCGCATGGCAGGAATAACTTTGTTATGAGTCTGATCTTCAAGAGAAAGAGGATGGCTTGTCAGTGAAAAGATAGTTTCTATCCCAGAGTCTTGGGATTGGCCTTGATTGGGATTGATGTGATTATTGAAGGGGATCCATCTGATTAGTGAGTGGTAGCAGCAGGAGTTTCAATCATTGGTGATACCATAATTTGGGTGGCTCCAAGTCTTCAGCTAGTGGTGGGCTCAAGAAAGTAGATAATCAATAACTGGGCAGATGGCCAGGTCCCAACTAGGTGATTCTCAACTCTCTCCCACCCAATTTCCTCCATTTCAAACAGATATTTTGTTACACTTAACATTTATTGATAATCTACCTATAAACATAATTTTAAAAACCACTATGCTCTAACTATAAAATAGAGAAGAAGTAAAAGTAAATAATACTATTTACTTTTAATATATAATGCTTATACAGAAATACACTGGAACAGTGCTTCTCAAACTTGACTGTGCATACAAATATCCAGGGATCCTATTAAAAAGCATATTCTGGTTCAGTAGGTGTGGGGTGGGCCTTGAGATTTCACATTTCTCACAAACTTGCAGGTGATACTGATGCTGTTGGCACATGGAATACACTTTGTGAGTAGCCTGGTCCTAGAAGACATAATGAAGCAGTCAGAGCATTACACTGAGAAAGAGAAAGCTTACGAATAGAGCTGGACACAGGTGTGTTGAATTGGCAATTGAATTACTAGAAGTGTTGTTGCCATTATTCATGTGATTTTTTTTTTTAGGCAATTCATGAACAATTCGTGGTAAAACTCTGATCAAAACAAAGTCTATCCCTTGATTTGCACAGTACTTCCATTCCTACAAAAATACTTTGTGTTCATGTGTGAAATGAAGTTAACCTCTAGGCTCAGATTTATGCACACATGTTTCATCTAAGGGAATGACCAGTGGAATACTTGACATTTTAATGGAATGT
Source organism: Rhinopithecus bieti (assembly GCF_001698545.2). Taxonomy (NCBI): domain Eukaryota; kingdom Metazoa; phylum Chordata; class Mammalia; order Primates; family Cercopithecidae; genus Rhinopithecus; species Rhinopithecus bieti. Next base: position 2,396,044 of record NW_016816648.1, read on the forward strand.
GTACATTCTTTGTGTGCAGGACTATCCTGTGGATGTCAGGACATTTAGCATCCGTGACTCCTGTCCACTAAATATCACATCCAACTCATTGTGACAACAAAAAATGCCCCTGTCAGTTTCCCAACTTCTTTGGAGTGGAGTGTGGGATTCACAGAGTATGAATCAAGGCAGAGTGTAAGTCTCAGTCTGCTAATTAGCAACTGTATTGGTCAGGGTTCTCTAGAGACAGAACTAATAGGATAGATGTATGTATGAGGGGAGTTTATGAAGGAGTATTGACTCACACAATCACAAGGTGAGGTCCCACAATAGGCCATCTGCAAGCTGAGGAGGAAGGAAGCCAGTCCAAGTCTCAAAACTTCAAAAGTAGGGAAGTCGACAGTGCAGCCCTCAGTCTGTGGCCGAAGGCCTGAGAGCCCTGGCAAATCGCTGGTGTAAGTCCAAGAGTCAAGAGGTTGAAGAACTTGGGGTCTGATGTTCGAGGGCAGGAAGCATCCAGCATGGGAGAAAGATAAAGGCCGGAAGTCTCAGCAAGTCGGCTTTTCCACCTCCTTCTGCCAGCTTTTTTCTAGCTGTGCTGGCAGTTGATTAGATGGTGCCCACCCACATTGAAGGTGGGTCTACCTCTCCCAGTCCACTGATTCAAATGTTCATCTCTTTTGGCAACACCCTCACAGACACACCCAGGAACAATATTTTGCATCCTTCAATCTAATGAAGGTTGACACTTAACCATCACAGCAACCACGGCAGAAACCCATTGTAAGACTTGGGCAAACACATCAAGGATTAGGATAGAGATCCTACAACTGCTTGGAGACCGGCTAGCCTTGCCTGGTCCCTTTGCTTATAACAGAAATGCTACTTCAGACCCTGTTGGAGAAAGGATGGGCTGAAACAGAGCATACTTTCCAAATGTTAGTGTGTCTCCAGATCACCAGTGCATCTTGTTAAACTAAAGATACTGATGCGGCAGGTCTGGGGTGGGACCTGAGATTCTGCATTTCCCACAAGCTCTCAGGTAATGTTCATGCTGCTGCACCAAGTTTGTTCCACAACTCTGACTAGCAAGAGCTGCAACCTCTAACTTGGTGGGACTGGGGCTATAGTTTGAAAACATCAGCACCTAAAACTGAGGTAAGCTGAAGACAGCCAAGGCTGGACATATCATCCAGATCTTTCTTTCTCCCTCTGTAAGAATTTTCTTTCCACTCCTTTCACTCTTTGGATTGATGAAGACCAGCATACTAAAGTAGAACTAGCTTTTCTGCATAAGGTTGCTGGTGCTTGTCTTCTCTAGAATGAGGAAGTAATTTTGTTTAAAGGTCATTTTAGATTTTAATGATACAGAATAAATAGTACAGAGATTCTTTTTATGTCATCCAAGGATTTAATTAGGCATACTTTGACATATTGTTAATGGATGTTTGAAAGCCTGATTTACTGAAGATAATATCAAATTTAAATAATTATACTCTGATGATTGAGAACTTTCTCTAAAAAAATCTATTAAAGGAGAAAATTGTTATTTGGTTTGAGTCAAGAAGACAGAGATACAAACAGATGCTATAAATTCCCACACTTGTGTCCAAGGCCTGAGCTAGGCTGAGAAAAGTGAGAGGCCCAGGGCACAACATTTAAGAAGGCACCTGCTCTCAGGGTTGTGCAAGTGCATAGTTGGCACCTGAAAGTGAGTGCCTGACTCTGCCAGTGCCCAGGACAGACCTTGCTGGGCAAATAGTGCTTGCGTAGGAGTTGATGCCTGTGCCAGGAACTGCATGGTGGATGTACCATCTACCTGGATCAAAATATCTTTGACTTGATTCCACCTCTGGGGGCAGGACATATCTGAACAAAAGGCAGCAGACAGCTTGTACAGACTTAAACATCCCTGCCTGATAGCTCTGAAGAGAGCAGTGGTTCTCCCAGCATAGCATTCAAGATCCGATAATGGACAGACTGCCTCCTCACGTGGGTCCCTGACCCCTGTGTAGCCTGACTGGGAGACACCTCCTAGTAGGGGCCGACAGACACCTCATACAGGTGGGTACCCCTCTGGGATGAAGCTTCTAGAGGAAGGATCAGCCACCAATATTTGCTATTCTTCAGCCTCTGCTGGTGATACCCAGGCAAACAAGGTCTGGAGTGGACCTCCAGCAAGCTCCAACAGACCTGCATTTGAGGGGCCTGTCTGTGAGAAGGAAAACTAACAAACAGAAAGGAATAGTACCAACATCAACAAAACGGACATCTACACCAAAACCCCATCTGTAGGTCACCAATATCAAAGAACAAAGGTAGATAAAACCACAAAGATGGGAAGAAACCAGAGCAGAAAGACTGAAAATTCCAAAAAACAGAATGCCTCTTCTCCAAATAACACAACTCCACTCCAGCAAGGGAAAAAAACTAGATGAAGAATGAGTTTGACGAGTTGACAGAAATAGGCTTCAGAAGGTCAGTAGTAACAAACTTCTCCAAGCTAAAGGAGCATGTTCTAACCCATCACAAGAAAGCTAAAAATCTTGAAAAAAAGTTAAACGAATGGCTAAATAGAATAAACAGAGTAGAGAAGAGCTTAAATGACTTGGTGCAGCAGAAAACCACAGTACGAGAACTTGGTGACGCGGGCACAAGCTTCAATAGCTGATTCAATCAAGCTGAAGAAAGAGTATTGGTGATTGATGATGAAATTAATGAAATAAAGTGAGAGGACAAGGTTAGAGAAAAAAGAGTGAAAAGAAACAAACAAAGTCTCCAAGAAATATGGGACTATGTGAAAAGACCAAATCTACATTTGATTGGTGTACCTGGAAGTGAGAGGGAGAATGGAACTAAGTTAGAAAACACTCTTCAGGATATTATCCAGGAGAACTTCCCCAACCTAGCAAGGCAGGCCACCATTCAAATTCAGGAAATGCAGACAACACCACAAAGATACTCCTTAAGAAGAGCAACCCCAAGACACATAATTGTCAGAATCACGAAGGTTGAAATGAAGGAAAAAATGTTAAAGGCAGCCAGAGAGAAAGGTCAGGTTACCCACAAAGGGAGGCCCATCAGACTAACAGTGGATCTCTGGGCAGAAACCCTACAAGCTAGAAGAGAGTGGGGGCCAATATTGAACATTCTTAAAGAATTTTCAACCCAGAATTTCATATCAAGCCAAACTAAGATTCATAAGTGAAGGAGAAATAAAATCCTTTACAGACAAGCAAATGCTGAGAGATTTTGTCATCACCAGGCCTGCCTTACAAGAGCTCCTGAAGGAAGCACTAAACATGGAAAGAAACATCTGGTACCAGTCACTCCAAAAACATGCCAAATTGTAAAGACCATTGATGCTAGGAAGAAACTGCATCAACTGACGGGCAAAATAACCAGTGAACATCATAACGACAGGATCAAATTCACACATTACAATATTAACCTTAAATGTAAGTAGGGTAAATGCCCCAATTGAAAGACACAGACTGGCAAATTGGATAGTCAAGACCCATCAGTGTGCTGTATTCAGGAGACCCATCTCATGTGCAAAGACACACATGGTTCAAAATAAAGGAATGGAGGAAGACCCACAAAGCAAATGCAAAGCAAAAACAAACAAACAAACAAAAAAACGGGGTTTGCAATCCTGGTCTCTGATAAAACAGACTTTAAACCAACAAAGATCAAAAGAGACAAAGAAGGACATTACATAATGGTAAAGGGATCAATTCAACAAGAAGAGCTAACTATCCTAAATATATATGCACCCAATACAGGAGCACTCAGATTGATAAAGCAAGTTCTTAGAGACCTACAAAGAGACTTAAACTCCCACATAATAATCATGGGAGACTTTAACATCCCACTGTTAATATTAGATCGATGAGACAGAAGGTTAACAAGGATATCCAGGACTTGAACTCAGCTCTGGACCAAGCAGACCAAGTAGATATCTACAGAACTCTCCATCCCAAATCAACAGAATATACATTCTTCTCAGCACCACATCACACTTATTCTAAAATTGACCACATAATTGGAAGTAAAACACTCCTCAGCAAATGTAAAAAAACCCAGAAATCACAACAAACTGTCTCTCAGACCACAGTGCAATCAAATGAGAACTCAGGGTTAAGAAACTCACTCAAGACTGCATGGAAACTGAACAACCTGCTCCTGAATGATTACTGGGTAAATAACAAAATGAAGGCAGAAATAAAGATGTTCTTTGAAACGAATGAGAACAAAGACACAAAGTACCAGAATCTCTGGGACACATTTAAAGCGGTGTGTAGAGGGAAATTTATAGCACTAAATGCCCACAAGAGAAAGCAGGAGAGATTTAAAATCAACACCCTAACATCACAATTAAAAGAACTAGAGAAGCAAGAGCAAACAAATTCAAAAGCTAGCAGAAGGTAAGAAATAACTAAGATCAGAGAAGAACTGAAGGAGATAGAGACACAAAAAACCCTTCAAAAAAATCAATGAATCCAGGAGCTGGTTTTTTGAAATGATCGACAAAATAGACCATTAGCAAGACTAATAAGAAAAGGGAGAAGAATCAAAGAGATGCAATAAAAGATGATAAAGGGGATCTCACCACTGATCCCACAGAAATACAAACTACCATCAGAGAATACTATAAATACCTCTGTGCAAATAAACTAGAAAATCTAGAAGAAATGGATAAATTCCTGGACACATACACCCTCCCAAGACTAAACCAGGAAGAAGTTGAATCTCTGAATAGACCAATAACAGGCTCTGAAATTGAGGCAATAATTAATAGCCTACCAACAAAGAAAGTCCGGGACCAGATGGATTCACAGCTGAATTCTAGCAGAGGTACAAAGGGGAGCTGGTACCATTCCTTCTGAACTATTCCAATCAATAGAAAAAGAGGGAATCATCCCTAACTCATTTATGAGGCCAGCATTATCCTGATACCAAAGCCTGGTTGTGATACAACAAAAGAGAATTTTAGATCAATATCCCTCATGAACATCAATGCAAAAATTCTCAATAAAATCCTGGCAAACCGAATCTAGCAGCACATCAAAAAGCTCATCTACCACGATCAGCATGGCTTCATCCCTGGTATGCAAGTCTGGTTCAACATACACAAATCAATAAATGAAATTCATCACATAAACAGAACCAACGACAAAAACCACATGATTATCTCAATAGACGCAGAAAAGGCCTTTGACAAAATTCAACATTTCATGCTAAAAACTCTCAATAAACTGGATAATGATGGAACATATCTCAAAATAATAAGAGCTATTCATGACAGACCCACAGCCAATATCATACTGAATGGGCAAATACTGGAGGCATTCTCTTTGAAAACTGGCACAAACAAGGATGCCCTCTCTCACCACTCCTATTCAACATAGTATTGGAAGTTCTGGCCAGGGCAATCACGCAAGATAAAGAAATAAAGGGTGTTCCATTATGAAAAGAGGCAGTCAAATTGTCTCTGTTTGCAGATGACATGATTGTATATTTAGAAAACACCATTGGCTCAGCCCCAAATCTCCTTAAGCTGATAAGCAACTTCAGCAAAGTCTCAGGATACAAAAATCTATGTGCAAAAATCACAAGCATTCCTATACACCAAGAACAGACAAACAGCCAAATAATGAGTGAACCCCCATTCACAATTGCTACAAAGAGAATAAAATACTAAGGAATCCAACTTATAAGGGATGTAAAGGACCTCTTCAAGGAGAACTATAAACCACTGCTCAACGAAATAAGAGGACACAAACAAATGGAAGAACATTTCATGTTCATGGATAGGAAGAATCAATAACATGAAAATGGCCGTACTGCCCAAGGTAATTTATAGAATCAATGATATCCCCATCAAGCTACCAATGACTTTCTTCACAGAATTGGAAAAAACTACTTTAAAGTTCATATGGAACCAAAAAAGAGCCTGCAGAGCCAAGACAATCCTAAGCAAAAAGAACAAAGCTGGAGGCATCACACTACCTGACTTCAAACTACACTACAAGGCTACAGTAACCAAAACAGCATGATAATGATACCAAAACAGATTTATAGAGCAATGGAACAGAACAGAGACCTCAGCAATAACACCATACATCTACAACCATCTGATCTTTGGCAAACCTGACAAAAACAAGCAATGGGGAAAGGATTCCCTATTTAATAAATGGTTCTGGGAAAACTGGCTAGCCATATGTAGAAAGCCAAANTACACCAAGGACAAACAAACAGCCAAATAATGAGTGAACCCCCATTCACAATTGCTACAAAGAGAATAAAATACTAAGGAATCCAACTTATAAGGGATGTAAAGGACCTCTTCAAGGAGAACTATAAACCACTGCTCAACGAAATAAGAGGACACAAACAAATGGAAGAACATTTCATGTTCATGGATAGGAAGAATCAATAACATGAAAATGGCCGTACTGCCCAAGGTAATTTATAGAATCAATGATATCCCCATCAAGCTACCAATGACTTTCTTCACAGAATTGGAAAAAACTACTTTAAAGTTCATATGGAACCAAAAAAGAGCCTGCAGAGCCAAGACAATCCTAAGCAAAAGAACAAAGCTGGAGGCATCACACTACCTGACTTCAAACTACACTACAAGGCTACAGTAACCAAAACAGCATGATAATGATACCAAAACAGATTTATAGAGCAATGGAACAGAACAGAGACCTCAGCAATAACACCATACATCTACAACCATCTGATCTTTGGCAAACCTGACAAAACAAGCAATGGGGAAAGGATTCCCTATTTAATAAATGGTTCTGGGAAAACTGGCTAGCCATATGTAGAAAGCCAAAACTGGATCCCCTCCTTTCACCTTACACAAAGATTAATTCAAGATGGATTAAAGACTTAGAGGTAAGACCTAAAACCACAAAAACCCTGGAAGAAAACCTAGGCAATACCATTCGGGACATAGGCATGGGCAAAGATTTCATGACTAAAACACCAAAAGCAATGGCAATAGCAGCCAAAATAGACAAGTGGGATCTAATTAAAGAGCTTCTGCACAGCAAAAGAAATTATGATCAGAGTGAGCAGGCAACCTACAGAATGGGAGAAAAATCTTTGCAATCTACCCATCTGTCAAAGGGCTGATATCCAGAATCTACAAAGAACTGAAACAAATTTACAAGAAAAAAACAACCCCATCAAAAAGTGGGCAAAGGATATGAACAGACACTTCTCAAAAGAAAACATTTATGCAGCCAACAGATATAGGAAAAAATGCTCATCATCACTGGTCATCAGAGAAATGCAAATCAAAACCACAATGAGATACCATCTCAAGCCAGTTAAAATGGCAATCATTAAAAAGTCAGGAAACAACAGATGCTGGAGAAGATGTGGAGAAATAGGAACGCTTTTACACTGTTGGTGGGAATGTAAATTAGTTCAACCATTGTGGAAGACAGTGTGGCAATTCCTCAAATATCTAGAACTAGAAATACCATTTGACCCAGCATTCCCATCACTGGGTATATACCCAAAGGATTATAAATCATGATACTATAAAGACAAATGCACATGTATGTTTATTGAGGCACTATTCACAATATCAAAGACTTGGAACCAACCCAAATGTTGATCAATAATAGACTGAATTAAGAATATGTGACCCATATATACCACAGAATACTATGCAGCCATAACAAAGGATGAATTCATGTCCTTTGCAGGGACATGGATGAAGCTGGAAACCCTCATTCTAAGCAAACTATCACAAGGACAGAAAACCAAACACTGCATGTTCTCACTCATAAGTGGGAGTTGAACAATGAGAACACATGGACACAGGGAGGGGAATATCACATACTGGGGCCTGTNGTATATACCCAAAGGATTATAAATCATGATACTATAAAGACAAATGCACATGTATGTTTATTGAGGCACTATTCACAATATCAAAGACTTGGAACCAACCCAAATGTTGATCAATAATAGACTGAATTAAGAATATGTGACCCATATATACCACAGAATACTATGCAGCCATAACAAAGGATGAATTCATGTCCTTTGCAGGGACATGGATGAAGCTGGAAACCCTCATTCTAAGCAAACTATCACAAGGACAGAAAACCAAACACTGCATGTTCTCACTCATAAGTGGGAGTTGAACAATGAGAACACATGGACACAGGGAGGGGAATATCACATACTGGGGCCTGTTGTGGGGTGGGGAGCTGGGAGAGGGATAGCATTAGGAGAAATACCTAATGTAAATGATGAGCTGATAGGTGCAGCAAACCAACATGGCACATGTATACATATGTAACAAACCACGTTGTGCACATGTACCCTAGAACTTAAAGTATAACGATAATTAAATAAATTACATTTCTTCCAACCTATTTATCAGCTACAAAAGGGGGGTGTTTTGATCTCCCTCTCACCATCTACTACCTCTATCTCTCAATTTGTCATGAAATCAAGTAAGGAATGTTTATTCTTAGGGCCATCCTTAAAAAAAAGAAAAAAAAAAAAAGAAAATATTTTGCACTTATCTTTGGTTGATGACCTAATATCTGGAACACTGTTTCTTATTAATAAGTTTGTGGTAGGCTATAATAAGCTCCATATAAAACCATGCCTGTTGTTACCTTGAAGCCATACAAAGGGAAAAATCTCAACAATTTTCTTAACAGATTTCTCATTATCTGTATCTAAAATTTCGTCTTGGTTTTCTTGCAGATATGATATTATTTCACCATAGAATTACATAGCTTGTATATTTACTATTTTGAAAGCTTACCTCACGATGAGTAACATCAAGTTTAGGGTTAAAAACAGACAAAACAACACAACATGAAAGTCAAAACCGCAAACCAGAGACTCCTCCTCCTACATGACTTGTAGTCATGATTAAGTCATGAAAACTTGGTTATTTTTGAGAGATAATAAGATCCTGAAGGCCAAATACAATACTTGAAATCCTTCTGTTGAAAGAGGCAGTTTAGAATGCTACCTAGCTAGGTTTCAATTGCTTTGTTTCAGACCAGTGAGTCAAAATCTCTAAGGGTGAGGGGTGGACATTTGGAATGTATAAAGCCACCTGGGAGATACTGATGCTCAGGCGGTATGGAGACCTGGAGCCCCAGGATGTGTCTGTTTTCAGAGTGTCAGAAAATATTCACATTGTTAAAAGTTGATTTTACTATATGTTAATCTAAAACTGTTACCAATTAAAATTTAATTTATGACAAAATATTATAAAATAATGACGATAAAACAAAAAAACCTATGACCCTTCCAAATAACTGATTTGTTTTAATGTTCTCTCTCTTCAAGTAGTTCTTCTCCAGGCTTCATGGTCCTGTGACCTTTGCAATGTGCTATGTTGATTCAAATAATGAATGGATTCCCTCCAAAATTAATCTGTTGAAACTTAATCTCCACTGCAGTAGTATTAGGAGGTGGGACCCTTGGGAGGTGGTTAGCTCATGAGGGTGGAGCCCTCATGGGTGGGATTCGTGCCATTAAGACTGAGGAGGGAATGGCCTCATTTCCTTGAAAATAGTGCACCATCATTATTGTATTATTTTTCTCTGTTTTAGGCAGGCTTGACCCTTGAATTTGTTCCAAATTCATGGTATTTTGCTTTTGTCCTTGAAGTTAGAGGCCTTATTTCTAGGATCAATGCAAAAACTCAGGTAAGATGTGTGCTTGGGGCCAGGCGTGATGGCTCACGCCTGTAATCCCAGCACTTTGGGAGGCCGAGGCAGGTGGATCATGAGGTCAGGAGACCTCTTTTGAGGTTTGAGGGAGCCAGTTTGCCCCCTGGGAAGGCAAGGACATAGCAAGAAGGTGCCACCTATGAAACAGTGAGCACCCACCAGACACCAAATCTATAGGCACCTTGATCTTGGACTTCCCAGCCTCTAGAACTGTGAGAAATGAATTTCTGTGGTTTGTAAATTACCTAGTTTAAGGCATTTTGTTACAGCAGCACAAGTGGACGAAGAGACAGTGGCACAGGGTCCCAGACTGAGATGGGCCTCATATAGAACATTGGTTTAATGTTCTACTGTCACCAGCTGGAGATTCTCAATAACTTTTTAACAAGAGGCCCCTCATTTTCATTTTGTCCTGGGCCTCACAAATTATGTAGCTGGTCATGTCTTTATATATCTGAATATAATTTTACATAGCTGTAATACCAGTGCTTATATGAATTTGTCTTTTTTCACTCAAAATTGTATTTTAAATATTTTTTCATGCCATTTTATACTGTTATGCTGTTTTCGTAATTGATTTTAATGATTTATATAATATTCAATTAATTGCATGTATAATCAAGTTAATATTCCCATACCTTAATATCTCCCATATTAGGCTGCTTCTTATTTTTTACTGATGTATATTCTATAGCAATGAGAATCTTTGTGCATTTAGCTTTATCTTTTGAAAGTGTTTACATAGAATATATTATCAGGAGGAGGACTACTGTGTTGGGCTGATCTTGCTTTTCAATATGCCTAGGACACAGCCAGTTTGTGCCTGGTGTCTTTATTAATAGTCCCCATTATTGCTGTTAGAAGTGCCATAGTTTGGGTTATATATTTTATGTTGTTCTTGGCTATGACCAGTATCATGGGCATTGAGTGCTTTTAGAAGGAAGGACTGATGAAAGCGAATGATCAACAATAAGCTATAACAACTCAATAACATTGAGAGTAGCCACTTTGGAAAATAAAATATAGTAAAAATATGCCTTCTTTTGAAAAGCCTATCAAAATAGGTTTAAATTCTCCACAATCACACAATTAAGAAAAGTAGAATTAATGAAATAAACAATAACATGTTTTGACTTCTTTATTTTTAGCAAATGTATAGTTATTAGTGCCTCATGTTAGGGAATGCCACTTATAAACAAGGGTGTTACCTTTATTTTTTTAAATCCACAGTTAATTCAGGCTTATGTTAAAATTTCACTGATCCTAGGAATATCAACTTAAAATTTGTGATAATTCAGAAAGGACTTTATTTTTAATAATTTCAACTTTTATTTTAGATTCTAGGGGCACATGTGCAAGTCTGTGGCCTGGGTATAATGAATGATGCTGAGGTTTAGGGTACAATTGCTTCCGCAGAAAGGATTTTAAATAAGGTTTCTCTTTGCTGTATCAAGAAAAAAAGGATGTTTTAAGTGAAGCAGAAGTGTAAATAAGAGTCAAGGAAGAGATATTTATATACTTTATAGAATAAATAAAAGGCTTCAGTAACTGCGCTTATGTAGAGAAAGTGAAATGTCTCTGAAAGCTGGGCCTTGTAATGGCTTAGATTGATGATCTGATTTGCTAACTCAAATAATTCTTACCTATTCGTTAAATTACGTCTTCGTCTAAGTATGATTGCCATGTGCAGTTCTAGTTAGTACGTGGACATGACCATGGCAAAGCCTCATTTCCTTGAAAATAGTGCACCATCATTATTGTATTATTTTTCTCTGTTTTAGGCAGGCTTGACCCTTGAATTTGTTCCAAATTCATGGTATTTTGCTTTTGTCCTTGAAGTTAGAGGCCTTATTTCTAGGATCAATGCAAAAACTCAGGTGCTTTTAAGATGTGTGCTTGGGGCCAGGCGTGGTGGCTCACGCCTGTAATCCCAGCACTTTGGGAGCACGAGGCAGGTGGATCATGAAGTCAGGAGACCAAGACCATCCTGGCTAACACAGTGAAACCCTGTCTCTACTAAAAATACAAAAAAAAAAAAATTAGCTGGGCATGGTGGTGGGTGCCTATACTCCCAGCTACTCCAGAGGCTGAGGCAGGAGAATGGCATGAACCCGGGAGGTGGAGCTTGCAGTGAGCTGAGATTGCACCACTGCACTCCAGCCTGGGCAACAGAGCAAGACTCCATCTCAAAAAAGATGTGTGCTTGGAAATGACCTTTTTGAAACAAAAGTGTATTCAGGGATTTATAGGCCATGGAGGTTGCTAGCATTTCCTCCCTCTGGAAGGAAAGTGTATGTGGAGGTCAGTGGAGTCAGCCCAGGGCAGTTCGTGCTTATTTGGAGACTGAAGGTGGTCTGTTGGGCCAGTCAGGGAGCCTGCTACTGGAAGAATAGAGTCTTGAAGATTTCATGGGGTGCACAATCCCCATCTTATCTTTGACACCTAGCAGTTCTGTGATCGGGGACAAGTTTCCCATCTTCTCTGAGACTCAGTTTCCTTGTCTGTGTATCACTGAGTGAGTTTCTTTGGGAAGTTACTGCAGTGAGTTTGAACTGCATTCGCAAAAGTGAAAGAAAAGAAAAGGGATGCCTGAGAGTGGAGACAGCTGGGGACAAATCAAGGAAGTTGGAGTTTTGTGTGACTCTCCTCCAGTAGAGCAGAGTCCCATACCTGAGAAAAAGAGACAGGAGAGCTTTGGACAGCATTAGCCATCTTGACTAGCTGGGCCAGAGGGAATGGCTAGCCATTTATGCCCTTGCCAGGGTGCAGGCATCATTTCAGGCAGTTCAGGCTCCAGAGGGTGTGATTGGGAGGTGACCAGCAGAAGGCAGTGGCCAGAGGGCGTGTACTCACTGTGAGGGCAGAAACTAGAGTAGCAGGGGGAATCTTGCCTCTAAGGAGCAGCCACAGTTGGGCAATAAACTAATTCTAGGCCCGGATCTGGATCTCCATCATAAGCCTTTAGTCTTTAATTCAGTAGTCTCTAATATTAAAAGATAAACTGAGGCATGATAAAAGATTTAAGTGTGTGTTTGAGCAACTTGTGAATCAGGAAGTACCAAACCAAAAGTGGTTTAGGGACTCTTCCAGAAGTGGTTCAGAGTAGAAGGGGAAGGCTTTTACAGGGCAGACAAAGAAGTAGTCCACCAGATTTGATTGCTTAGTTCTACAGTTGCCACATGTGATCTATCCTGCTGGAAAATCCCTTGTTATATAGGTTAGTTGCTGGCTTCTTATTGGCTAGCCTTAAGTTTCATTTTTCTTTTAATATGAGCATTTACAAGAAGTAGCCCAAGTTAAAGTTCACTTATGTTTCTAAATCAAGCAAGGTTAAGGTCACTTATGAAGCCTAACTATCTTCGTCTGCTCAAGGATTCTTCAGGCCTCCATTTTAATTATTTCAACACAAAAAAGTCACCTTTCATTTATACATTCTTTCCTTTATTTATCAAGTGCTGACCAGGTGCCAAACGCTGGGGATAAAAATGGACCAACACACAATCTCTGTCCCTGGAGCTCTCATAGTTTGGGGTAGAGACATTCATTACGGTTTAATGAACGTAATAGGGTTTATTCTTAACCACTGTTGCTTGTTTAAATTGACCTTGTCTTGGAAATGATAATCCTGCCCTTCTTTCTAGGAAGCAAGCTGTAAACATAGTCTTTGGTGGCCCAATGTCTGAGTCTGGTGATGCATTAGCTTCGTAATCTAACTCCCACTGTATGGAGCTAGTTTGCCAGACTGGTCCTATCCCACCCATGTTGTATGTTTTCTCCTCCAGCTCTCTCTTGGGAGAGAAGCCTGGAAATCCCTTTCAATTTCCTGATCCCTCTTAGCCCCTGCTTCACAGAACTGACTTTGGTTTCCTTTGCTTCTTACTTCAGATGGTAGATTGAAGATGTAGTCCTTTATCCTGGTTGCTGTCAGCACTGGGCTAGGCCTTACTCTTGTTAGCCATCCTGTCTAACCTGACTAAGAAGTCCTGATCCTTTTTTTCTGTTTTGTTCATCATGGATCTAACTGCCTTCTGGCCATTGACACATACTTGGAGGCAGGCGAAAGTAGTTAAAATTAGGTCAGGCAGCTAGTAAGTGGAAATACCAGGAATTTAAACTCAGGCAGTTGACTCTAGAGTTCATGCTTATAAGTACCACACCATCTTTCTTTCAACATTGTGTAGGCATTCCTCAATTGTGTCCAGTATCCAGGATTACTTGCTCTTAGGAAAATGTGGTTCAGTTTATATTACTATTGCTTTGTATACAATCTGATTTTCTCCCTTTTCTTCCCTTCCCTCTCTCCTTGCCTTCCCCTTCCTATGTTCCTTCCCTCTCCACTCCTTGGGAAGCTTTCAGTATCCTCACAGCATGGCAGCTGGCTTCTCCAGAGTGAGCCATCCAAGAGAACAGGTGAAAGCTGCAAAGTCTTTTAAGACCTGGCCTCAGAAATCACTCATTGTCACTTCTATATCCCATTGGCCACATAGGGCCATTCCTTATTTAATAAAGGAGAGAGCCAAACAGGTGAATACCAGGGAGTAACGATTATTGAAAACCATGTTGGAAAATGGTTATCACACTGACTTCCAAATCATTTTCCTAATTTTACCTTCATGTACTTTCTGCTGTAACTTTATTTCAAGCCCTTCTGGGGTTCTGTCAAGAAGTCAGGCAACTTTGTGTCCTTGTTTCCATGGCTGCCTCTATGTCCAAATTATGCTGTGCCTCCTTCCCTAAGCACTCTTCTTTCCATCTTTCAGGATTTTCTTGAACTCTCCTGTCTGCCAGTGGACTCCCTCCTGTTCTCTTTCTTGCTTTTTTGTGATTGGCTAGCCAATCAATCAATCATCTATCTATGTGTCTCTATTTCTATACACATATACTGTATATACATATATATCATAGTCTGACTCTAGAGTTCATATATATATAAAAATATATATATAACATATATATATATATTTTTTTTTTGCCATGGTGATCTTCTTTTATTTTTCTTTTTTAAGTTCAGGGGTACATGTGCACGTTTGCTACACAGGTAAACGTGTATCTTGGGGGTTTATTATACAGATTATTTCATCACCCAGGTATTAAGCCTAGTGTCCATTAGTTATTTTTCCTGGCCCTCTCCCTCCTCCATCCTTCCAACTTCTGATAGGCCCTAGTGTGTTTTGTTCTCCTTTATACACATAAAGAACACATGTGTTCTCATCATTTAGCCCCCACTTGTAAGTGAGAATATGCCATATTTGGTTTTGTGTTCCTGAGTTAGTTTGCTAAGGATAATGATCTCCAACACCATCCATGTCCCTGCAAAGGACATGATCTTATTCTTTTTCACGGCTACATAGTATTCCATGGTATATATGTGCCACATTTTCTTTATCCAGTTTATCATTAATGGGCATTTAGGTTGATGCTGTGTCTTTGGTATTGTCAATAGTGCTATGATAAACATACACATGCATGTGTCTTTATAATAGAACAATTTATATTTCTTTGGGGAGATACCCAGTAATGGGATTGCTGGGTCAAATGGTAGTTCTGATTTTAGGTCTTTGAGGAATCACCACACTGTCTTCCACAATGGTTGAACAAATTTACACTCCCCCCACCAACACTGTATAAGAGTTTCTTTTTCTCTACAGCCTCACCAGCCTCTATTATTTTTTGACATTTTAATAATGGCCATTCTGACTGGTGTGAGATGGTTTCTCATTGTGGTTTTGATTTTCATTTTTCTAATGATCAGTGATGTTGAGTTTTCTTTCATATGACTGTTGGCCGCATGTATGTCTTCTTTTAAGAAGTGTCCGTTAATGTCCTTTTTTTCACTTTTTAATGGGGTTGCTTTTTTTCTTGTAAATTTGTTTAAGTTCCTTGTAGATGTGGAATATTAGACTTTTGTCAGATGCATAGTTTGCAAAATTTTTCTCCCATTCTGTAGGCTGTCTGTTTACTCTGTTGATAGATTTCTTTTGTTGTGCAGAAGTTGTTTAGTTTAATTAGATCCCATTTGTCAATTTTTGCTTTCGTTGCAATTGCTTTTGATGTCTTC
Organism: Rhinopithecus bieti; assembly: GCF_001698545.2. Classification (NCBI taxonomy): domain Eukaryota; kingdom Metazoa; phylum Chordata; class Mammalia; order Primates; family Cercopithecidae; genus Rhinopithecus; species Rhinopithecus bieti. The sequence goes on from NW_016816648.1 coordinate 2,411,812, forward strand.
ATCATGAAATCTTTGTCTGTGCCTATGTCCTGAATGGTATTGCTTCAGTTATCTTCCAGGGTTTTTATAATTTTGGGTTTTAAATATTTAATTCATCTTGAGTTAATTTTTGTATATGGTGTAAGGAAGGGGTCCAGTTTCAGTTTTCTGCTTATGGCTAGCCTGTTATCCCAGTACCATTTATTGAATAGGCAATCCATCCCCCATTGTTTGTTTTTGTCAGGTTTGTTTGAAGATCAGATAGTTGTAGGTCTGCAGTCTTATTTCTGGGCTCTCTATTCTGCTCCGTTGGTCTATGTGTCTGTTTTTGTACCAGTACTATGCTGTTTTGATTACTGTAGCCCTGTAGCATAGTTTAACGTTGGGTAGCACGATGCTTCCAGTTTTGTTCTTTTTGCTTAGAAGTGCCTTGGCTATTTGGACTATTTTTTTATTCCATATGCATCTTACAATAGCTTTCTCTAGTTCTGTGAAGAATGTCAATGATAGTTTAATGAGAATAGCATTGAATCTGTAAATTGCTTTGGACAGTATGTCCATTTAAACAATATTGATTCTTCCTATCCATAAGCATGGAATGTTTTTCCACTTGTTTGTATCATCTCTGATTTCTTTGAGAGGTGGTTTGTTGTTCTCCTTGTAGAGATCTTTCACCTCCCTAGTTAGCTGTATTTCTAGTATTTAATTCTTTTTGTGGCAATTGTGAATGGGAGTTTGTTCATGACTTAGCTCTCACCTTGCCTGTTTTTGGTGTATAGGAATGCTAGTGATTTTTCACATTGATTTTGTATCCTGAGACTTTGCTGAAGTTGTTTATCACCTTAAGAAGCTTTTGGGCTGAGACAATGGGGTTTTGTAGATATAGGATCATGTCATCCACAAACAGGGATAGTTTTACTTCCTTTCTTCCTATTTTAGTTGAATGCCCTTTATTTATTTTTCTTACCTGATTCTTTGGTCAGGACTTCCAATATTTGTTGAATAGGAGTGGTGAGATGGGGCATCCTTGTCTTGTGCCAGTATTCAAGGGGAATGCTTCCAGCTTTTGCTCACTCAGTATGATGTTGGCTGTGGGTTTGTCATGTATGGCTCTTATTATTTTGAGGTATGTTCCTTCAATACCTAGTTTGTTGAGAGTTTTTAACATGAAGGGATACTGAATTTTATCAAAAGCCTTTTCTTCAACTATTGAGAAAACCATGTGGTTTTTGTCTTTCATTCTGTTTATGTGATGAATCACACTTATTTATTTGCATATTTTGAACCAAACTTGAATCCTGAGGATAAAGCCAACTTGATCATGGTAGATAAGATTTTTGATGTGCTGCTGGATTCAGTTTGCCAGTGTTTTGTTGAGGATTTTTGCATTGCTGTTAATCAAAGATACGGCTTGAAGTTTTCCTTTTTTGTTGTATCTCTGACAGATTTTGGTATCAGGATGATGCTGGTCTCATAGAATGAGTTATGGAGGAGGCCCTTCTTCTCAATTGTTTTGGAATAGTTTAAGTAGGAATAGTACCAGTTCATCTTTGTACCTCTGGTAGAATTCAGCTGTGAATCTATCTGGTCCTTGGCTTTTTTTGATTCATAGGCTATTTGTTATTGTCTCAATTTCAGAATTTGTTATTGGTCTGTTCAGGGATTTAATTTCTTCCTGGTTCAGTAATGGGAGGATGTGTGTGTCCAGGAATTTATCCATTTCTTCTAGATTTTCTAGTTTATGTGCATAGAGGTGTTTATAATATTCTCTGATAGTTGCTTGTATTTCTGTGGGATCAGTTGTAATATCCCCCTTATCTGTTTATTTATATCTTCTTCCTTTTCTTCTTTATTAGCCTAGCTGGTGGTCTATTTTATTAATTTTTTTTCAAAAAACCAGTTCCTGGATTCATTGATCTTTTGTAAGTTTTTTTTTGTGTCTCTATCTCCTTCAGTTCAGCTCTGATTTTTGGTTATTTCTTGTCTTCTGCTAGCTTTGGGATTTGTTTGCTCTTGGTTCTCTAGTTCTTTTAGTTGTGATGTTAGGTTGTTAACATGAGATCTTCCTAGCTTTTTGATATGGACATTAAGTGCTATACATTTTCCTCTTAACACTGCCTTAGCTGTGTCTCAGAGATTCTGGTATGTTGTATCTCTGTTCTCATTAGTTTCAAAAAACTTGATTTCTGCCTCAATTTCATTATTTATCTAAAAGTCATTCAGGAGGAGGTTATTCAGTTTTCATGTAATTGTATGGTTTTGAGATAATTTCTTAGTCTTGAATTCTAATTTGATTGTACTCTCATCTGAGAGACTATTATGATTTCAGTTATTTTACATTTGCTGAGGAATATTTCACTTATGATTATTTTAGAGTAAGTGCTACATGGTGATGAGAAGAATGTATATGTTGTTGTTTTTGGGTAGAGAGTCCTGTAGATACCTATAAGGTCCATTTGATCCAGAGCTGAGTTCAGGTCCTGAATATCTTCATTAATTTTCTGTCTCAGTGATCTGTCTAATATTGTCAGTGGGATGTGAAGTTCTCCCACTATTATTGTATGGGAATCTAAGGTCTCTAAGAACTTGCTTTATGAATCTTGGTGCCCCTGTCTTGGATGCATATATATTTAGGACAGTTAGCTCTTCTTATTGAATTGAACCCTTTAACATTATGTAACACCCTTCTTTGCCTCTTTTGATCTTTGCTGGTTTAAAGTCTGTGTAGTAGTGCATTCTCAAATTGCTATAAGGAAATATCTGAGACTGGGTAATTTGTAAAGCAAAGAGGTTTAATTGACTTACAGTTCCACATGGCTGGGAAGGTCTCAGGAAACTTACAATCATGGTGGAAGGTGAAGGGGAAGAAAGGCACCTTCTTCACAGGGTGGCAGAAAGGAGAAGCGCAAGCAGAAAAAATGCCAGAAGCTTATTAGGGCCATCGGATCTTGTAAGACTCACTCATTATCATGAGAACAGCATGGGGAAAACTGTCCCCATGATCTAGTTACCTCTACTCAGTCCTGCCCTTGACATGTGAAGATTATGGGGATTACAATTTGAGGTGAGATTTGGGTAGGGACACAGAGCCAAACCATATCAGTCTGTTTTGTCAGAAACTAGGATTGTGACCCCTACTTTTTTTCTGTTCTCCATTTGCTTGGCAAATTTTCCTCCATTCCTTTATTTTGAGCCTATGTGTATCACTGCATGTGAGATGAGTTTCTTGAAGACAGCATGCCAAAGAGTCTTGGTTCTTTTTTTTTTTTTTTTTTTTTTTCTGATGCAGAGTCTTGCCAGGGTGGAGTGCATTGGTACCATCTCAGCTCACTGCAGCCTCTGCCTCCCAGGTTCAAGCCATTCTCCTGCCTTAGCCTCCCAAGTAGCTGGGACTACAGGGGCATGCCACCATGCCCAGCTAGTTTGTGTATTTTTAGCAGAGATGGGGTTTTGCCATGTTGGCCAGGCTGGTCTTGAACTCCTGACTTCAAGTGATCCACCTGCCTTGGCCTCCCAAAGTGCTGGGGTTACAGGCATGAGCCACCATGCCCGAATGAGTCTTGGTTGTTTATCCAGCTTGCTACTCTGTGTCTTTTAATTGGGCCATAGTATGCCCCAATACTATGCCCTTTTAATTGGGATACAGTGTTGCTATGTATGAATTTGACCCTGTTATCATGATGCTAGCTGATTACTTTGCAGAGTTGTTTATGTAGATGCTTTATAGTGTCGCTGGTCTGTGTACTTCATTATGCTTTGTACTGGCCAGTAACAGTTTTTCCTTTCTATATTTAGTGCTTTCTTCAGGAGCGCTTGTGAGGCAGACCTGGTGGTAACGAATTCCCTCAGCATTTGCTTATCTGAAAAGGATCTTATTTTTCCTTCGTTTATGAAGCTTAGTTTGGCTGGATATGAAATTCTGAGCTGGAATTCTTTCCTTTAAGAATGTTGAATATTGGCCGCCAATCTCTTCTGGTTTGTAGGGTTTCTGCTGAAAGGTCTGCTGTTAGTCTGATGGATGTCCCTTTGTAGGTGACCTAGCCTTTCTCTCTGGCTGTCCTTAACATTTTTTTCTTCTATTTCAGCTTTGGAGAATCTGATAATTATGTGTCTTGAGGATGATCTTCGCATGGAGTATCTTACTGGGGTTCTCTGCATTTCCTGAATTTGAATTTTCGCCTGTCTAGCCAGGTTGGGGAAGTTCTTATGGACGACATCTTGAAATATGTTTTCCAAATTGGTTCTATTCTCCCCTTCTCTTTTAGCTATGCCAATCAGTTGTAGATTTGGTCTTTTTACTTAATCCCATATTTTTCAGAGGTTTTGTTCCTCCATTTTTAAAATTTTCCTCTGTTTTTGTCTGCCTGTCTTATTTCAGAAAGATAGTCCTCAAGCTCTGAGATTCTTTCCTCCACTTGGTTTATTCTGCTATTAATACTTGCGATTGCACTATGAAATTCTTGTAGTGTGTTTTTCATTTCTATCAGGTTGGTGATGCTCCTCTCTATACTGGCTATTTTGTCTGTCAGCCCCTGCAATGTTTTATCATGGTTTTTATCTTTCTTTCATTGGATTACAATGTGCCCCTTTAGCTCACTGAAGTTTATTTTTATCCACATTCTGAATTCTACTTATGTTATTTAAGCCATCTCAGCCTTAGCCCAGTTCCAAACCCTTGCTGGAGAGGTGATGTGGTCATTTGGAGGACAGTGGGCACTCTGGCTTTTTAAGTTTTTAGTGTTCCTGTGCTGATTCTTTTTCATCTTTGTGGGCTTATCTACCTTCAATCTTTGAGGTTGTTGGATGGTTTTTTTTTTGGGGGGGGGGGTTTCCTTTTAGCAGTATGGCCACTTTTCCATGGGACTGCTGTGGTTTGCTGGGGATCTGCTCTAGTCACCTCAGTTTTTCCAGTACCTGGAGGTATCACCAGGGATGGCTGTGGAACAGCAAAGTTGGCAGCCTACTCCTTCCTCTGGCGGGCTCGGTCCCAGCGAGGTACAGACCTGTTGCTGGCCTGAACACACCTGTAGGAGATAGCTGGAGACCCTAGTTGTGAGGTCTCACCCAGTCAGGAGGAATGGGATTGGGGACTCACTTAAATAAGCAGTCTAGCCATTCTTTTGTAGAGCAACTGTGCTGTGCTGGGGTACCACTTCCACCCCTGGATAGCTTGCGATCTTCCAAGGACACATACTGGAACATCTAAGTTGTGAAAACAGCAAAGATGGTGGCCCACCCCTCCCCCTTGGAACTCTGTCCCAGGGATAAATCAAATCTCTGGCCAGAGAACATGGGTAAGGGTGGCTGGAGGCCCTGGTTGGGAGGTCCTATCCAGTGAGGAGAAATGGACCTGCTTAAAGAAGTAGTCTGGCTATGTTTTGGTAGAGCAGCTGTGCTGTGCTGGGGGATCCCTTGTGACTCATCAGTTTAGTTCATATATATATAAGTGTTTGGTTGCCCAATGCCTGAGTCTGTGTGTGTGTGTGTGTGTGTGTGTGTATATATATATATTTGTATGTCTTCATGATGATTAGTAGGGGGGTCCTAGGAGGAAGAAAAGAAAAATATATTTGGTCACTTGTCATTTTAACTTGAAGGCAGAAATTGTGTTTTAATGCAGCTCACGGAATGGGACATACTTTTATTTCATAGACTAGTTTTCTGATTATCGCTATGAAAAAATTGTCTTCTCCTTCTCCTAATAGCTAAGAACAACCAGTTAATCTAATTGATATTGAGGGATTTTAAAAAACCCATTTCTCTATAAAACATAAATAATACTATGTGCAGTATGGTGCTTGATACTTAAATTTTGTTGGTCTTATTTTGATATTAATGTAAAACTAAGACTGCAATTTATAATGGGCTTCATGCTGAGAGGTGGGCACTATATTTTAGAAGCTGAAAAAAAAGATGAGTTTGATGAGTGGTGAGCCTGTCATTTTTGTGGCTGAAGCAACTCTATAATGTACTTTAAAAAAATCATTAGAAACATCTTTCCTCACCAAATACAATTCTCTTATAAATATTTATAGCTCTCCATTACCCAGGCTTTTTATTTCAGAGGCCCTCATTTGCCCGATGCAGAGCTCTATCTAGTTTTCTTGGTTAATAACGGGCACACATTTTTCTTTTGAAACAAGAAAGAAACCAAATGGAAAAAAGCCCAAAATATCTGCTGTTAGAGTTACTTTCATATTAAAAAAATTTCCTCTTTTTTTCTAGAACACACCATCAACCACTAAGCAGTAATTCATGTTCGTTGTTTGAAAAAATTGAAAAACACACACATAACCAGAAATAAAAGTAAAAAACAGAAACAACCCACAATTTTGCCACTTCCACTAGGTACATATCCCTTTAGATTTCTTTTCTGCACATATGCCCCATGTATTAATTTTGTCATTTAATGATTTACTATGGTAATCTTTCCTTATTAAGATATATAAGCCTAAATAATCAATTTTAATGTCAGCATAGTCATCCAGTTTGTAAATACAATAATATATTTTACCAACTTCCTACTAATGGACATTTAGGTTATTACAAAATTTTCATTGTAATAAACAATGCTGTGATGAATATTCATGTGTATATATACACACATACACATATACACAGGTATGTATATACACATACTAGTTCATTGACTATTTCTGAATGATAGATCCTTTGAAGTAGAATTTGTGGGTTGCAGGATATTGACATTTCATGTTGTCAACTTAACCTCCAGAAGGGTGGAAATATTTCCGCAACCACAAACATGTACTCCCATGAATCCCCAGTTTGCCACACCCTCTCCAGCACTGATAAATCATTCTTTTAATATTCTCCAATGACGAGTTTTCCATTTCCACCTCCAAATGTACTCCCCACCCCTTCCCCACCCTGCCCTTTGGAGCATTTGTGGGCTCTGTGACCTCTGGCTTCCTTACAGGTCAGCCAGTGGAGCCATTGGTGGGACAAGCACAGATGGAAGCAGAGTGAGGTCGAGGCAATTATTCCTTTGCCTCCTTTCTGCCAGGTTGATGGTGGGTGGGCTGTATCCTTCTACCAAAGGCTACAGCTTCTATCTGGTGGTCTCTACTAATTCTAGATTCTAGCAACTTCTCCCAGTATTTTCCATTCTGATGCAGGGTGGGAAATGGATCTCTCCTAGGCTGTTGCTAGCCCTGGGGTGCTTCATCACCCTTGGCTGATTTCCCTTAGCCTTGTCCACACTTTTGTAAAATGTCCTCTTATTAAACTCCTTCAGTTACCCTGCTTGAGTGTGCCATCTGTTTTTTGCCAGGACCTTGACTCATAGATGTGAAAACATCTAATTTTTATGGTAACACTTTGCCTCATCTATTACGATTTCTCTGGCCCCATTTTGAAATTTAATCTTGTTTTTAGCATTGTTGCAGTTCAGTGTTAAATAGTTTTCTGCAGTCAGATCTATTGGCCTTTTCAGGTTATATCATATTTGGGCAGTTTTTCCATGCCTTCATTATGGGTAGTTTTCCTTCTGTATGCTTATAATTGCATTTTAATATTTATATTTGTAGTTCATTTGAATTTTATTCTGAAAGAAGGTATGAATTAGGGATAAAATTTTCTTTTTCTGTTTGACCACAGATTTTTCTCCAGTTTCCTGACAATATTTACTGAATACCTACCATTTGTCCACTGACTCAAAGTCCCTCCCTATGACCATTAACCACTTATTTATTCTGTTGTTTCATTGATTTTCTGGCTCCCTTGTCAAGCCCTTTTCATTTTTATAACTTATTTATTTACTTACTTACTTACTTACTGAGACAGGGTCTTGCTCTGTCATCCAGGCTGGAGTGCAGTGGTGCCATCTCAGCTCACTGCAGCCTCAGCCTCCAAGGCTCAAGTGATCCTCCCATCTCGCCTCCCAAGTAGCTGGCACCACAGCTAATTTTTATTTGCATGTTTTGCAGAGATGAGGTCTCTCCATGTTGCCCAGGATGGTCTCAAACTCCTGGGCTCAAGTGATCCACCCACTCTGGACTCCCAAAGTGCTAGGTTTATAAGCATGAGCCACCACACTTTTAAAGCCTGTAATTTTAAAATATATTTAAAAATCTGGTATAATAAGTTTCTCTTATCGTTCTTTTTCAGAAAATTCCTGGATATTCAATTTTCATGTTTTTTATTCTTCTAATAAAACTGGGATTTTTTTTTTTTTGTCTCTCCTCTCAAATTTTCTTATAATTTTATTTGGTATTCTATTATATTCACATATTATTTTGCAGAGAATTAATATATTTTCAATTTTGAGTCTTCCAATCCAGAAATATGGTCAATGTACATTTACTTAAGTCTTTTAATGTCTCAGTAAAATTTCTTTACACATATCTTGTACAATTCTTCTTTATGATTAAAATAAATGGTCGTTACTGTTGTAGAATTTTATTCTTGTTATAAGCAGGTGAAGTGAGAGAAAGAGTTATTCCTATTCACATTGTGAAAAATCACTAGCAGGTTTAAACTCATAAGCCACTTTGTAAAGCATTTCAGTATTTTTTCTAACATTTATACTCACAGTAACTGAACCAGCAATTTCATAGTAATCTATAGTTATATAGACTAATTGTTAATTCACAAATGTATAATAGATTTCCACTTCTAAGACCATGTAGTATTTTAACATGTAGTACCTTAAAGATTTAACACTTCAAATCTTACCAAGTATTTGTGGCATACCACAGTAACCAAAGAGGGTAGAAATTCATATACACAAATTAATTATATATAAAAATAAAGACTCCAAATACATACATTTTCAGATAAGCAATTCCAATTCTAAAAAAAATACATGCAGTTCGAATAGCCCTAGATTTTCCAAAGCTCTTGCTAAAATGTGAACAGTGTTTACTGCAATAAGATGAACACTAAACATTAGCTTGAGAGAATTTAAGCACAGTTAACATGTAACTTTTTTTTTTTTTGAGACAGAGTTTTGCTCTGTTACCCAGACTGGAGTGCAGCGGTGCAATCTCGGCTTACCACAACCTCCACCTCCCGGGTTCAAGCAATTGTCCTGCCTCAGTCTCCCGAGTAGCTAGGATTATAGGCATGTGCCGCCATGCCCAGCTAATTTTTGTATTTTTAGTAGAGACAGCATTTCCCCATGTTGGCCAGGTTGGTCTCAAACTCCTGACCTCAGGATTTCAGGTGTGAGCCACTGTGGCTGGCCAATATGTAACTTTTTAAAAGTTACCTCTAAGTTACTTTCAAAATGAGTTCAGCATTGTTTTAGAAAATTATGAATGTTAAAAGCTCTTCATAGATATACCAAACTAAATTTCTAAGTAGTGTTAAGTTTTTTTATGGCGCATCTAAATTTTACATGCATTGTTTTAAATTTTTGAATTTAGTTAATAAACTTTTCTTTTCATTGCTAATGTTTCAATTATTTGTAGGATGTAACATATATATTGTCCGTATTTAGCAAATTGATAAACTGAGATATGGGAAGATTAAGTGGCTTATAACATTGTTTGGTCATTGCCTTATTTTAGGTTTTCTACACCTTTGACTTTTACAATCGCAGGAGTCTTTTGCCAGTCTATCATCTCTCCAGATTATTGATCTTGGCCCTTTGTGCAGTGACTTCTTTAAGGATAATTTAGAGCATATACTTCTTGCTCAAAGGACTCAAAGGAAAATGAGAACTTCCCAAGGTTCTTCCATTTCTGGAGTGATCTTATAATGTCTACATTTCTATTCAGATTCCTTATGTATGTCTGTCCCTTTTGTAATTTGAGACCTTAGTCAAACATGTCTCTTCCTCTCCTATTTTCCTATTCTGCCCACATTGTTCTATCCTCTTCCTCACCTCCTGACAACCTACCCAAACTGAAAGTGGAGGCGCTTACACTAACTCTTTCATTATGTTTTTGTTGATTTTTTCTCACCTGAAACAAACATTTCAGTTTTTCATGCCATTTTCTTTGTGTCTCTCATATATATTTAACAATTTTTTGTTAATTTTTTAGTGCACAGATTTTAAGAATCCTTCATAATAGACACCTGAATGGCAGGTAGAGTCTCATGTTTATCTGTCGGTGCCTCATGATGCCTAACATAGTTCAGTTCTTACAAATAGCAGTTTGTAGAACTGAGTGATATTTTCCAATGCTAAGATTCACTGTATAATGTTGACATTAGACACAGTACTCTTCCAATGATGGAATGATTTCATTATTGTAATTAGAGAGGAATATTTTACCACTCTAAATTTAGTGAAGATATTCATCATTAATATTTCTGTGGATGGTTGTAATGGGAAATCATCAATTGTTTAGTTTGAGTAATTTTTACTTTTGCATTATTTCCTAAAAGCAAACATCATGTAGTCATTTTTGTGGTGGATTATTGTGGCTATCATTTCAGAGGATTGGCATTGGCTTCAGCTCTACTATTCTACTAGGTAGAATAATTTTACGAGATACTTTCCAGTAGGTGGAAAATAATTTGGCTGGTTAATAAAATGTTTTTCTATTGTTAAAAGAAGGCAATTCTACAAGGTAAGATGTGGCTCAGCACTTTTCACATTAAACTAGCTCTAAATGAGTAAGTATTTCTAGAAGGATTTTCAACATGAATCTCATCAACTTTTAACTGGGTACACTTGAGCACAAGCATACTGGACAGTGCTTAACTGCTGGAAACAGCCTCATTTATTTTGATTTAGTAGGAGAGAATATGATTAAAAAACAGCTATGGATCAATGGGAAGGGAAAATTTCAGCTTCTTTAGGGGTTAGTGAATATAGATGAAATTTTTGCCTGTTTTCCAGTAAAATTTGGTTTGAATTTCTACCTGATCTTCAAATGATTCAGGCAGAAAAATGGCAAAATTTAAAACTCAGATAGCAATGGATCATTATCAATATCCTATGCATTCCAAGGGCATAAAACAGTCATTTTATAAATTTATGTTTTCCTTACAAATTTAAATTGTGTGTAATTGTTTGGAATTGGTTCAATGACAACAAAATGAATTAAGCCTGCTTTTTCATGTCTTTGAAGGAAGGAATTCCTAGCTTGTGTGCTGTCAAAATATCTTCTTTTCTTTTCTTTTTATAAGATCACTCCAGAAATGGAAGAACCTTGGGAAGTTCTCATTTTCCTTTGAGTCCTTTGAGCAAGAAGTATATGCTCTAAATTATCCTTAAAGAAGTCACTGCACAAAGGGCCAAGATCAATAATCTGGAGAGATGATAGACTGGCAAAAGACTCCTGCGATTGTAAAAGTCAAAGGTGTAGAAAACCTAAAATAAGGCAATGACCAAACAATGTTATAAGCCACTTAATCTTCCCATATCTCAGTTTATCAATTTGCTAAATACGGACAATATATATGTTATATCCTACAAATAATTGAAACATTGGCAATGAAAAGAAGAGTTTCATTGTATGCACATTGCTCTATTGTACCAAATTTGTTTCACATTCCAAAATTGGCAGGAATTCTCCATGTGCTTGGGTATAATAGCATCTCTTGATATGATAATTATCATCTAGTTGTCTATATTTATGTATCTACCTAACTACAAGAGAAACTTTGCAGCAGAATATCTGTCTTTTATTTTGCTTTTACTGTTATCATACTGTAGAACACATTCATAATAGTTTAAATAATTTCCTGGAGGAGTTAATTTGGCTAAGTCATCGTTCTTTTTTTGGTGCTTCAGTTTCTCTTTGACTCTCATGGAATGTTTGCTTTTGCCCTTTGGGTGTTTAAAGACCACATTTTGTAGCCCCAGTGTTCTTTCTAATTATAGAAGTGACATAAGAAAAACAGAAAGTATGTAAGAAGTGGAGAACAGAGTCATTAAGGGAGTGTCTAGAGCAGAGAGATGTCAAAGAGTTTAGTTGGGAATTTAAGGAAATTAATGAATAACTCATCTGGGGCTTAGAGATATTGACTTAAAAAATAGTAACTAATACATTGATATAGCATAAAATTAAAAAAATTACTGTTCTTGGAAAAAAATAGTATGGTAAAAATAATGGGGCAAAATTATTATAGTCTTCACCTTAGTATTCTTGAGAGAAGTCAGGCAAGGGGAAGAGTACTTTATGAAAATTAAAAAAAAAAATTCTATGGAAATGTTAAAATGTGAAGAAGAAAATTTAATGATTAATACAGGAGGAAGCAATCTGTTCCAAGATGGCCAAATAGGAACAGCTCCAGTCTGCAGCTCCCAGCGTGATAGACGCAGAAGATGGGTGATTACTGCATTTTCAACTGAGGTACCTGGTTCATCTCACTGGGACTGGTTGGACACTGGGTGCAGCCCACGGAGGGCAAGCCAAAGGAGGGTGGGGTGCCACCTCACCCAGGAAGCGCAAGGGGTTGGGGGATTTCCCTTTCCTAGCCAAGGGAAGCCGGAACAGGCTGTATCTGGAAAAACAGGACACTCCCGCCTGATTAATGTGCTTTTCTCAAGGTCTTACCAACTGGCGGACAAGAAGATTCTCTCTTGTGTCTGACTCGGCAGGTCCTACGCCCACAGAGCCTTGCTCACTGCTATTGTAGTGGTCTGAGATCAAACTGTGAGGTGGCAGTCTGGATGGGGGAGGGCTGTCCACCGTTGCTGAGGCTTGAATAGGTAAACAAAGAGGCTGGGAAGCTTGAACTGGGCGGAGCCCACCACAGATCAGCACGGCCTACTGCGTCTATAGATTCCACCACTGTGGGCAGGGCATATTTGAACAAAGGCAACAGACAGCTTCTGCAGATGTAAACGTCCCTTTCTGACAGCTTGAAGAGAGCAGTGGTTCTCCAAGCATGGCGGTTGAGCTCTGAGAATGGACAGACTGCCTCCTCAAGTGGGTCCCTGACCCGCATGTAGCCTAATGGGGAGACACCTCCCAGCAGGGGCTGACAGACACCTCATATAGGCGGGTGCCCTTCTGGGACGAAGCTTCCAGAGGAAGGATCAGGCAGCAGTATTTGCTGCTCTGCAATATTGGCTGTTCTGCAGCTTCTGCTGGTGACACCCAGGCAAACAGGGTCTGGAGTGCACCTCCAGCAAACTCCAATAGATCTGCAGCAGAGGGACCTGACTGTTAGAAGGAAAACTAACAAACAGAAAGGAATAGCACCAACATCAACAAAAAGGACATCTACACCAAAACCTCATCTGTAGGTCAGCAACGTCAAAGACCAAAAGTAGATAAAACCACAAAGATGGGAAGAAACCAGAGCAGAACAGCTGAAAATTCTAAAAAACAGAGCACCTCTTCTCCTCCAAAGGATTGCAGTTCTTCACCAGCAATGGAACAAAACTGGACAGAGAATGACTTTGACGAGTTGACAGAAGTAGGCTTCAGAAGGTCGGTAATAACAAACTTCTCCAAGCTAAAGGAGGATGTTCAAACCCACTGCAAGGAAGCTAAAAACCTTGAAAAAAGGTTAGATGAATGACTAACTAGAATAAACAGTGTAGAGAAGACCTTCAATGACCTGAAGGAGCTGAAAACCATGGCACGAGAACTTCATGAGGCATGCACAAGCTTCAATAGCTGATTTGATCAAGTGGAAGAAAGGGTATCAGCGATTGAAGATCAAATGAATGAAATTAAGTGAGAAAACAAGGTTAGAGGAAAAAGAGTAAAAAGAAACGAACAAAGCCTTCAAGAAACATGGGACTATGTGAAAAGACCAAATCTACGTTTGATTGGTGTACCTGAAAGTGTTGGGGAGAATGGAACCAAGTTAGAAAACACTCTTCAGGATATTATACAGGAGAACTTTCCCAACCTAGCAAGGCAGGCCAAATTCAAATTCAGGAAATACAGAGAACACCACAAAGATACTCCTCAAGAAGAGCAACCCCAAGACACATAATTGTCAGATTCACCAAGGTTGAAATGAAGGAAAAAATGTTAAAGGCAGCCAGAGAGAAAGATCGGGTTACCCACAAAGGGAAGTCCATCAGACTAACAGTGGATCTCTGGGCAGAAACCCTATAAGCCAGAAGGGAGTGGGAGCCAATATTCAACATTCTTAAAGGAAAGAATTTTCAACCCATAATTTCATATCAAGCCAAACTAAGCTTCATTAGTAAAGGAGAAATAAAATCCTTCACAGACAAGCAAATGCTGAGAGATTTTGTCACCACCAGGCCTGCCATACAAGAGCTCCTGAAGGAAGCACTAAACATGGAAAGAAACAACTGGTAGCAGTCACTGCAAAAACATGCCAAATTGTAAAGACCATCAATGCTAGGAAGAAACTGCACCAATTAATGGGTGAAATAACCAGGTAGCATCATAATGACAGGATCAAATTAACACATAACAATATTAACCTTAAATATAAATGGGCTAAATGCCCCAATTAAAAGACACAGACTGGCAAATTGGATAAGTAATTAAGACCCATCTGTGTGCTGTATTAAGGAGACCCAGCTCATGTGGAGAGGTACACATAGGATCAAAATAAAGGGATGGAGGAAGATCTACCAAGCAAATGCAAAGAAAAAAAAAAAAAAA
>NW_016816648.1:2427896-2537251 GCF_001698545.2 Rhinopithecus bieti
TTTGACAAGCCTGACCAAAACAAGCAATGGGGAAAGGATTCCCTATTTAATAAATGGTGCTGGGAAAACTGGCTAGCCATATGTAGAAAACTGAAACTGGATCCCTTCCTTATAGCTTATATAAAAATTTATTCAAAATGGATTAAAGACTTAAATGTTAGACCTAAAACCATAAAAACCCTAGAAGAAAACCTAGGCAATACCATTCAGACCATAGGCATGGGCAAGGACTTCATGACTAAAACATCAGAAGCAATGGTAACAAAATCCAAAATAGACAAATGGGATCTAATTAAACTAAAGAGCTTCTACACAGCAAAAGCAACTACCATCAGAGTGAACAGGCAACCTACAGAACGGGAGAAAATGTTTGCAATATGCCCATCTGACAAAGGGCTGATATCCAGAATCTACAAAGAACTGAAACAAATTTACAAGAAAAAAACAACCCCATCAAAAAGTGGGCAAAGGATATGAACAGACACTTCTCAAAACAAGACATTTATGCAGCCAACAGACACATGAAAAAATGCTCATCATCACTGTTCATCAGGGAAATGCAAATCAAAACCACAATGAGATACCATCTCACACCAATTAGAATGGCAAACATTAAAAAGTCAGGAGACAACAGATGCTGGAGAGGATGTGGAGAAACAGGAATGCTTTTATACTGTTGGTGGGAGTGTAAAGTAGTTCAACCATTGTGGGAGACGGTGTGGTGGTTCTTCAAGGATCTAGAACTAGAAATACCATTTGACCCAACAATCCCATTATTGGATATATACCCAAAGGATTATAAATCATGCTGCTATAAAGACACATGCAACGTATGTTTATTGCGGCACTACTCACAATAGCAATGACTTGGAACCAACCCAAATGTCCGTCAATGATAGACTGGATTAAGAAAATGTGGCACATATATACCATGGAATACCATGCAGCCATAAAAAAGGATGAGGTCATATCCTTTGTAGGGACATAGATGCAACTGGAAACCATCATTCTCAGCAAACTATTAGAAAGACCAAAGATCAAACACTGCATGTTCTCACTCATAGGTATGAATTAAACAATGAGAACACTTGGACACAGGGCAGGGTACATCACACACGAGGGCCTGTTGTGGGGTGGAGGCCTGGGGGAGGGATAGCATTAAGAGAAATACCTAATGTGAATGACAAGGTGATGCATGCAGCAAACCAATATGGCACATGTATACCTATGTATCAAACCTGCACATTGTACACTTGTATCCTAGAACTTAAAGTATAATAAAAAAATAGAGGGAAGAGAGGAGTACAGAATAAATGTTAATAAGATATATTGCAGTTTGAGTAAAAATGGTGTAGTTTGAGTAGAAAATTCTTGCAGTTTGATAGGGAAAATGACTATTTTTTCTCTACTGTTGAAATAATATGAGAAATCAAGTAACACATAGAAGAGCTATACTAAAATAGAATGTACAATAATTTTGGTAAGTAAAAAGGGACAGAAACAAGAGTTCTTAGATGATATAATGTAAAAAGAGAAATTTACCACAGTTAATGAATGAGTACACTTAAAAGAGAATGAATGTTTCTTTTTTTTTATAGTTATCTTGGAACTCACGAGAGCACGACAATATTTCTTTCACATTCAGAAAACAGAAGCTACATATATCTGAATTAGTTAAAAACCACTCTGAATGCTCAAAAGTAGAAAATTGCTTAGCTTCCATATATTGGAGACCTCTGCTGTATTCAAATGAAGATGAAGATAAGCAATGTCTGCCACAGACAGACGTTTATGAGATATTTTAGGTGAACAACATAGATAACAGACAATATGCATAACATTTTTTTGGTAAAGAATTTATAAATATATATTTATTTTATATATATATATATACATATATATATGTTTATTGAATATATTACATGCTAGGCAGTATTCAGAACTCTGTGTAGGTATTTGTAAATAGGACAGATATGCTCCCAGCTCTCCTGGCATTTAAAATCTAGAGAAAAAGGAAACACTTAACAAGGAAATGGATAAATAAAAATAATTAGATGGTGATAACTGCTCAGAAGGAGATAAGCCGGATATGAGTACGCTGTGACGCCGAATCATATGGTGGAGGCAGGCGCTACTTAGATGAGCTGGTGGGTTGAGCGAAGCCTCTGTCAGGGAGAGTGGTGATATTTAATCTGACATTTGAAAGAAGGGAGAGAGGCACGCTTTGACAGCCAGGAGAAGAATATGAAAAGTGTGGAAATGAAAAGAATATGCACAGACAACACTTAAAATTTTTTTCTATCTACCTTTCCTGATAACACTTAAACTTTTTTTGAACTCAAGGGATGTGGATTCCGGGAATAGTTTTGTAAAAGTGGAATATACTAGAGTAAGTTTGTTTCTTTCAATACTTGCATCATAAAATCTTTAGAACAGTCATTCTGCTATTTGAACATCTTTTTGCAATTAGGGAAAAAAGCAATAAAGGTTAGGAAAAAGATGTCCAAATTGTAAATGGCCAGAGGTTGAGTCCTTTGGAATTGTCAAACTGAACGTTATTAAAGATATAATGAAGGGAAATTTTCACAGGGAAAACAGTAAGATGGGAATTTGAGAGGTGGAAATAAATAAGCAGCAACTATAAGGTATGTTATTAGTTGCTAAATTTTGGTGGATGGAAATTATAGAGCAGTGGGAAGGTAAGATGTGACCACGAAGTAATGCCAGATTTTTATTGAATTGAGTTCATCTTATTTCATCATTTGAAAGTCCCAATTTACAGAAAAAGGAACAACTCCTCACCAGTCTGGCAGGACTCATCTTATGCCCCGTTTCCTTCATGGAGCCTTCCTGACTATTCCAGCACAGTTTGTGTTTGTTGTTGGAATTTTTATAGCATTTATAATAACACTATCATTTACAATATGGCAATCAATACTAGTACTTGGTCAGGGCTAGCTTATTTTCTATTTGTTTTATGAACATGCCTTCTTCCAAATAAAAGTTACACCTTCTTAAATATTTCCATGGACTCAGCAGTTGTGACCATATAAAAGTGTTCAAAAGGTTGGTTAAAAGAGGAATGATTTTAACATATTAAATACCTTAAACATTTAACTTTTATTTGAAATGTGAACGAACATTCATTTGTCAATCTTTCATAGTAAGGCAAAATTCTTTTCTTGCCATGTGAGTTTGTTGATTGAAATACTGTGTTGTCTTCCTTGTATAAAATTCACCTATTATGAATTATTTAAAATTTTCAATTTCTTGAGCCAGATGTTAAAGACATTCTGTAGAGAAATTAAAGAACATAATTATTCTGGCATTTTGCCTTTTCTCCAGTCTTTTGAAAGCTGTTCTACTCAGACTTGATTCAACTCTAGTATTTTTTAGAAACTTGACTTTATTGTAACTTTCCAAAAGAAAAAGCTGAGCTTTCATAGAAACAACTCTCCGTTTATCTTCATACTCACCAGCTAATAGAATATTAAATTACATTACATACTTTTAATATAATAAAATTCAATTACATAATTATAATAACAAGTGCAACTGACATTAATAATGTGGAAACAAACCTAACTGACTGCTTAAAATATAACTCAACTGGTATAATCCCTGTGATTAGTAGGGCATATGTGTGCATACTGGTCATGAGACTCAACATACTGTTGGTATCAGTCAATACATTTTCTGGAGGGATTGGGAAAGTCTCAGTGAATCTGTGATTGTATGTGTGAGTGGAAGATACTTATAAGGGTTTCTTCTATATTAACTTTCTATATTAATTTTTTCATTTCAGTCTTTCAGTTTAGATGATGGTTTGACCATGATGGATCATTGAAACAATTACTACACGATGGATCATTGAAACAATTACTGCATTAAAGAATAGTCACTAGAGTGTTTTCATCAAATAGTAATGTTTCATAGAGGAAGGTTAGAGTCCTCCTTGCATTAAGTAAGAAAATGCATGTAAGGTGGTTAGCACAGTGTATGACACAAGATAGATGTACAGTCATTATTAGTTGAATGTTAATACAAAATTTTTTTGAAGACTAGTAAGAAAGTCAAGGCAGCCTCAGGAGCTATCTTTGGGATAGTCTGTGGTGAGGATGGAGAGGGTTTCTTTCTTGAATGATATTTGGGATCTTTCAGTTATTTTGGGACAAACATTACCTTTCTGAGATAGGACAGAATTGGGGTTGTTCATTCTTGTAACCCTGAGTCCTGTTCTAGCTGAAAATTGGGAATGTGAAGCAATTCTCCTTGCATCTCAGTGAAAAGTTCAAGAAGATCTCTATCCATTGCTGTGGCTTAAAGGCCCAAAAGAACCATCAGGAAAGTATTCCTTGACCCAGGAAACATTAATGCCATGTGCTAGATATCTGATTTAGTTCCTGCACAACCATGAGATGACCAACTCATTTATGCCTCTTGGGACTTGATGTAGGAAGAGTAGTTCTCAGCCTGGGGAGTCCCTGGGGAGGAAGCCCTCGGTAATCCTTTCAGGGGGTCCATGAAACCAAAACCATTTTCATAATGATACTGAGGTGTTATTTGCCTTTTTCACTCTCATTTTCTCATGGGTGTACAATGGACTTTTCTAGAGGCAAAATAATGTGTGATATTGCAACAGAGAAGAAGCAGAATAGGACAATGCAGCTCTGATCTATTGAGCAAAGTGTGAAAGAGATTTGCAAAAATGTAAAGCAATGCTACTCTTTCACTAATTTTGTTTTGGAAAATATATTTTCATATAATATGCTATTTTTGATAACATAATGAATTTGTTACTGAAATTTATAAACAAGTTGATAAGTGTTTTAAAATTATCTGCTTTAATTTTAAATACAGTCAAATATTGATAAATATCACTCATGCAAACCAAAAGCTCTTTGGAATTCTAGATAATTATTTTTTAATTTAAATAGTTTTTGGGGAATTGGTGGTGTTTGGTTATGTGGATAATTTATTTAGTGGTGATTTTGGTGCACCCATCACCCACGCAGTGTACACTATGCCCAGTGTGTTGTCTTTTATGCCTCAATCCCCCTCCCACTCTACCCACTGAGTACCCAAAGTCCATTTTATCATTCTTATGCATTTGCATCCTCACAGCTTAGCTCCCACTTATAAGTAAGAACATATGATGTTTTGTTTTCCATTTCTAAGTTACTTCACTTAGAATAATGGTCTCCAACTCCATCCAGGTTTCTGTGAATGCCATTATTTCATTTCTTTTTATGGCTCAGTAGTACACACACACACATATATATGTGTGTATATATACACACACATAAAATGAAGATTTATATGTATATATACACATACAATATTTTCTTTATATATCATATATATAGTGTGTGTGTATATATATATATGTCATGGATATATATACTATATACAGCCAGGAGAAGATTGTGAAAAGAGTATTCATGAATATAAATCATATATATATCAGTTATATATAAAATTGATATATATTATATATATGTTTATGTATATTCTCACACACCATATTTTCTTTACCCACTCATTAATTGATGGGCATTTGGGCTGGTTCCATATTTTTGCAATTGCAAATTGTGCTGCTATAAATATGCATGTGCAAGTGTCTTTTTCATATAATGACCTTTTTTCCTCTGGGTAGATTACCTAGTAGTGGGATTGGTGGGTCAAACGGTAGACCTACTGGTAGTTCTTTAAGGAATCTCTATACTGTTTTCCATAGTAGTTGTACTAGTTTACAATCCCACCGGTAGTGTAAAAATGTTCCCTTTTCACTGCATCCACACCAACATCTATTATTTTTTGATTTATTGATTATGACCATTCTTGCAGGAGTAAGGTAGTATGACACTGTGGTTTTGATTTGCATTTCCCTGATCATTAGTGATGTTGAGCATTTTTTCATACATTTCCTGGCCATTTGTATATCTTCTTTTGAGAATTGTCTATTCGTGTCCGTAGCCCATTTTTCAGGAAATTATTTGTTTTTTATCTTGCTGATTTGTTTGAGCTCCTTGTAGATTCTAGAGATTAGCCCTTTGTCAGATGCATAGTTTGTGAATATTTTCTCCCACTCTGTGTGTTGTCTGTTTACTCTGCTGATTATTTCTTTCGCTGTGCAGAAGCTTTTTAGTTTAATTAGGTCTTATTTATTTATTTTTGTTTTTGTTGCATTTATGTTTGGGTTCTTAGTCATGAAGTTTTGCCTAAGCTAATGTTCAGAAGAGTTTTCCAATGTTATCTTCTAGAATTTTTATAGTTTCAGGTCCTAGATTTAAGTGTTTGATTCATATTGAGTTGATTTTTGTATAAGATGAGAGATGAGGATCCAGTTTTATTCTTGAACATGTGGCTTGCCAGTTATCCCAGCACCATTTGTTGAATAGGGTATCCTTTCTCTACTTTATGTTTTTGTTTGCTATGTCAAGTAATTATTTGACTTTATTTCTGGATTCTCTATTCTATTCCATTGATCTATGTGCCTATTCTTATACCAGTACCATGATGTTTTGGTGACCATAGTCTTGTAGTATAGTTTGAGTCAGGTAATGTGATGCCTCCAGATTTGTTCTTTTTGCTTAGTCTTGCTTTGGCTATGTGGGCTTTTTTTGGCTCCATATTAATTTTAGGATTTTTTTTCTAGTTCCATGAAGAATGATGATGGTATTTTGATGGGAATTGCACTGAGTCTGTAGATTGCTTCTGGCAGTATAGTCATTTTCACAATATTGACTCTACCCATCCACGAGCATGGGGGTTTTCTATTATTTGTTTGTGTCATCTATTATTTCTTTCAGCAGTGTTTTGTAGTTTTCCTTGTAGAGGTCTTTCACCTCATTGGTTAGGTATATTGCAAAATTTTTTTTTTTTTTGTAGCTTTTGTTAAAGAGTTCGAATTCTTGGTTTAATTCTCAGCTTGGTCACTGTTGGTGTATAACAGTGCTACTGATTTGTCTACATTGATTTTATATCCTGAAACTTTACTGAATTCATTTATTAGATCTAGGAGCTTTTTGGATGAGTCTTTAGGGTTTTCTAGGTATACGATGATATCATTAGTGAACAGCAACAGTTTGGACTTCCTCTTTACCAATGTGGATGCCCTTCGTTTCTTTCTCTTGTGTGACTGCTGTGGCAAGGACTTCCAGTACTATGTTGAATAGAAGTGGTGAAAGTGGCTATCATTGTCTTATTCCAGTTCTCATGGGGAATGCTTTCAACTTTTCCCCATTCATTATAATGTTGGCTGTGGATTTGTCATAGACAGCTTTTATTACATTGAGGTATGTCCCCTCTATGCTGATTTTGCTGAAGGCTTTAATCATAAATGGCTGCTGGATTTTGTCAAACGGTTTTTCTGCATCTATTGAGATGATCATGTGATTTTTGTTTTAAATTCTGCTTATGTGGTGTATCCCATTTGTAGATTTGTGTATGTTAAACCATCCCTATATCCCTGGTATGAAGCCCACTTTAATCATGGTGGACTATCTTTTTGATATGATGTTAGATTCGGTCAGCTAGTATTTGGTTGAGGATTTTTGCATCTATGTTCATCAGGGACACTGGTGTGTAGTTTTCCTTTTTTTTTAATGTCCTTTCCTGGTTTTCTTATTAGGGTGATACTGGCTTCATATAATGATTTAGGGAGGATTCCCTCTTTCTCTATCTTTGGAATCATTTCAGTAGAATTGATACCAATTCTTCTTTGAATGTCTGATAGAATTCAGCTGTGAATCTATCTGATCTTGGACTTTTTTTGTTGGCAATTGTTTTTACTACAATTTCAATCTTGCTGCTTGTTATTGATCTGTTCAGGGTTTTTAATTCTTCCTGATTTAAGCTAGGAGGGTTATATATTTTCAGGAATTTATCCATCTCCTCTGGGTTTTCTAGTTTATGTGCCTAAAGGTGTTCATAGTAGCCGTGAATGATCTTTTGTATTTCTGTGGTGTCGGTTGTAATATCTCACATTTTGTTTTTAATTGAGCTTATTGTATCTTCTTTTCTTGGTTAATCTTGCTACTGATTTATCAATTTTGTTTATCTTTTCAAAGAACCAACTGTTTGTATCAGTCATCTTTTGTGTTTTTTGTTTCAATTTCATTTGGTTCTGCTCTGATCTTTGTTATTTCTTTTTTTCTGCTGGGTTTGGGTTTGGTTTGCTCTTGTTTCTGAAGGGCCTTGAGGTGTGACCTTAGATTGTCTATTTGTATTCTATCTGACTTTTTGATGTAGGCATTTGTTGCTGTGAACTTTCCTCTTACCACCACTTTTGCTGTAACCTAGAGCTTTTGATAGGCTGTCACCATTATCACTCAATTCAGAAAACTTAAAAATGTCCATCTTGATTTTATTGTTGATCCAGAGATCATTTCAGAGCAGATTATTTAATTCCCATGTATTTGCATGGTTTTGAGGGTTCCTTCTGGAGTTGATTTCCAATATTATTTCACTGGGATCTGAGAGAGTACTTGGTATAATTTTAGTCTTCTTAAATGTATTGATACTTGTTTTCTGGCCTATCATATGGTTTATCTTGGAGAATGTTCCATGAGCTGATGAATAAAATGTATATTCTGCAGTTATTGGATAGAATGTTCTGTAAATATCTGTTAAGTCTATTTGTTCTAGGGTATAGCTTCATAAGTCCATTGTTTCTTTGTTGACTTTCTGTCTTGATGACCTGTTTAGTACTGTCACTGGAGTACTGAAGTTCCCCACTATTACTGTGTTGCCATCTCTCTCATTTTTTAGTCTAGTAGTAATTGTTTTATAAATTCAGGTGCTCCAGTGTTTGCTCATATATATTCAGGATTGTGATATTTTCCTGTTGGACTAGTCCTTTTACCATTATGTAATGTCCCTCTTTGTCTTTTTTAACTGTTGTTGCCTTAAAGGCTATTTTATTTGATATAAGAAAAGCTACTCCTGCTTG
Source organism: Rhinopithecus bieti (assembly GCF_001698545.2). Taxonomy (NCBI): domain Eukaryota; kingdom Metazoa; phylum Chordata; class Mammalia; order Primates; family Cercopithecidae; genus Rhinopithecus; species Rhinopithecus bieti. The sequence goes on from NW_016816648.1 coordinate 2,436,850, forward strand.
TTTTTAGTGGCCGTTTGTATGGATTATCTTTTTTTTCACCCCTTCACCTTAAGTTTGCATGAGTCCTCTGTGTTAGGTGAGTCTCTTAGCAGATATTTGGTAGGTGAGCTCTTATCCATTCTGCCATTATGTATCTTTTAATTGGAGCATTTCAGTCATTTGCATTCAAGGTTAGTATTGAGATGTGAGGTACTATTCTATTCATTGTGCTAGTTGTTGCCTGAATACCTTGTTTTTTTCATTGTGTTATTGTTTTACAGGCCCTGTGAGATTTATGCTTTAAGGAAGTCTATTTTGGTGTGTTTCAAAGTTTTGTTTCAGAATTTAGAACTCTTTTCAGTAATTCCTGTAGTGCTGGCTTTGTAGTGGTGAATTCTCTTAGTATTTGTTTGTCTGAAAAAAACTTTATCTTTCCTTCATTTATGAAGCTTAGTTTCCTTAGATACACAATTCTTGGTTGATAATTATTTTGTTTAAAGAGGCTAAAGATAGGACCGTAATCACCTCTAGCTTGTAGGGTTTCTGCTGAGAAATCTGCTGTTAATCTGATAGGTTTTCCTCTATAGGTTACCTGAAGCTTTTGCTTCACAGCTTTTAAGATTCTTTCCTTTGTCTTGACTTTAGGTAACCTAATGTCTCTGTGCCTGGGAGATGATTTTTTTTTGTGATGAATTTCTTGGGTGTTCTTTGAGCTTCTTGTATTTGGATGTCTAGATCTCTAGCAAGGTCAGGGAAGTTTTCCTTGATTATTCCCTCAAATAAGTGTTCCAGACTTTCAGATTTCTCTTCTTCCTCAGGAACACCAGTTTTTCTTAGGTCTGGCATTTAACGTAATCCCAATATGCTGTTAATACTTTCCAGTGCATTTTGCATTTCTCTAAGTGTGTAATATGGTTTGGCTGTGTCCCCACCGAAATATCATCTTGAATGATAACTCCCACAATTCCCACATGTCGTGGGAGGAAAATAGTGGGAGGTGATGCAATTATGGGGGTAGGTCTTTCCTGCGCTGTTCTTGTGATAGTAAATCAGTCTCACGAGATCTGATGGTTTTAAAAATGGGAGTTTCCCTGCAGAAGCTCTTCTCTTACCTGCCATCATGTGAAACATACCCTTCACTTTCTGCCATGATTGTGAGGCCTCTCCAGCCACGTGGAACTGTAAACCCATTAAACCTCTTTCGTTTGTAAATTGCCCAGTCTTGGGTCTGTCTTTATCAGCAGCATGAAAACAGACGAATACAGTATGTCTTTCATTTCCAGAAGTTGTGAATATTTTTATTTACAGTATCTATTTATCTGGAAATTTTTTTCTTCCATATCTTGTATTATGTTTTAAATTTCTTTAAGTTGGTTTTCACCTTTCTCTGGTGCCTCTTTGAGTAACTTAATAATAGACCTCTGTGTTCTGTTTTTAGCAATTCAGAGAAATCATCTTGGTTTGAATCCATTGCTGGTGAGCTAATGTGATCTTTTGGGGGTATTATATTGTTTTGTCATATTGCCAGAATTGTTTTTCTGGTTCCTTCTCATTTGGGTAGACTATATCAGAGAAAAGATCTGGAATACAAAGGCTTCTCTTCAGATTCTTTTGTCCCATGGGGTGATCCCTTGATGTAGTGCTCACCCCCTTCTCTTAGAAATGGGACTTCTTGAGAGCCAGACTGCAGTGACTGTTATTGCTCTTCTGGGTCTAGCCACCCAGCAGAGCTACTGGGCTTCTGGCTGGTACTGGGGAGTGCCTGCAAAGAGTCCTGGGTGTGATCTATCTTCTGAGCTCTCAGCCATGGATATCAGCATCTGCTCTGGCAGAGGTAACAGGGGAGTGAACTGGGCTCTGTGAGAGTCCTTGGTTGTAGTTCGGTTTAGTGTGCCGGTTTTCTCGAATGCTGGTCTTGCTAGCAGTGAAGTTGTCATGTATGTAGGCAGACTCAGGAGCTCTGGTTAGTAAGGATGCTACAGGTGGTGGAGCTAGCTGTTGTTTTCTCCTTTCTTGGAACAGGGTTGTTCGGTTATGAGTTGCTCTAACGACTTTAGCTGATTGACCTCCAGCCAGAAGGTGGTGCTTTTAAGAAAGCGTCAGCCGCGGTAGTATGGGGAGGATACAAGCTTGCTCTAAGGTCACCTGGCTAAGTATTCAGGTTTCTCAGGTGATGGGTGGGGGCACAGAGCTCCCATGAGTTTATGTCTTTTGTTTTGGGCTACCAGGGCAGGTAGAGAAAGACCATCAGGTGAAGGCAGTGTTAGGCATGTCTGAGCTCAGACTGTCCTTGGGTGGGGCTTGCTGCATCCACTGTGGGGGTAGTGGGTGGTTTTCAGGCCAATGAAGTTATGTTGCATGGGGGATTATGACTTTCTCTGGTGCTTTGTACAGGTTGCCAGGGAAGTGGGGGAAAGCCAGCAGTGACAGTTCCCACTCAGCTCCCAGGCACCCAGCAAGGCCAGTCCTACTCCCACTGTGCTCCCTCAACAGCCAACAGAGCTGAATTCATATCCAGGCCTCCAGTGTGCAGGGATCAGCTCTTGCCTCAGGCTATAAACTTCCCTGCTGAGAAAGCAAGCAGGGCTTGCAGGCTTCATCCCTCCCTGCCTGCTGTGGCTTCTGTGCTCTTATCTATGCTTCCCACTCACCCCCTGGATTCTGCCCAGGAAAATTCACGCTCAGTCAAAATTATTGCAAAGTTCAGCTGGAAGTCTCCTTATGGCCCTTCCCCAATTTTATTGGCTGCCCTCCCCAAGAACCCCTGTGAGACAAAGTCAGAAATGGCCTCCCTGGGGACTGGGAGTGCCTACAGGGCTCTCTCCCCTGCTTCTTCTACTTTTATATTTTGCTCCACTCTCTAAATCTGGATCTAAAATCTGGATTTTCAGGTTCCCCAGTAAGGATGTGTGTTTGGAGGTGGACTTTCCCCTTCTCACACTTTGGGCATTCACAGTTTTTCAGCTGTCTCATGGAGTTTGCAGTGGCAAGCTGCTTCTTTCAAAGGGTCTGTGGATTCTTTCGGTTTTCTTGGTATGTTCCTGTGGTGGTTCTTGGAGCAAAAATTTATGATGTAAGTCTCCACGCAGTTTTCTGTTTGTCTAAGTGGGAACTGCAAGTTAGTTCTGCTTCCTATTTGCCATTTCCCCCCCTCCCAAACCTCTATGTAATTTTTATAAGTATAAAGAGATCCCAAGACCAAAAAGTTTGAGAATTAATGATGTACAAGGAGAGAGCAAGGACTGAACTCTAGAAATGGTACAACAAGAGATGTAGAACTTCTAGGCCGGGCGCGGTGGCTCAAGCCTGTAATCCCAGCACTTTGGGAGGCCGGACAGGCGAATCACGAGGTCCAGGAGATCGAGACCATCCTGGCTTAACATCGGTGAAACCCCCGTCTCTACTTAAAAAAATACAAAAAACTAGCCCGGCGAGGTGGCGGGCGCCTTAGTCCCAGGCTACTCGGGAGCTGAGGCAGAGAATGGCAGGAACGCCGGGAGGCGGAGCCTTGCAGTAGAGCTGAGATCCGGCCACTGCACATCCAAGGCCTGGGTTGTACAGAGCGAGACCTCTTTCCTCAAAAAAAAAAAAAAAAAAAAAGAGAGGAGAGATGTAGAACTTCTAATGACTCAATTATGTTTAACAGATTATATTACTCCTGGATATTTTATTCTAACCTTTTGAAGGAAAATAAGTAAATTCCTAAGACACTTAAAGTATTTGCCTCCAACCTTTGAACGCAAAACCAGACAACAATGCTGAATAATTTAATGAAAAGAAAAAAAAAAAAAAAAAGACAAGTGTTTCTAAAGAATGATCCTAGCAGGAGAGGAATTGATGTGAGGTGAGCAAATTATCGGGACTGCAATGGCACAGCCTTTTAAAAATAAATGGAAGAAGTTTGAATTTAACAAGTAAGCTTTGAAACTTTCTAAAAAAATTCTATTTGTATTTTCTTTATTTAAAAAAGGGGGAAATTTATCTGAAATTGCAATATTGCTAAATGTCTTAGCTTCGGCTTCTATAACAAAGTACCATAGAATGGGTGGCTTATAAACAACTGGAATTTATTTCTTCTGATTCTGGGGCTTTGATGTCTGATATCAGGGTGCCAGCATGATCCGGTTCTGATGAGGGCTCTCTTCTGGGCTGCAGACTGCCAACTTCTCATTGTATCCTCACCTGGTGGAAGGGCAGCTAAGTAGCTCTCTGACCTCTTCCAGTAAGGGTACTAATCCCATTCATGAGGGCTTCTTCCTCATTACCTAATTACCTTCCAAGGGATCTACCTCCTAATATTGTCACATTGGGTGTTAAGAATTCAACATATAAATTTCGGGGGGACATAAACACTCAGTCCATAGTATTAAATTAACTAATGCTTGGTTAAACTTCTTTATTAATGTTGTTCTTTGTTGTACGTGCTGGCAGCTGTAATGTAGTTCTAACTGATACAAGGAAGGAATAGCTACTCAAATGCCAAGCCAATGTAGACATCATTTTTAAAAAGTACTGGTGTTCTCAAAATGTGGGGAATATTTTATACATAGATTGATAGTTTGTTTAACTACTGCCTTTTAGTGGCATGCATTATATGCTGTGATTCATCTTTGTGAGTCATGATTAACAACATAACCTATTTGTACATGTTTAGCTTTTGAGGGCTGTATAACAATAGGTGAATATTCCAGTGGTATCATTAAGATTCAAGAGCCGTTGTAAAGGCGGGTCCTTGGAATAACATTTCATTAGTTGCCCACATAGTTTTCAATCATTAGCAACCCCTAATTATTCTGAAAGTTCATCCTTGAGCATGCATTCCTTAAAATAACATTTATTATTTGTTTCATATTGCAAAAGGAATATGTGTTCGTGGTAGAAACTATAGAAAGCATGGAGAAGCAAAAAGAATTAAATAAAAAATCACAGGTGAGTTCTTCTCATGAAGATTACCCACCCTATTAATATTTTGATAGTATCCTTTCAGTTTTCTTGACATGTAAATATATATCTATATTTTTTCTTTTGCAGAAAGATCATACTATGCGTACTGTTTTATACTTTGCTTGTTTTCCCTGACAGTGTTTCATAAACATCTTTCTTTCCAGTGTACATTTTATTAGTACTCATATTATCTGAAGTTCTCCACATATTTTTATTGCCCTTATCTTAGATTATGAGGCCATATTGTGATGACTTGAAGGTTCTATTACTCAGGGTTCTTGGTTGCAAATAACAGAAAATAACTGGCCACATTTTATAGGAAAAGAGTCTACTGGAAGTATTAGCAGCTCCAAGGATGCGGGGAGAAGATGGGCCAACCATGCTCGGAAAATGGAAAACAAATGCCCACTACAATGAAGCATTAGAATATTCTACCTAAATATGCACACATTTAAAAATCAGGCCTGCCTGCTTGACTCTGCAGAATGTATTCTACTTACTTAGATTAGAGCTAACAGAGAATAGATATAGGCTGGAGGCCAGAATAGTTAAAAAAAAAAAAAAAAAAAGGTGAACAACCCAGACACTGATATAAATTGGAAGGGCTCCTGCAGCTTGGAACCAGAGGGGTTATTATGTAATGAGACTAGCACACTGAAGATCCTTCAGCTTGCTGCACCATGAGTCACACACAGGACAGGCAGGTTTGCATTTTTCACTTATTGCTGTTTTGCAGCACACAATTTTGTTATTTATTTGAATGATGGGAAAGACCACAGTGGACTGCCCTGAGGGTTATGACAGTGAGCTGGAAACAAGGGCTGGATGACCTGAATGTGAAATGCTGAGTATGTGTGGATGCGGAACATTAGAGGAGGTGAAGCCAAGACTTTAAAGAACCCTAAAGATTTAAGGGCCATGCTGTACCATAGTGGCAAATCAAGTCCTTTCATCTCCCTCTCCCCTCCCCCACCCCTAAATTGCTAAGTCTGTGACCATGTGTTAGCCTGACTGATATAACAGCTTGAAACTAGGCCATTTGAAATATAAGATGAATTCTTGGGGATAGGCGAAAAAATATGCCATTTTGAAAAGCCATCTTCTACTAAAATCATTGCATAATGGCATTCAGCAGCATTAAAAATGACATGGAGAAGAAACAGTGCTTCGAGAATAGAATTGCTCTTAGCTTTCTTTACTGTTCTGAGGAGTTTTTCCAGAGAAATGTACACTTGGTGGATTCAGTAAAACTAGATATCCAACAACTGTTATAATTGGAAGAGGCTGTGCTCCATATAGCACTGGGCTGTGAGTGGTGCCAAAAAAATATTAGTCTCTATTCTCCTCCATACCCTCTCACCCCTACAAAACAAAAAAGCCCTTAGGGATGCTTAGTTCTTAAAATGTGATCTTGCAGAGAAAATTAGTGTCCCAGTCTGCACAACTTAAAAAAAAAATCCTTGTGTGTTCTCCGAAAATAAGAATTTCAAAGTGTTGGCAATAGGAGGGGTCAAGGAATGGGAAGTAAATGGAGAAAGATAAAAGAGGAAACTCACAAGTGTGAAGAACCTACTAGTCCTTGTTACTTTGCACGTATCTTCTCAGTTAATGCTCCCAACTACTCTGTAAGTGGCTTAATTAATATTTCCATTTACAGAGGAGTTCACCAAGACTCAGGATAAGAGATTTGCCCCCGAACACAGATGCTAAATAGAAGAAATCAGATTCAAATTGCAATTTTTTTTTTCCCATTTCAAACTGTTTTCATTGTAATTCTTGAAGGCAAGGAAAAGGAAAGAGCTGAAGGACATTGCAGTGATGGGGACAGGAGAGAAGAAAAAGAAGGCTGTTTTATATTTGTTAATGTTGACATCTATATTTGTAACTGATCACATAAAATATACAATTATAAAAGTGACTTAATGTAAAGAACTGATTATTAACTCAATTTAAAGATATAGTAGCTTACCACTAATTAATATGAAAGCTCTGTCTGTTCCTCACATATCCAACTTGTATTATCAGAAGCATTTTTGTGATAATTCATTTTAATATATAAGTTTCATAATGGCTCTATCATCCATCCATCCATCCATCCATCTTTCCTCATATATATATCTTACATCTATAATAAACATACACACATAAATATATATTCAAAAAGATTTTAATTATTGGGACATCTTTAGGTTTTTACATTATTCAATAATATTTTCTTATGAAAATATTAATTGAACAAAAGTTTAAACATGTGATGAAAATAAAAATTAGTCAAATCTTACACATTTCACCCACTCATACCCAATGGTTCTGTTTTATAAAACTAAAGTACAATGTCAGAAGCCAGGAAATTAACGTTGGTACAAAGAGTATATATAGTTCTATGTCATCAGAAGTGAGGAAATTGACATTGGTACAATGAGTGCATATAGTCTTATGTCATTTTTATTACCTGTATATATTTGTATAACCACCATGCAATAAAAATTGTATATGTATATTTTTAAAATGGAAACAATTCTGTATAATCTGCTTTATAACTTTTTTCCATTAACAACATATTGTGTGGAGTACATTTTTCCATACAATTACTATCTGTCCTACAATGATAACATTTTTATGTCTGTCTTATATTCCACTGTATACACATGCATCTTTGTATGTACATCTGGGATAATTTCTTTAAAATAAGTAAAATTAGGTGGTCAATGGCTATGGACATTGTAAAGGTACTTGCCATATACTACTGAATCACCCTTTGAAATGTATCAATTAATACTAATGTGAGCCAAAATGAATAATAATGTTCATTAACCAGTGACTTGGCCAACATGGGTATTAACATTAAAAGAAATGTCTATTTGATAGGTGAAAAGTATTATTTTATTGTGCTTTAATTTACATATATTTAATTTCTAGTAAGGTTGGACACTTCTTATGTTTTTTGAACATTTATATGTCCTTATAAATTCTTCTATGCTTTAGTCAAATTTTTCTATGGAGGATTTTTCTTTTTTTTTTTGTAAATGTCCTTATGCATGAAGGGTATTATTTCATTGTCCATATGTAGTTACATTTTTTGTACGTTTGTTAGGTTTTAATTTTTGTTTATAATGATTTTCCTGCACAGAAGAGTTTTTGTGTTATCAGACCTATCAGTCTTTTAAAGTAGTTTCTGCCTTTGGAGAGTCCTTTTCCATATTAAAATAATTGTTATATTTTCTTTTGTTCTTTTAGGATTTATTTTAAATATTAATCTCTTTAAGCTGTCTGCCATCTTTTGAAGTGTATAAAGTATTGAATTTAATTTTATTCCAAATTGTAAGCTCTTCCAGTAACAGCTATAAAATAGCTGTTTCATTAATTTGAAATATTTCATTTATCATAAGTTGAAAATCATGTGTGTTCTGCACAAAGGATAAAAGTGAATTTGAACTCATTCATTTATCCATTTACTCATTCATTCACAAATTCACTCTTCCATTCACTCATTCTACAAACTTTTATTTAGCACCCACTCCGTGCGTTAGGTGCAGTGGTTAAAATAATGCGAAAGATGGACAAGGTGTCTGTGCTCAGAGGACTTTGGTTCTTTCAGGGATGGGTTGAGGAATGAAAGAAGTTATAGCAAATGAGTTAAAACGTATGCAAGTTTTAGGCAGAAGTTCTATGAGAAAGAGGAAATATGACTGCTTCTCATGATCCCACATCCTAGTCCGAGTCTAAGTCACCATCATCTCTTGCCTGGGTTGTTGCAATGGTTTCCTTGATTCAATGCTTGCTGTCTTTTAGCTTATTCTCCATGCAACTGCCAGAGCACTCCTTGTAAAACAAATCAGATCACTTCACTCCTTTGCTCAAAACCCTTTCGTCTCCCTCTTCATTATCTTTTGCTGGGTAATAAATTACTACAAGTAGTGGCTTAAAACAACACACGTTTGTTATCTCACAATTTTAGTGGGTCAATGGGGATAACTGGGTGTCCTCTTAGTGTCGATCTGCCACCCCCCACTATGTCACCGTGATAAGAAGGCAAAGAGCTTAAATGGCCCTGGAGGCCTCGTATAATCTACCCAGTGCCCTTCATAACCTCTCTAAGCACAGCTCCCTTTTTTTAGGACTAACCTTTTCTTCTTCTCTATCCCTTCACTGCAGCTCAATGGCCCCTCGAGGCCCTCAAACAGGCCAGGCACACTCCAGCCTCCGGAGCCTGGCTTCAGGGCCTCTGCTCTGACCGTTTTCAATGCATGGAGCACTCTTCCTGTCCATCACCTCTGACTAACTCCTTTGCCCCTTCAACTCTTTGCTTATATGCTACTTCTCAGTGTCCCTGGCTGCCCCCTGTAATGATGCAAACTAGTCCTTCTCAGCCCCTCTCCTGCACTCCCCACCCCACTCACTCTGCTCTCCATTTCCTGTTTTCTCCAGCACGGATTGCTTCTGACATGATGTATTTGTATGATTATTATTTATCTTCTGTCTTACCACATTAGAAAGTCGTTTCCACGAGAGCAATAATCTTTGCTTGTTTTCTTCATACTTGCTCAGCACCCAAAACAGTGCCTGGCACAAAGCAAGCATTTAATAACTATGTGTTGAATAAATGGAGTTAAGAATTACTTAATGAGGGGCTTGAGGTGAGGGCATTTGAACTGAATTCGGAATGATGGGAAGCCTCCTCTGAAGAGATGGGACAGATCATTTCAGGCAGATACTTTAAGAAGAAGTTTTATATAAAAGCTCTTCTAAGCACTTTTCTTTTTTTTTTTTTTTTTAGATGGAGTTTCACTCTTGTTGCCCAGGCTGGAGTGCAATGGCCCAATCTCAGCTTACTGCAACCTCTGTCTCCTGGGTTTAAGTGATTCTCCTGCCTCAGCCTTCCAAGTAGCTGGGATTACTTCCAAGTGCTACTGTGCCTGGCTAGTTTTTGTATTTTTAGTAGAGACGGGGTTTTGCTGTGTTGGCCAGGCTGGTCTTGAACTCCCGACCTCAGGTGATCCGCCTGCCTCGGCCTCCCAAAGTACTGGGATTACAGGCGTGAGCCACCACGCCCAGCCCTAAGCACTTTTCAAACATTAGTTCATGTAATAATCTAACAACCCTATGATGTAGATATGGTTATTATTCCCATGATACATATGAGGAAACTAGGCACAGGGGAATTAAGTAACTCACTGAAAGTATCGTAGCTGGTATTTAAACACAGGCAGAAAACCAGGCAGTATGAAGCTAGAGTCTGCACACTTAACCACTATACTTCATTGCCTTTTAAGGCAGAGCCAGCGCAAAGACTCCGAGGCTGGAACAAACTTGGGGTTTTTGGAAAGATGGCAATAAGGCCAGTGTGGCTGGTGTTTAAATTTAGGGATGAGAAACATGATGTGAAGTGGGTCCAGAGAGGCAGGCAAAGGTGAGAACATTGAGGACCTTTCAGACTGTGGGAGAGTGAGATGTAGATTATTCTCACTGCTGGCAGCTCGCAACAGTAGTGATATGATCTGCTCTAGGCTTAAAAAAATTTCTCTGGATCCTGGATGGATAAGGAACTTTGTGAGGGCGTAGAAGAGGGTAAATTAAGAAAAGTCCTTATAAACAATTCTGTTTTCTATGGATATATATATATATTTTAAAGTTATATTAGTTCATATATGATTCCCAGATTCCCAGTTATATTAGCTAATGGAATATATTCATGTTTTAAAACACGTTTTAGTATTTTAGTATTTATTTATTTATTTTTTGCGTAGTGAGATCTAATTTCTAGAAATACAGATAATTCAACATTAGAATTTTTGAGGACACATAGAAAGAAACCATGTGCACTGATGTCAAACTACAACTAATCTGCTATAGCCTGGCTCATTTTCACAATTCAATCTTATTTTTTAAAATGACTTTATTGAGGCATAATTTACAAACTATACATTTCACTCAGTTTAAGTGACTAATTAAATGACTTTTAGCATATTTACAGGATTGTGCAACCATTGCTGCATTCTGATTTTAGAACATTCCATCACACCAATAAGAAACTGTGACCATGTGCCGGGCACGGTGACTCATGTCTGTAATCCCAGCACTTTGGGAGAATGAGGCGGGCAGATCACGAGGTCAGGAGTTCAAGATCAGCCTGACCAATGTGGTAAAACCCTGTCTCTACTAAAAATACAAAAATTAGCCAGATGTGGTGGCGCACACCTGTAATCCCAACTACTCAGGAGGCTGAGGCAGGAGAATCGCTTGAACCCAGGAGGTGGAAGTTTCAGTGAGCCGAGGTCACACCACTGTACTCCAGCCTGGGCGACAGACTCTGAAAAAAAAAAAAAAGAAAAGAAACTGTGACCATTAGCAGTAATTTTCCATTCCCATCTCTAGCCTAGCCAACCATTAAGCTACTTTCTGTCTACCAATTTGCCTTTTCTAGACATTTTATATAAATGGAATAATACAGTATATGATTGTTCATGCCCAGGTCCTTTCAGTTAGCGTGTTTTTAAAGTTCCTCCACATTTTAATATGTATCAGCACCTCATTGCTTTTTATTGCTGAATCATGTTCCATTGTATGGATGTACTACATTTTGCTTATTATTCATCAGTTGATGGACATATGAGTTATTTCTACTTTTGGCCATTATAAAGAAAGTTGCTTTAGATATTCTTGTACAAGTCTTTGTGTGAAAATATGTTTTAATCTCTCTTGAGTGAAGATTTGAGGGGAGTGGAATTGCTGGTTTTGGGGGTGTGTTTACACTAATTTTCAAAGTCTTAAAACCAGAACAATGTACATCATGATTTTATTTTGATAAGTTGCCGTCTTCAAATAATTTTAATTATTTTGCTATTACTTATAAATTTATAAAACTAGCTTTTGTGATATACTTGAAGTTTTAGCTTATTTAAATAAAAAATGTCTTTACACCATACTTTTTTAAATATTGAGAAATAATTTCTCTATGCTCATAAGTTCTTTATCTTGGTGCTCAATTTGTGATTTGATTAAGAATGTCTTTAAATAAGGATGTTCTCTAAATTTTGTTTTAGCACATGTAACACATGGAGTAAATTCTCTGTCTTTAAAATAATCTGTGGAATAGGAGGTTTGAAAATCGTGGAGTGAATATCCTTCTTTGTTATTTTAGCTGCTGACATTTTTAATTCAATTTAGCTGTGGCCTTATATTTTTAAAGTTAATGAAGTGGATTTCAGGTTCAGTTAGCAGTAATTTAAGATGACAATTCAATCATTAGTGAAGCTAATTATTAAATGGAAAACTCACTGTAATCCTTAAACTCATAATGAAATAAAATCTTAGGTCCAAGGGCTATGCAAAGACTGTGAGCTGGCTGGTGTGTAGCTTTTTAAAAAAAACAGCGCAATAGTAAGGTTGGCAGATGGAAGTCCTGTATGCAGTATTATTTTCAGTGGGCTGAAGTTTAATATTTAGGTTCATTTCTAGTCATGATTTTATTTATCTAAATCACATAGCTTGTAAAGAACTTTGTTTCACAGCTTCTCCATCAGTGTTTCTAAATATAAACATATCCATTATCCCATTTATCTCAAACTTATATGACAGTTATAGTAATTGCCATGTTCATATAATAAAAACAAAACAGAAATGACGTTGTTATGCATGCTTTTGTAGCTTCATTTTGGTAAGCAAGTGCATGCATTTCTTTTGGGTATATACCTGGAGCAAAATTGCTGGATCACAAGGGCTCTGTTCAGCTTTGATAGATAAGGCCAAACCATTTTCCAAAGTGGTCAAATCACCTACCACCAGTGTTTGAGACTGTCTATTTCTCTATCGTATTTTAATAGGCAGATCTGGCAACAGTGCATGGTAAATGCATGAATAGGAGGGATGCATGAACAATAAATGGCAAATGGATGAATAATGGTGTCTCTTAGTTTTAGCTACTATAACAGAAATACCTAGATTGTGTGGCTTTAACAACAAACGTTTACTTCTTTGTTTTGGAGACTGAGAAGTCCAAGATCAAGTTGCTAATGGATTTGGTGTCTAGGGAGGGCCCATTTCCTGGTTCCTAGACCTCTTCCCAGTACATCCCTACATGTTTGAAGGAGCAAGGAAGGTCTCTGCAATCTCTTATATATTTTGATGATTCTATTCATCAGGATTCCACCCTCATGACCTAATCATCTCCCTAAGGACCTATCTTCTACTACTACCACCTTGAGGGTTAGCGTTTCAACATACACATTTTGGGAGGCACAGACATTCAGTCTATAGCAGGTAGTATATGTATGCAGTGGAATACTACACAGCAATGGAAAATGAACTATATGATTCAGGTAACAATATGAATGAATCTCAAAGACATACGCTGAAAGAAAAAATAAGACAGAAAGTGAAATATATGATCCCTATTTTTATAAAGTTCAAAAAGGACAAAATTAAGTTGTGGCATTAGAAGTTAGGATAGTGGATAATTTGGCGGAAGTAAAGAGGATAGTGATTGCAAATGTGCAGGAGGGGAGTCTCTGAGTGTTGGTAATGTTCTGTTCCTTAATCTGGATTTCTTCACTTTGTAATATTTTTTCAACCCATGTAGTTAATGATCTAGAAATCTTCTAAATACATGCTAAACTCAATAAAAAGTAAAAAACAGGCATCCAGCTTAAAAAGACATTAATTTTATCTTCTTTTTATTTTATTTTGAGACAAGGTCTCCCTCTGTTGCCCAGGCTGGAGTGCAGTGGCACAATCTCGGCTCACTGAAGGCTTGACCTCCTGGGCTCAAGAGATCCTCCCACCTCAGCCTCTCGAGTAGCCGGGGCTACAGGTGCATTCCACCACACCCAGCTAATTTTTGTATTTTTCGTAGAGATGGGGTTTTGCCATGCTGCCCAGGCTGGTCTTGAACTCCTGAGCTCAAGCGATCTGCCTGCCTCAGAATCCCAAAGTGCTGGGATTACAGGTGTACTACAGTGCCTAGCTTCTTTTGATTTGAATTATAACATTTATTTGAACTTAATCATTAAAGTAAATTTATTTTGAAAAACTCTTTCATGTCAATATAATTCTTTAATATATACCAGGAATTTTCTTTCCTAACAGAGTATTTTGCCCTTTATTTTTTGGATTTTAAAATGTTTTATGTTTTCGATTTTTTAAAATCACACTGTAAACATTCTGTTTTATAACACATTTTAACTGTTACTCTTATGATTCACTTGTTTAAAACAATTTTAACTGTTTCCTTATATAAGTATTCTGTGAATTTTCAAAAAATGAGTTAGGATTTTGATTACTTTAACTTTACAAGTTAATTTGGGTGGCATTGACATCTTGCCAGATTGAGTTTTTTTTAAATCCAGATCTGTGATGTCTCTCCATTTATTTAAATCTTCTCATGTCATTGAATATTTGTAATTTGCTTTTAGAAAACTCAACTATAAAATATATGATTAATATATGAACACATTCTCGTTGTTAAAAAGTTAAAACATTACAAAAAAATCTACAATCCCAAATTTAGATATACTTTTTCCCTGCAATAGGGCTATCCAGTTACCAATGTGGAATGTACCTCTCCAAACTTTTCTAAGCATGTACTTATGTGTACATGTACCCAGAGAGGATATTTGATACCTTGATTTTTTTCGTAATTTTTCTGTCTACATGAATAATCTCATAGAATCTATATTCTGGTATATGTGTGTATATGTGTGTGTGTGTGTGTGTGTGTGTGTGTGTGTGTGTGTGTGTATTATGTTCCTCCCCACTCCTAACAATATAGTTAGACATCTTTCCATGCTAGGACATTAGAATTCTCTTATTCTTTTAAATTGCAAATTAACAAACCATGGAATGGATATATTACTGGTTGTTTATTTTACTGATGGACACATAGATTGTTACTTTTTTTTGTGATGATAAACAATGGTAAATCACATTGTTATATACATCTACTTGCATACACTTACAAGTTTTTCTCTAAGTAGATTTTGAGACATGGAATTGGTCAAAGTGTATGCACATGTTAAATCTTGATAAATACTGCCTAATCTTTCTACAAATATTTTCCCCAATCAGTATGCTTACCAAGACTATCCATCAACTCTTCATATGTTAAAAAGCATGGGAGATGGAATGAATGATTATTGCTCTCAATGGAGTTTACAGTAGAATGTTGTAATATAAGGCAATAAACATAATACCTTAAAAGTAGCTAAACTTGTAGAAGTAATAGCTTTTAGTGCTTGGCAAAGAGGAGAGGTATTATCCTATTCCTGGGATGTCATTATGAATTTCTTTCCAGCAAAATGGGCAAGCTAATAAATACAACTTGATGGCTCACTGAGTAGGTTCACTTTTTGGGAACAGATAAACTCACAGAGTCCAAAGTGCACAATGACCAAACTCACAGAGCTCAAAGTGTAAAACCAATTTATGAATGTACAGGAGATAAAAGATGCCCGTGGGTCGAGACATGCCCAGCCAGTCTCACCTTCTGTCCATGTATACACCACACCAAAAGCCAATTTAACATTTGAATGCCAGCGAATCTAGTTTTATTTTATTTTATTTTTTAATATCCACATGATAGTCCACTTTTCATGTACTCTTTGTGAAGCCTCTCAACTGGGAAAAACAGTTTATAATCTGGATTGATGAGCATAGCATGAGAAGAACAGGAGAGGGTGGGGTTAGTTACAGGAATCACCACCCCACAGTATGGAATATACCTGCCCTTGGTTAGACAGGATGTCTCCTAGGCAAAGATATAGTTCCTCTTGGACACTGCTGGGATGGATCCATCCAATATACTCCTCTAGCATTCTCTCTTTTCTGGATTTTCAGTGATGGAAAATCCTCCATTTGATAGGCATATTATTTTCCAGTATAATCAAGCATTATTCTCTAGAAGCAATCCACGTTATTTAATTCCAATAATAAAATCAATAATTACAGTAATGTTTATTTAGGGCTTATGATATGCCAGGCAGAGTTCCAAGTGCTTTTAATACATTGACTCATTGCATCCTTTTAAAAATGTCTTTCTCTCTCTCCATTTTTTGCCCATAATGTGTTGGTTTGATAGTTTATCTCTCTGAGGGCACACACTCATTTATTTTCTTTACACATTCTTGAAGTGATCCTTGATATAGGTGTAATGGAAACATGATTAAATACAGCAGGAATTCTAGTAGGAAGAGATTCTTTCTGATTAGATCAATAAGGGAAACTTCTCATGAAGGAAGAGAAGGGGTCTTAAAGTATGAATAGAGTGTTTATTGGCAGAGGTAGGAGAAAATTTCATGCTTAAAAAAAAAGAGTAACATTTTTCCTCCTTAAAAGAGTAAGGTTCATTTACCTGGAAAGTTTACTTACATGAAATACCTGACTTCACAATAATGACTGATAAAGGAGATATACTTCATAAATAATTTGCTATGGGGTGAGTGGGAAAGAATATGAATGTTTTCCTGTAAAAATTTTGTTGTCTGATTAAACTAAAGGGACATAAAACAAAACTGTCATTGGTTCCATGAGGCTTCTCTTTCTAATCGTGCTTCTCATCTACTTGTACAATTTATACCTTATTGAAAATGAGACTCAAGAGATGCTGTTAAAATCCTGGAGGGGGAATTAGAATGCATTGCCCTTGATTGCAGCATTTGTTATTTTAGAGGGAAAAACATCAGTGGTTACTTATAAATTGTGAGTCTGACCTACATTGCAGTGCTAGCAAATTTCCCTGGGAACCTGATCAATGAAACACTGTTAAAAAAGAACCTTCCTCACAGCCTTTTTTAAAATAAAAAGCTAAGGTTGACAGTCAAGAAAACAGTTTGTTCAATTTCATCTACCCCCCTAGAATTCACATCAGACCAAATTACTCACTATTTCATAGTCACAAAAGCATTTCATTTAAAGTAATAATGTTGATTTTCATTGCATTTTTAATATAAAAGTTACACATAAAGACTTATAGGTAATTATGACAGCAGGTTAACTCTATGTGATACCCTTTCTCCCAGTATGCACAGAAAAGACCCAAACTGGTAATAGCGGAGGGAACTAATGGAAGGACCGCCAGTCAAACTTTGGATGAAATTTTTAGTAACTATCATTGATGAAGATGCATTCAGAATCCTATTCTTCGACTACACACCACCTGCCCACTTTTTACATCTAATTTTATAAAGAGGCTCAAAAGTAATAGAACAGGATCTTAAGTCAGCCCCTGTTTAAAGGCAGTCATCTTCTTAATCAGGATTTCTCAACATTGACATTATTAATATTTGGGACTAAATAACTGTTATAGGTGATACTGAGCAGCCTCCTGGTTTCTACTTTCTAGATGATAGTAGTACTCTCCAGCCTCTCCCCAAGTTGTGACAACCAAGACAGCTCCCAGTTAGAGCCACGGCCCTAAATGAGGAGAGTCACCAGTGCCTGTAGCTTCCTCTATTCCATCTTTCTTTGTCACCATTGGGCCTTCTCTTTTAACTTCCTATGACAAGAAGTCAAAGGGAGCAGATTGCAGTGCTCTGAATTCTTATCCTGAAAAAATATTTAAGAAAGAGCATTAGGACCAAAATTCATCTGTGGTGCTAGAAGTTAAAGTAATGATTACCTTTGAGGGAGGGTATATTAGCAAAGAAGGTACGCAAAGAAGCTACACAAAGGAGACTTTTCTAGTGAAAGATATTCTATATCTTGATCTAGGTTGTGGTTATGCATATGTTAAAATTCATTGAACCTTACTGTTAAGTTAGTTGTACTTTACTGTATTGAAGTTATACCTCAACTAACAACAACAACAAAAGGAAAGGCTCGGGAGAAAGAGAACCAAATATGAGGCATGTTTGAAGAAAAGGACAAAGACCCTGAAGATATCAAGAATATACCTCTGAAAATTAAAAGATGTGAACACCTTAGAATTCATGTGCTTACATCCAACAGTTCAGTTTGGGAAGGCCAATAGATATGTAGCCCATACCAAAGGCTTTCCACAATCCCTGTGAAGCCAAAAGAAAATTAGCTTTAAAAACTGGGGCTGTTGTTTAAACTATTGCCAGAATCTTGAATATATCATGGATTTGCTTAAAAAGTATAATAGATGGCTCATCCAAGCTGTGCCCGCAGAAATAGCCTCCACATGCCCACTAGAAAGTTAGGGAGACGCTTCATCCCATCCACTTACCGGTCTCTTTGAAAGTGAGGATTTTACTGATCACTATTCTATGTAGCTCGTCTACTGCATAGGCACTGCTTTTTAAGGCAGAGAGTTCTCTGCTCCCTATCCACCTTGTGACACCGATTATTCTACTTCTAATCTGAAGGGTAATATCTTAGAAAATGCTGGGGCTGGGGGAGTGTGCAAGAGGTCAGCAATGGCTCACTGTTTTGGGGATCAAAGTCCACACAAGTAAAGCATTGTACCCAGAGTAATAACACTGAGCAGGAAGGATGCTCTGAGTCAGCCTTGACATGTATATAAAACCATCAGAATTCCAGAGTGATTAGTGTCATAGTGGCAGATCTGACAACCGAGTCACATTTCATCTGTGTAACAATGGCACGCATAGTTCATTTCACAACAATTCCTCTAGTCCCCACTTCGAAACAGGTTTCCACCTCTAATGCTCCCCTGTTTAGAGACTTGGAGTCTGCTGCTGCTGTTGAAATCATCAGTATACTTAGAGTGGTCAGTGCATCAGCACTAGTTCACATGTCCCAATAGGTTCATATTTTGAATGTGATCATTCTGTCCAGAGAGGCCAGTGTGTCTGAAATGGTTAGCATGTTAAGTGTAATTAATCCGTTAGGTCCTGTGCATCCACAGCGCTCAGTCTGTTTAGGCCAATGGAGTCTGCATTATTTGTTTGCATTTCTCTGGCATATCCTCTAGGCCTACATGAAATCCAGCATCTTTAGGAGACAAAGTGGTCTGAGGACATACATGACTGGGATGTGGCTACGTCCCTGGGGCTTTTGCATCTACTTTGGGTTATGGGTTCCCACTGCCCCAGGATTGTTACCCTGGCTTGTCTGTTCAGCTTCTTAAATAGCTACCTCCTCCCACAAATAGGGTCCCCATCCTAACTCCAGCCACACCCCACCAGGGATATCCAACATGAATGAGACTATTTGGTTGCATTTTGCTCAAACTGCAGCTTGGGACCCAGGAGACCTGGGCAGCGGGATTTCTTTCCCCTTAGCCCTCTCTCAGTTTCTCACTCTCACCCAGCACTTCCAGGGACTACAGGATCCCCCATCAGTGGCCTCAAATGCCTCCCTCACCTCCTGAATTTATGTAGTAAAAGCCATTATTAATTGATTCATTAATTTTTTTGGTTCATGCATTCAATCAGCAAATATTTATTTATCATCTACTGTATTCCACACATTACTTTATGGGTGAAGGTTATAGTGATACATGAGGCAGACAATATCCTTATTCTCTTGGAGCTTATTTCCTAGTGGAGAAAACAGACTAAGTGAATAAAGTATCAAAGAAGTATATGTTAGATAGAAATAAATGCTATGATGAAAGTTGAACCAGTATATGAGATTTTTGATTGGGGTCAGGGTAGGGGATGCTGAAAAGGTATAGTTGTTTGTCTATGCAAATAAGAATGCCAAGGACCTAGGAAAGTCTTAAAACAGACTGGAAGTTATTAAATGCAGTGGAGGCCTTGGTGGCCTCTTAGCATTCATTTTCCCCTTGTTCCTTCAGCACATGATCAGCACAAAGTATTTTCCTGTCAACAGAGATTGGTTCAGGAATGGACACATGATCCAATTTGAGCCAATCAGCTGTGAGGGGAGTTTTCTGCAAATGTGTGGGAAGTTTTCTGCTCTTAATAGGAAGAGAAAGTCCATTTCAGTAGATGTGAAGGAGAAAGCAAGCCGACTCAGTTGTTCCTAGAAGCTGGCATATGGCCACGAAGAAAATACTCTTGAGAGGATATCTGACACTGTGGATGGCTGAGTGTAAAGAAGGAAATTGTCTGGTTTGGGAGGACATCAGTGAACCTCCCTACTAACCAATCTTGAAAGCCTACTGAGGGGCCCTTGCCCTTCCTGTGCAGGCCACAGATTCTGTTTGTGCAGATAGCAGCAGCTAGAGAGCCCACAGGTGCAGTACTCAGCCAGTGAGGGACAGGAGATGAGGGATAACCACTGCAGCTTTCTTGCCCCTTGCTTGAGACAAACCTGAGCACACTAGGTGACAGGTGACAAAGAAACCCTCCTCAGGTAGAACAAATTTTTACTGAGCTGTGAATGACAACAAGAAGCTTCTGTGAGAAGCATGTTTGCTGCTGAGGCAACAAGTTGGCAAAGACCCTACTGCAGTATTTGTTTTGGCGGGTTTCGGATCAGAAAAAAGGAGGGCAATTATGGCTGGGCCCTGGGGTTCTAGAGTCAGGGAGTCTGGTAACGTCCTTCTCCTCATCTTGCTTGCAATTTGGCCTTGGGGAAGATAGTTAATCCTTTTGAGTATTAGTTTTCTCATCTTTAAATAGGCTTAATCGTAGCACCCACATGGCAGGGTTGTAATGAGAATCAAATGAGCTCATGAATGTGAAGTGTTTATTACAGTCCTTGGCCCAGAGCAGTTATTCTCTCATCTAGATTAGGTTTGTTTGCCTAATGTTCAATTTGCTATGGATTTTTAGGGTCATTGTCAGGATGAGCAGAATAAAACCACACTTGGCTGAACCTTGAAACAATGAAGTGCAAACCCCCACTGGTGAACGAACGCTGAGGAACCATAGCTAAGCTGTTTTTTTTTTCTTTTTATTGAATAGATGATCCAGCTCCTTTCAGAGCTCTAGCTGTCCCCAGAGTTTACCTCTTTGCCAGAAAACCTGGAAATAGGTCTTAAAATTTTGCAAAGTGTAAGTTAAGTTTATCATCTGAGCAAACACATCTCCTCTGCAGCATCTGCTGGAAACGATCAAAAGATAATCTGTCAACATTCATAAAGATCGAGGCCCACAATAAACACTCTGGCCAATTTGTCCATCAAATAAGATTAAAAACCTACTGCAGACACGTTATTGAGAAAAACTGGAAGTGCTATTACAGTTCCCCTGGAACACACATGATTAATTACCTGATGGACTTGACACATATATTGTGCACTGCTTTGAAAGCCTTCTTTGGGACCATGTACCCTCATGGAATATTATTACTGGAGGGAAGTTCCTAAAGTAGCCCTAATATTGAGAGTCATCCCAAGGACTACTGCCCCTTACTCCATACACAGCTTATCAGGAAGTCACTGCAAAATTGCACATGTTAATAGCACAGATAACTTTGTACAATAATTTTAGAACTTTCCTGCAAGAGGGAAACATTCCACCCAGAACACTTTTAGCAGTGTGCTATTGTGAGTCCGCAAAGACTGCCATTGGATTTATTAATGTGTATTTGCTTAAAACAACAAAGACCATTAAGATGTGTTTCACCTTACACATAAAGCTATTAACAAAGCGATTTCCTTTAGAGCTTTCTGTCAGAGAAGACTAATAAAATAATAGAAACTGCTGAGTATTACTTATCTAGGGCAAGTAATGTTTTTCTCACCCCTAGTAAGCTCGTAATCAAACCTGTCTATATTTAGTCATAAGCTAGTGACCATTTCTATCTATCATCATATACTAATTTTCTATAATTGTGTGCTATGAGAAATGAAATGAGATCGAGAAGGATTCAATTCCTGGCTCTATCACTTACTTGTTCTTTGACCTTAGTAATAACAGTAATAATGATAGTTAATATTTATGACAGCTTACCAGGTCTCAAGCATTATGCTTAGCACTTAACTTATACCCATCTTATTTAATATTTGAAAAGCCATGAACAGAGAGCAGTATTATCATTATACCTTATTTATAGTTGAGAAATAGAAACTTTAAGAGGCATTAAGGCCCTTGTTCAAGGCCACACTTTAAGTAGATGTCTCAGTTGCATTTTAAACTTGGGCCACCTGACCTGGCAGATTGTGTGTTTTTAGTATATTGCGCCTCTTCTTGGGGCTGATTTCCTCATCTATATTTGCCTTCCTCTCCTAGGTAACTAGGGAGTCCAAGACTCTGCTCAGACTATTTCCAGACTCAGTGCGGGAAAGAGTAGAGTTGGCTCACAGCTGTGGACATGGAGCAAAGTGTGACAGGAGCTAGGGCTGCAGGCTGCGGGAGGGCAGGGCAGGAAGCAAGGGAAGGCTTGACAAGCCCAGCCCCAGTTCAGTCATCCACAATGAGGGATCAGTGACAGAGGACCTGCAGAGGCAACAGCCCGCATAGCTTGTCCCACCTTCTCCCCAAACTGCATGATAATAAATCCTTTATTCTGTATCTTTTGTAGTGGTTCTGCTGCTCTGAACCCCGATATGCTGCCCCTGTGGAGTTTTCATCTTAGATAGACAGCAGGCAGCTTAATAAATAAGTACATTGTATATATGTTTAAAAGTTAAAGGTGCTATGGAAACAAATAAAATTGAAGAAGGAAAGAGTAAGGAAACTTATGGTACCATGGGTGTGGAATGGAAAGCAGGGCACTGTCTGAACTAGGGTGGCCATACTGGGCATGGCCGAGAAGGGAGGATTTCAATACAGACTTGAAGGAGGTGAGGGGCTAGAACAGAAAAGCATCATGGGCAGAGGGAGCATAGAACACACTACCTCAGGCAGGAGAGTGCCTGGAGTGTGCCAGGAACTCGAACTCCAAGGAGGCCTGTGTGATTACAAAGGAGAGAGAAAGGAGTAGGGCAGGAGGACGTAGATCTGGAACTGTGATGGGGTCTGATCATAGCAGGGGTTGGCAAATACAACCTGTGGACCACATCCTGTCCCTTGGCCTGTTTCTGTACACTAAGTCCTATTGAAGCACAGCTGCAGTTATATATCATCTATGACTACTTTCTGGCTATAACTGCAGAGATGAATAGCTGTGACAGAGACCTTTTGGACTACACAGCCTGGTATATTTACTGAAAAAGCTTGCTGACCTCTGGTGTAGAGCATGGAGGGTTTTAGCCTTTACTCTGAATGAAATGAGAGCCATCCCAGGGTTTTGAGCAGAGGAGGAACAGGATCTAATTTATGTTATGTAAGAATTACTCCTGGTGCTATGTTGGGAAAAGCATGCAGCTTGGCAGGATAGAAGCAGAGAGACCCATCAGGAAGCTGTTGCACTAATCCAAACAAGATATGTTGGGGGCTTGGACCAAAGTGGCAGCAGGAGAGTTGAGGAGAGGTGCTCAGTTTCTGATTATCTTTAGAAGCTTGAGTCAAACTGACAGGTTGGATTTGGAGTATGAGAAAAATTGAGGAGTCAACAAACGTATTATAATAATCTATCTTAAGTGCTTGTATAAAAGGATTCCTTAGAGATGTCTTAGGGACCAATGGGGATCAGAGAGGTGCCAACTTCCCTACCCACTGGAATAGCTCTGTTTTATTTATTGGATTTTCTACTAATACAGTTGTTCTCAACTTTGGCTGCACATTAGAATCATCTGGGGAAGCTTTAAAAGGTGATGATGCCTGGGTCCCACCCCCAAATTCTTCTTCAATTGGTTTGGGTTTTGACCTGAGTGTTAGGATTCATAAAGCCTTTCCAGGTGATTCTTCCATCAGCCAAGGTTGAGAACCACTGCTCTAACAAACTTTCCATGGTTTTTGAATGATGGAAAAGGACTGATTTCAGATGTAGAAATGTGTGGTGAAATTCGTCTTTGTAATTTCGATTTTCCCAGCATTCAGCACCTTCATAAAATCCTTTATTTCCTTTGAAGGATTTTCTTTTCCCCTTTGTTCATAGCCTTGGTGGTGGAAACACCTGTTCCCCTACTGTGTAAGGTGGGATCTCTTTCTCCCTGGATCTCTTCCTGGATCTCTTTTCTCCCTTCCCCTGGTGCGCACAGATGGCATCTCTTTGACTTGAACCCAACCAGTTGAACACACAAATGTGAATATCAGAGGTGGTTGCAGGTGTCTTGCTGCAGCAATGGCAGTCTGCCCAGGATTGCCCAGCCATGAAATGGTTATGGAGTCATTTCCTGCTTCTCCACTCTAGGAGCCCCCAGGTCCTTTCTATCCATTCCCAAGCCTAGTGCCCCAGTCTTTTGTTGATTCTGTTAGTTCTCTTTCCTCCACCCTATATGATGTTGATAAATTAAATTCCCTATTGCTTCAGTTAGCTATAGCTTGTAATCAAGAACCCTATTGATACAGAGTGCCTGAGTGGCATTTGCTCTATTTGTATCATGACATTATTCTAGTCTATTCATTTGGCAACTGTGCACTGTGATTTCTTTGTTGGAAAAGAGCAAACAAGAAAAACAATCTATTGAACTATGCTTATTCAATAGGGATAGACAGATATGAATTGGTGCCAGATGTTTTGGAGGTTATGGCAATCATTTATAAAACTAGCATAGCTATCAATAATAACAATTTATTAATCATCTACTTGAAAGTACAAAATTTGATTTAGTATTTCTACAGATGCTAAGTCTTTGGCTGAAGAATGCCATATATGTAAAATCAAGATTGCAACTGGCAAACTAACAAGATCTCAATTTGGGGACATACTTTGAATCTCCAAAGGAAAAGGGATTTGTGTCAGTTTGTGTCCTCTACAAACTGTTTGTTGTAGAAAATATCTGTGAAAGATAAAGGGAGAGGTCACAGAAGTAATTAGAACTAGTTAGACCATGCCACAGGTTTGGACGCTGTGAAAGGAGAGGAGGTAGTTGAGAGGATTTGTGGAAGAACCTCAAACTGCAATGCAGTTCAGAGAAAGTCTAGACCAGCCTGATGGGGAGCTTCATTGCAAAGATTGCCAGTTAGAGGAGTCTTGTGTTGGGCAGGAATCTCCCAGCTCCAGTAGCCCTGCTGACCTCAGTCATTGGCTGGGAGTAGCCTGGGAAGAGGATGGCCTCAGAGAGAACACTGGGATGGATCCCAAAGATGCAGCAGCTGAAGGTGGTCCACTAACTACTTTCTTTGCAGCAGGTTCTCTCTTGAAATATTTGAGTAGTGTACCACCATAGAGGCCACAGAAGGCCATAGGAACAAAGTTTGCTTTGTAAAAATCAAGGTTGAACTCCCCAGCTGGCCCTGTTATTCAAGACCTCATAGGGCATGAAAACTGAATATATGTGGACATGTGTGTGTGTGTTATTATTATGGTTTTTGTGTGTGATTTAGCAGGAAGTCTTTCAATCTGTTGTATGGGGAGGGTGGGTCTTCATGAAAAATTAATGCATTTTCTTTCACCTACAGAAAGATCAGAAGTGGGATGCTGGGGAGGCATTATGATACTAAACACTAGGTCCTTGGGGAAGGGTAACTAAATTTTCAGAGATCTAAATCCCAATTCTTTTTGCCTGCTCAAGTTATGTTCTCCTTGTTCTCTCCTCTCTTTCATGCACCATCTACTGCTCTTTCAATACTGGATTATTTTTCTCATTATATAAACATGTTCTTTAAAATTTTTCTCTATCCCACATTCCTTTCCAATCACTCTCCCATTATTCTGCACCTATCTAAGGGCAAACACATGAGCTGTCTCTTCTACCTTTATATCCTTTCAATCTTTGACCCACTTTATTTTATTTTATTTTGCCTTCTGAAACCTAGGTAGAACCCACTTTCATCTGACTTCACTCCCTGCTTCTCAGCAGTTCCATTTGTCAAAGGCACCAGTGACTTCCAGTGAGCAAACCCAGTAGCCAGTTTTCTGTTCTTGCTTATGTGACCTCAGTGGCATCACATACTGTTGACACCTCCTTCTTTTTTGAAACATGTACTTTAGATTTCTATTCATCCCATTTTCCTGGTTTCTCCCTCTTTCGCTCTGGTCACGCCCTGTCAATATCATCAGCTGACTCCTCCTTAACCAAATCAAACTTTGGACTTATTTTGTTTTGGTCTTAACTGAATATTCTTCACTCCCCTCCTCTTTCCCTCCCCCACCTCCCCTACCCACAGATTTCTTGGTCAGCGTGCTATGGCCATTTTGGGTAGGATGATTCTTTGTTGGATAGGATGTTCTTTGCATTGGACGTCTTTTAATATCTCTGGTCTCCAGGCAACTAAATTCCTTCTAGTCATTGGGGTTTGCATGAGTTCCCCGAGGCAAGCCCTGAAAGGAGGAATGTGTGCAAAGGACCTATTAAGGAAGAGCTCCCAGGAGAAATGGAAAGGGTGTTGGGGAAGTAGGACAGAATAAGAGAACACACCAAGAAAGAGTAATATTTCAGTTTGCCCTCGCTTGAGACAAAAGACCTGGGCTTTTGTGTTCCCACTTCTATCAGTCATTGGCTAAGGATGGCTGTGTGTGCGCGCGTGCACTCGCACGTGTGTGTGTGTGTGTGTGTGTGTACGCGCACGTGTGTGTGTGTGTGTGTGTGTACATGCGTGTATGTGTGTTGTGGAGGCAAGTGCAATTGCAGTGAGTGGATTAGTTGTGAAATCCTAAGAACTTTCAGCTTTCTGGGCTTGTAGCCAAAGTAGTCCAGTAGCTCAAAAGCAATCACTGAACCAAGTTGCAGGTCCAAGTCCTTAGAAACAAAGTACCCAGGAATGAGGGGATGGACACTCAGAACTAGTAAGGAAGCTTCCAGGGGGCCAGCACAGACAGTGTCTGTGATGGGAACATGGATGGATCAGGGTGGGTGGAAGCTGTATGTAAGGGGGTGGAAAAGGCAGAATGGTCTGACCGATCAGGCCCCTGCATCCCATTCATGTGAATGGTCTTTTGCGGATCTGTTTTCTGGAAAGTCTTCAGGCAGGTGGATAAAGAAGGCAACTATAGGAGTGACAGTGTGAGTTCATGGGAGCTGAACTGGCTCAAAGGCCTGCTTCCAACCTCTGGGGCCAGGAATTACTTTCTGGGATCAGCAGTCCACCTTGGTATGATCAGAGGCCTGGCCTGCAAATGCCCTTCCCTGCCTGTGTCTTGTCTCCTTCCATCAGTCCAACAGGACTTTCATGAATGGGACACAATCCCTTGTGGGGCGGAGGGTAGGAGTTCTCCCCACCACCAGCAATGAACAGGGGTGTTTGTTGTGCTGTGTCTTTTGGACTGAGGTTTTATAATTTAAAAAATCAAGAGTTTGATAATTTTAAAATGGAAAGGATACATTATGTTAAATATTCGGAAACTTTTGAATAAAAGATAGTACTCGTAATAAAACACATGGCATACAAGGTGCAAGTAAGATACTTCAGGCTGGGAAGAGAGGGAAGGACGTTTCTTTGCATAGGAATATTGAAAAGTAGAGAATACAATATTAACTCTCAATTCTAGCACACGAGGGTGACTGATTTTAACACATTAATATTATTTTAAATATTTTCCATGTATGTTTTCATATAAGGCTTTTTTTCACATAATACTGTAATAGAAATGGTTTTTAAAGTATGGCTAGGATTTGTTTCATACTTCTTCCTTCTAGAAAAGTCTCTTGATTTACCTCTTATTGAGTGTTAGAGGGACTTAATTTCTCACTTCCAACAAATAGACTATGACAGAAGTATTAATAATAGTGTGTGACTTTGGAGACTAGGTCATAAGAGGGCTGTGGTCACTTCCTTGCTTTCCCTTGGGACACTTACTCTGGGGAAGACGGTTGACATGTGAGGATGCTCCAGCAGGGCTATGGAGAGACCCACGTGGTGGCCTCTGTCCAACAGAGAGGTGCATCATTGTGCAAACAGGTCCTGTAGTGCCAGACAAGCCTTTAAATGGATGCAACCCTGGCCAACATATTGACTACAGTCTCATGAGAGGCCCTGAAACCACCCCACTAAGCTACTCCCAACTTCCTGACCCACTGAAACTGTGCAGTAACAAATGCCTTTTGTTTTGGGATAATGTTTTATGTAACAATAGATAACTAATATCAGGCTCTTGATATATTCAAGTTGCCTTTTCAAAAGGTTATACAAATTTATTCACTCATCAAAATAGATAAGAATGGCTGTTTAACTATGCCCCTTT
Source organism: Rhinopithecus bieti (assembly GCF_001698545.2). Lineage (NCBI taxonomy): Eukaryota > Metazoa > Chordata > Mammalia > Primates > Cercopithecidae > Rhinopithecus > Rhinopithecus bieti. Next base: position 2,464,771 of record NW_016816648.1, read on the forward strand.
CAATTGAATTTTTGTGAATAATGAAACAAATCTGTGCTAATGCAGAAATAAATTATTATAAGTACTAGAATCTTTCATTCTGCTTTGGTTAAAATTAGAGTTGAAATAATTTTAGTGTCACTTAATGAATTCTTTAAGTAAAGGAACCATTAACATAGGACTTTAGAAAATGCAAAGCACTGATTTATTCATTGCCCTTTATTGTGAGAAGATAAGAAAGGGTAGAGAAAAAATATGTATCATTTATCATAATATTTAAGTTAATATTATTTTCACCTTGTCATCATAAAGTTGAATTTCTGTCTTAAAGTATGTATGTTTAGTAAGAAGAGGAAACATTGTTCTGTAATCTTGAGAGTTATTCTTTAACAGATCCAAGGACTATTGATCTGAAACCTTAAGACTATTAATGTTCTTTATAGACAATTACATCTGCTATAATTTTTTGGTAGAGAGCAATACCTTTTATTTAAAGTTGTTGGTTTCTTAAAGAAGATGGCGTTTCTCCTCAACTTTGCGTTAGTAACTACTAACTGGCCATGGCCTCACAAATCTGGTTGCAATTATCTCAAGCAGTTTTCAAAAGTATTGGAGCAGGGGAAATACTTGTAATCTTTTCCTCCTTACATAAGTCATCCAGGTAAAGATAATCATTGTAATGTGATAATATAATTAGCTCTTAAATAAAAAATGAAGTCTCAAACTTTTTATCTATACTCTTTTGATGAAAATGTAGCGAAGTTCTGACCTTAACATGGAGAAAGCCTTGAATGAAAAGTAACATCTGTGGTTTTCAAATAGCCTCACATATGGGAATATGCACAGTACAATCAACTACCTTGTTATTTCTGTTTTCAAAAGCTCATCCATTTCTTTTCATAATTATTTGTCTTCTGTGAGTGAGATCAGAGAAAGCAGTATTACCTGTTCAATCATAGAAGCCTAAAGCTTGCTGTAACATAGTTACATTAACAGTACCTGCTTAGCTGCTCATTGAATGTGGGGTGGCATATGCATGGAACAGCAAGAAACAGCATAGAAGAAAAAACATGCAATTGAAATGAAAAATAGTTCACAATACTTACTAGTACTAATATTTTTATTTTACGCTTCTGAAAACAATGAAATAATTTATATCCCTGAATTTATTCTTACATAGTGTGTTAACCTGGGAAGTTTTGAAGAGGTCTTTTGTTTTTATTGACTTAGCTGGGGTTTTTGGTTTTGTTTTTGTTTTGAGACGGAGCCTTGCTCTGTCGCCCAGGCTGGAGTGTAGTGGTGTGATCTCCGCTCACTGCAAACTCCGCCTCCCGGGTTCACACCATTCTCCTGCCTCAGCCTCCCAAGTAGCTGGGACTATAGGTGCCTGCCACCACGCCTGGCTAATTTTTTTGTATTTTTAGTAGAGACGGGGTTTCGCTGTGTTAGGATGGTCTCGATGTTCTGACCTTGTGATCCACCTGCCTCAGCCTCCCAAAGTGCTAGGATTACAGGCGTAAACCACCACGCCCGGCTGACTTATCTGGTTTTTAAGTACACGAATGAAATCTACTGCCTGACTCCCTACTCTATGTGATTTTCATTCTAAATATATAAGTGGAAAGTAATCCCTCATGTAATTATATGTAGTGTCCGTGAAAGCATTAACTTAGGTGACTGCCTTCTTATTTCAAAATACATTTTAAATATGTTTTATGCAAATGTATTTTTAAATGCATCAATGCTGCATCTTAACTAAGTAGTTCAGGAAGATGATAAGCAAACAGTTTTTTATTTGCTCACTTGACCAAGCCACTTTCAGTTCTTCTCAGAATGAGGCATACCTAGACAAATATATAAGGAAAGAAATTAATGCAAGTTTAAACAATAATTTCCAGTTCTATGTTCTGACATTGAAACAGAATGGATGTTATCTTGCTCAGAGAGAGTTTATTTTTATGTGTGTCAGTGACTCATAAAAACAAGAAACTCTCAAACTTACGATAATTAGGAAAAATGTGATTTTCCCTTGCTTTCGGGTCCTCTCAAACTTTGACTTTAGAAAAAACTTGGCCAAGTTACAACTGCGGTGGCTCATGTCTGTAATCCCAGCACTTTGGGAAGCCGAGTCAGGTGGATCATTTGAGGTCAGGAGTCCAAGATGAGTCTGGCCAACATGGTGAAACCCCATCTCTACTAAAAATACAAAAATCAGCCAGGTGGGAGTGGCAGTGCCTGTAATCTCAGCTACTCGGGAGGCTGAGGCAGGAGAATTGCTTGAGCCTGGGAGGTGGAGGTTGCTGTGAGCTGAGATCGTGTCACTGCACTCCAGTCTGGGCCACAGAGTGACAGCCTGTATCAGACAAAAAGAAAAGAAAAGAAAAGAAAAAACGAACAAACAAACAAGAACCCTAGACTTGGCTATGTTTATTTTTGGTATCATAGAATAATTTTATTTTATAAAGTAAGGAAGTAAGGTACAGCCCTTGCATTTGGCAGAAACATACCTCCTTTTTAATGACAGGAGAAAATCTTGCGACTCATTCCCTGAATGTGTCTTTAACCATTTCATGCCACAAAGTCACTGCCACGCTGCTCATTCATTTGTGCAGGACTCAGTTCGGGTCTTTCCCCATAGTGTTGGCTTTGAAGCATCAACTCTGCCTCCGACCTGTTGTCTGTACACCTGCAGGCTTCCTTTAAGTATGTGTCTTGGGCTGGATAGCATCCCAGTTCTACACGCCACCTCGCCTGAGATCTCTACTGTTCATCACTAATCTCTGATACCAGACCCCGGTGTCTGGCATCGACTGTCTTCCCTGGCTGGGCCCTCAGTACTCTGGGCCATCACTAATCTAGGAGTGGGAATTGAACAGTCTCTGCAGAGACTGTTCCTCCTATGAATGATAATTTAGCAAACAGAGCAAAAAGTTGCTAGGCACTGCCACTTCTAATGAGTATCCCCTTCACAAAATTATATGTTTTAAGATTATAGAAAAAGAGACAAATTATGTGTTAGAAAATTAGCTAAAAGTACAGTGCTTTCCATATAAAAAGATTTCCCTGTCATTTTGGGTGGCTTTGGAAAAAAATAAAGCATCATCATCATTGAAACAATTTGTATTTAATATTTCTGGTGGCAATTTTAAAAATGTGAAGTTTACAGTAGCTTTAATTCCATTTTTTTTGTAAGAAAACCAAACCAAACCAAACCAAACCAATTTAATAGCCTTATTTGTATATGTTAACTCCGAAACAACCCTTCCCCCAAAATCTAGTGTCACAGCAACACACACCTTGACTCCAAGGACCAACATAAATCCATTTGAGGGTGTCCTACTTAAGTTTCTAAGGTTGAAGCGATTTTATAATTCTACAACCTGTGTGTGTGTGTGTGTGTGTTTAAGTACATTAAAAAAAAAAAAAAAAAAAAAAGAAGGGGACAGAGTTGGGGGCATATAAAACAGTTTCCTAAATAGATACCCGCATTCAGTTACCATGGAAGTATACAGCGTCCTTCCCTTCAATTAGGCTAAGTAGTTGTCTTTTCCATTGTTGTTCAGTAAGTTTCAGCAGTTCTACCTTGAAGTAGATAACAGTTTGTGGATAAGTCGCTCTAGGTTGTACAAAGGTTCTCTGTATACAGTTTGTCACAAGTAATAAAGCTGCTTTGCAAGACCTGCTTGTATCCAAAATTAAAAAAAAATCTAGTCCATGTTTGGGGTGATTTGTTTTTTTTTTATTTTAATTTTTTTTTTTTTTTGCAAAGAAGTGTAGCAACAGTTGTGATTGCAGGACTTGCCTGAGGTTGTGGTCCCAACCTTTGCAAACATTTGCCTATCAGTAAGAACAATAAAACAGGACTTTTTAAAAAAAATTCTTTTTAATGCAGATTCTAGAGATTTCACTCTGCATTTCTCCTTCCGTGCAAGTTCTCCTATGCCTGAGCTGACCATAGTCTTGTTTTCTTCCAGGAAGTGAGGACACTGGTGTTTGGGATGGGTCAGTAGCACTCGGTTCTTCCACATCTGCACTGATGCTTGGCTGGGAGCCATCCCTCTTGGAGATGGTGACCTTATTCACGACTGAGCTGGCCCCCCAGGGAAAACCGGGAGAGTGGAACGTGGCCTCTCTGGACCACAGAGGTCTCACTGGTCTTTGTGACCAAAGCACCGTTGAGCATGCTGGTGTACTGGCTCCACACAGCAAGCCCACGCTCACCAACGGGGCCAGGATTTCCTTGGGAAACATTTCTGAGACTCTTTTTTCTCTTTGGACCTGTTAGAGCCATGGTGTTCTCCATAGCTTCCTCCCACGGCCGGCCGGGTGGCTGTTCGCCCCTGTGTCATACAGTGGAACTTCAAGGTGCCTTTGGTGGTAAAGGTTCACCCACAAATTCTGCATACAACAGGCTTCTTGCAGTGTGCACCTGTTCGTGAATCTGAGGAGCGCTAGCGGTGCGTTCTTCTCACACTCCCACAGGCTGGGCCTGCCCGCAGGGCTGCGCCAACAAAGGGCGCTCTCGGGGACGGCGCTGATGGTCCAACTGATGTGCCAGAACCCCAACTTTGTCGGCTGGGTTGGCTGGGCTTGGATAAATGTGGAAGGGAGCCTGCTCCCACACATACGCTTGTCGAGGGTTTGCCCACTCCTCCTTCCGGAGATGTCCGGCGGCTTCCCCTTCCGGTTGTTCCCGGATGGTCTAACGCCACGGGGGAGAAAGGCCGCTGGCAGAGTACCCGGCCCAGGCCCGAGGATGCACAGCGCTGGGGACCCGAGACTGACGTTCAGGAGCGCCGTCTCCCATCTGGCTGCAGAGCAGGGTGGGGGACGTCAGCCCGGGGACAGACAGCTGGCAGCAGAAGGGACTGCGGTGTGAGGTAGCTTGTCTTGTCTCAAGGCATGCAGAGACAGACCGTGGCTTCTAGCTTTCCCGCTGAGCAAAGCCACTGCCGCCGAAACCTGCGGTACACGTGGCCGCCCAAGGGCTTCGGGGTGCCAGCCCCGCCGGGCTAGTGGAGGGCGTGCGAGGCCCACCCGTGCGCCTGGGTACGGATCCGCCCGGTGAGCTGGATCTGCCGTAGCTGCTCCTGCAGGCACAGGATCTACTTGAGCACCCACGGAATCCTGTTGGCGCCAGGCATTCGCACTCCGTGGTCTCACCACCCTATAGTCCCCACAGGGGCACCTTAGTGTTGGCCACTTCACCTTTGGGTGCATACTTTATGTCCTGAGGTGCCTGTCTTTAAGTACCCGGCTTCTCCTTCATGTGCCCTGGGCTGCCACCATTCTCCCCGTGGCCATACTTCCTGCTTGGACTGGGTGACTGGTGGCTCAGTACAGACTCAAGGAAGTCTTCTGAAGGCACTGGGCCCTCACTGTCTGTCATTCACGATGAGGACACGTGGATTTTTAGTGCAATTTTTCTTATGTTCCAAGAATTCAGAGATGCCAAAGAACTCCACACAGCATTTCTCACAGACGTGCGTCTCCTCCCTTCAAAGCTGATTGACCGTGCCTTCGTCCTCACTCCTTCCATCCTCATTCCCTGGGACACAGGGCTTTCCTGCCGGCGCTGCTGGGGCCGGGTCTGCGAACTTGGGGGCTGGCCACTGTGGCTGCTGCTCGACCTGGTCCTCCTGGGAGATGATGTGCTGGGCTATCCCCTGCTTGCACCTCAACATGGTGTGAGCCTTGGGGTGCCAGAAGAGGCACAGATACTTGCCCTCTAAGTTAAAAAATTCCTGGAGTTGGGAAATATCTCTTCTTGAAAAGACACTAAATCTTCAGTAACAAAAATGTCCCTTTTAAACTCAGGGTAGCTACCATGACCAGTTCAGTCCAAACTTCTCATACAGCCAAACTCCCCTGCACACTCTCTTTCTGCAATGATTGCTCTTGGCTGGTCTGCTTTGTAAACTTTTATTTCCCCCACAACCCACCTCAAATATCTTCCCTGTGAAATCTTTCATCTCCCTTCTTTGAGTTAAGTCCATCCTACTTGATGTCACGACTTTATATTGAATACAACACCATTTCTTACACCGATTTATAACAATTTATTCTTCTGTTCCAGACTTCGAGGTCCTTGAGGATACAGCTCTTTTCTCTTTTGTGACTACTGAATCTGGGTGCTCATGAAATATGTATGGCATGAATGAGTGATGTTGAGAAGCAATGAAAAGCCAGACCCAGTAGGTGCTTGGAAATATTAAATTGTGATATGGCCATCAGACTCTGTGAAACAAATTTTTTTTTAACCTGCTGGCTGCAATGACTCAACACTTGTAATTCCAGCACTTCCAGAGGCCGAGAGAACCATTTGAACCCAGGAGTTCAAAACTTGCCCCTGCAGCATATCCCTACAAAAAAATAACATGTCTCTATAAAAAAAAAACATGTCTCTACAAAAAATAAATAAAATAGACGGGCATGGTGGCACCCACCTGAAGTTCCAGCTACCTGAGAGGCTGAGATGGGAAGATGGGCTTGAGCCTGGGAGGCTGAGGATGTAGTAAGCAGTGGTTGTGCTACTGCACTTCAGCCTGGGTGACAGACAAGACCTTATCTCAAAAACAAACCAGCCAACCAAACAAAAAACTGAAAACATTAACACCAGTCTGTGAAAGATTAGGCCATAGCCAACTCTGGTGTGTGAAAGCAAAGTTGACTGGGTCTCAGTAATATTCCTTCACTCTAGCTGGCTGGAAGAAATGCTAAGTCAATGCTTTTCTCTGTGAAACCAATACATTTTTATTTGGTTTGTCATTTATTAACTTCTGAATAACTCATTATAGGTCAAGTGATAGAGGTGCAAGAGGGATTGCTTTGAGACAGGCTGGCAGGATGCCCAGGCAGGCTCTCTTGAGTGCCATCATCCCAGAAGTTCTGCCCTATTGTAGGCTGGGTTCTTTGCTTTCTACAACCTTGACATTTCATTCAGTGTAGAAATGATCATATAACCAAACCCACAAGACTGATGTATATTAATCAAGATCTCAGTCTGTTCATTGACAATAAAAAGTATAACTGGCAAGCAGATAAGAAATTTCTATTAGCTGATTAGTGTGTTTGTACCTCTTTAGGAAAACATGAGTGAGAAACCAATGTTTAAATCAAAAGTTACTTAGTAAATCTAGATGAAGAGAGAGGGAACAAGTGTCACTGAGCCATGAGAATTGGAGGCTCCACCTTCCTCCTGGCCCCTCAGCTGCCAAGGTGACTGGATATTTGCATTTAGGGGCTGCAGTAGTCTTTTCCCTGGATGGAAGAACCTACTAAAAAATCCTTGTCTTTTGACTTCCCATTTACAAGGAAGTCAGCCCACCCCGATGCATTCAGGTCCTACTACTAACAGGATTTATTCAGGCAAGGTAAAATAAAACTGTCTCTTTTAATATAAAATTCTCATGTTAGAATTATAATCCAGTAAGACTACTGTCACACTGTTCATCCTGGACGTCTTGATTGGACTTGAGAGTATTTTCAAATCCTTGCAGCCCACATTTTTCTTGAATTAATTTCTACATTTAACTAATCTCATCCATTATGTATTAACTCTTATTAGCTTCATTCTTAGAAAATGGCAACATTATTTATAGGTTTTGAGGGCTCAGGACTTTCTAATGTTAACGCAGTTTTGGGGCACTTCATTCACTGCTGCACTCTCTGTAAGTACTACTTGGTAATTGTCCCTTAAGCAGTGCCTTTTAGGCCATTAGTCCCATGTATTGTGTGTCATAAATTCATATTAGTGGGTTCCCATTGGCAGCTTGAAAAATGAAATGGAATAGAAAATATTGGAATGCATGGCACATTGTGAGGTAAATACTATTTTATATGTATCCTCTGTATTAGATTGTAAAATGTTTTTTGAGTGTGGGTTGTGGTTCAAAGAATTTGTAAACCACTCCCTAGAACTCAGAGCTTTACTCTTTGTCTTAAAGAACAAGATATTTTTTGTGTATGAAGGTGTTAGACAATTTATTTACCTAAAACCTTGGCCATGTTATTGAGAGGACAGTATACACTCTACATCAGAGATCTGCAGAAATGTCTCATCTCAGGTTGGAAGGGCATTAAAAAGTTATTTGATGTCATTCTTATCAGATGTATGCATCTTCTCTGTAGATCTCCTGGCACGTGATAATTCAGCTTTTTGCAATCATAGGAATACATCCCCTCTAAGAAAGTTCTTCCTTGTGTTAAACTAAAATCTATTTTCCTCTAGCTCCTCTCAGAAGACTCTTATCTTAGCTCCCCCCCAGCCAAGGCACCCATTGCCTACTTGCCCACTCTAGTTTCCTAACCAATTTTTCAATGGGCTAGTTTCTCAGCCAATCCTAAACTAACCTGATGGCACCTTAGGATTTGCATTCCCATCAGATCGCAGAATCAAGACCATATCTGACACATCTGATGTCTGGGAGATCTAAGGTGTGTCCTTATTCCAAACTATACCATTCAAGCCCCTACTCTGGGTGCATAATCCTTGTACCTTTGCTTTCTCCGGTTTTGGGTGGTTACTCCAGGATCCCTCTGGGATTGATATCCATTCTGAATCTCATCTTAACTGAGGTCTTGAAAGCCATCTAGCCTTTTCCTGATCTGCTATATCCCGACATTGGATCGATAGGATCTTATTCAACCTGAATGGTCTTCCCCCGACACTACAATACCCAGCAGATGAAACCCTTGGGAACTGGTGTCATCTGAAAATGAACGTGAGCTTACTTCCTTGAGGCCAGTTCTGATGCCAAATGAGCTCTACAACTTTGGGACTTTCTTCTCTGTCTGGTCTTATCTTTAAGGTGCCAGCCTGCTTCTCAGTGAAATTGTTCAAGTTATGGATATCAGTGTTAATCCTGCATATTGGTTGTAATTAAAACCCATGGGACCATGCATATGATAGCTCTTAATATATTTGAATATAGTTACTGTTTTAACTATTTCTTGCTGCATAACAAACCACCTCAACACTTAGTTATTATAAGATACAATAACTCTATCTTATTTGCTAGGGATTTTGCAAAAAACCGGTGGGGAAAGCTCATTTTTACTTCATGTGGCATTAGGCAGGGTGGCTTGAGGAGTTAAGGCTCTACAGCAAGTGGCTCATTTACATGGGCTGGCAAGTTGATGCTACCTATTGGCAGGGCACTCAGCCTCACTTGCTGGGCGGGTGCCTTAATTCTGCCATGTGTAGACCTGTCCTTGTAGCTGCCTGGGCTTCCTTCTAGGGTGGTGGAAGAAAAAGCAAGTGAAAGTTGCCAGTCTTCTTAAAGATTGGACCTGGTACTATTACAGTATCACTTTCTCTTCATTCTTTCGGTCAAAGTGGTCACAGATTCAGCCCAGATTCTAGGGCTGGACGTATAATTCCACTTCCTAATGGAGGGAAGTGAAAAAGATTTTCAGCCATCTACAATTCACTATAGTTACCATAGGCACATTTTGTGCTGTCCACCTTGATTCACCCCTCATTCCCACTCCTTCAGTCTTTTTTATTGTCTGGGCTAAAAAGTCCTTGTTACTTTCCCACTACTTATGTGACAGCAATTCAAGTTTTATTAATATATAAACACCACTTACTTTCTAAACAATAATTATAGTCATGGCAGGAATTGAGACAGGTGCCAGCGATGCTTAGATTACTAAAATATGGATCATGTCCTTAAGGAACTCATAGATTAAAAAAATACTGTTTTTTTTCCCCTCTGATATAATTCTAATCTTCCCTCCCATAAGCATCTCACCAAAAACTTCATGACATATTTTTAAGTGTACGCTATGATGGAGAATAAAACATGATTTCCATCTTCTTCCTGTTAAAGCTTATATGTTTTTTGATGCAAACCAAGGTCAAGTTAACTTCTTTAAGAGTTATATTTCATTGTTGATTGACACTGAGCTTATTGGTGATTATGACCCTAAGGCTGACTTTTCTAATGTCCTGCTGGTATGGCATAGTTCTTCTATCTTGTACTTGGAAAGCTAAATTTTAGATTCAATTTGTCTGTTTAATAGTTGTCCTTGTAACGTTTTACTCTATTATATGTAAATTACTGCTATAGCCTATCAAGATGATTTAGATCCTCATCTGTCATCCAACATACCAATATTTAGCCAACACAAAGCAATGGTTGTGCCCTTAGGTGTTCAGACAAGTAATTGGTAAAAGGCTTAAACAGGCTAGGCGCAGAACCCTGTGACCTGACACTAGAAATCTTCTAGGATGACAGGGGAATCTTGACTCAATTCTTTCATTGTCCTTGCACCCAGGCCATAACATTTCATTAGATCCAGCAGCATATCATTACAAATCTCTTCAAATATCCTGCTGAGATTCAGATACTTTGCATCTACTCATTTCCTAGATATTGTATTCCAGGAGCCTAGTTGAAGAAGGAAAAACTGTCAAACAAATGTAACATTTTCTTAATGAAAATATACTGTGCCCCAATCAGCACTACTTTATTTTTTAGGTTCTTACTGACTTAAAAAAAAAGTGTGCAAATCACACCCATTTAAATAATACAACTTTGATGAGTTTTGACAGAATTGAAACCACACTGCACCACAGACACAGAACATTCTATCATCTTCTATGATTTTCTCCTCTTCTTTCCAGTTATTCCTTCCCAACATCCCCATGCCCCAGCCAACCACTGATCTCGTTTCTGTCATTATAGGTTAGTTGCATTTTCTAGACTTTCATGTAAGTGGAATTGTGCACTCTGTACTTTTTTTGTGTTAGGCTTCCTTTACTCAGTGTAATGATTTTGAGATTCACCCATGTTGCAGCTCTGTCTGTCGTATGTTCCTTTGTATTGCTGAATGGTATTCTGTTGTAGGGATATAACACATTTTGTTTATCCATTTCCTGTTGGTGGACATTTGTTTCAGGTTTTTTTTTTGGTTATTGAATAAAGCTGCTATGAATATTCATGTACAAGTCTTGGTCTGGACATGTGTTTTGTGTTTTTATTTCTCTTCAGTACCTGGACTACTCCTTTTTTGTTTTCCCTTTTACCCAGACTCTTCCTGCCTCAAATTAACATCAGTTTCACCATTTTGCAGCTTCTAAAAGCAAACTTATGCCCTGTTTTGAAAATAGCAGCAAAAGTTATCCACCTCTGACCTTCTGGTTTCTTTTGATATTCCTCAAACTTTTTTCCATTTACAAGTTCCCTCAATTCTTAGAATACAATTCATCCATTTAGAGAATTTATTCTCTTTTAGCTAGCAAGTTTTGGGATAAATATTACTGAGGATTTAAAATGTGTGTCAGACTAAGCACTTTATGTACGTTATCTAATTTCATGCTTATAACAATCATAAAAGAGAGGTGCTATTTTTATTTTACTTTTAACAGATGAAGAAACAGAAGCATAGAGAGATGAAGCAACTTGCCTAAATTCTGACAGCTGAGGAACTAAGCTTTGAAGCTACATGTTTCTTTCTGGAGTTGGAATCCAAACCATTTCACAATATAAGATTGGCAGTGGTGATAAGAGAACTGGGCATACAATGTGATGAGTTTAGATTCTAAGAGAGAAAGATTACTCTGAGTAAGGAAAAGGGTGAATTTCCTTGACAAGGAGGTGATAAAAAAAGTGGATCTTGGAAACTGGGATGAATTGGATGTGCTATAAAGTTCAAATGGAGATGCACATGAGCAGAAGCTGGAACGGGTGAGGGGTAGGAACAGGTGAGCCATCTAGCTGCCTCAGTGTCGAAATCTGTGGATTGGTGGGAGGCTGGGAAAAAGTGGCCATGAGAGTAGATGCCACCAGGGAGAGATTGTAGTCAGACCAAAACTGCGCTGTGAATGCCAGACTAGGGAGCTGACCCTGACTGTAATTGTGATGAATGGCATGAAATGCTTAGGCTGTGTTTAAGATTAATATGATGTCTTTAAAAGGGGCAAGATAGTAAAATTAGGAAAGCAAATTAGGAATCTGCTCTACTTAAAAAAATAAGGTGGCCAGAGTCTGAATCACAGTGGTGTCAATGGCAAACTTTGGACAGAAGAATCATTTAACTCTGGTAAATATTATATGTTCAGATTATTTTTGTATCATTTACTGTTTTTGGTTCATCTTGCAGCTGCTTCTCTACATTAATACAAATTAGCTTTAAGTACTTAGTGGTGATTATGCCCATTGATATTTTTCTAATGTATAAACACAGAGCTTTCAAATTATGCCATTTGCATGTAAAAGGAATTAAAATGTAAATCAATTAAAATTATCCATTTATTTAACTCATTAAATATGCTGCTTATTATGCTTACTTGGGTAATATTGAGTTAGTATCTTTCAGGTGACATTTCTTTTTGTTGATGTTTAAAAGACTTCATAATGTTTTACAGTTACATAAGTATTTAACAAAGGTAGTTGACTTAATAAAGTTTAAGTATAAAATTGAAGAGTTTACAGAGCACTCCCATATATTTTATTCATCGAGGTATCACTTAGATGCAGATCTTAACGCACAGATCTAAAGTGCCCAGTTTGATGAGTATGACAAATATATGCATGCACATAACATCACCCCAACAAGATATAGAACACCCCAGAAAGTGCGCTTGTTCTCCTAACAGTCTATCCCTGCCCACCTCCGGTTTGTATCACCATAGATTGTTTTTGACTTCTGGAATTTCACATAAATTGAATGATACAATATGTACTGTTTTACTTCTAGCTACTTTCGCTGAACATAATGTTTTAGAGATTTATCTGTGATTCTTGCATGGATCTATGGCTCTTGTCTTTTTATTGCTGAGTGGTGTTCTAGTGTATAAATATGCCTCTGTTTAGCCATTCTCCTGTGGATTTGGGTTGTTTCCAGTTGTAAGCCATGCTATGCTGCTATGAATATTTTTGTGCAGGTCTTTTTGTGGACATATGGTTCCAGTTTTTCAGACAAGTACCTAGGAAAGCAATGGCTAGATCACATGGCAGGTGTATGTTTAGCTTTTAAAGAAAGTGCTAAACTGTTTTCCAAAGTGTTTATATTTTTCAATATATTTTAGAGAATGGTTATGAACTTCTTGTTTGTATATAGCCCACCATAAGAATTGATTAAGAATGCTATACTTATGTTAAGCTTCCAATGATATTTCTTGTGACAATGAGAACTTTGTGATGACAGGTGGCTTTCTTAGCCATCAACACCATTTTCTCTGTAATTATGCTATAAATTAGGGGTGACCCCGAGCCTCTGCTAGTAAGAACTTCAGTATCTGAAAGGTGAACATGAAACCCTCCAAGGTGTTTTTAAGTGTTGCCTGAAGGAAAAACATGCTGTAATGTCACATAAGTTAATAATTTTAAGGAGCCTATAGGCCTGACAGTGGAATTAAATGCTTAACAATAATTCAAAAATGGCTTACAGAAACTTAAAAATGTGAATCATTTAGTGAGGCTGAAATTATGCTCCTGACACATATGTGTGACACATGAGAGCACTTACCTGGGAATTTATTACCAGCTTCTGAGCAAACAAAGCCTGACCTACATTTGACTAAAGTCAGCTGTCTCTGGTTAATCCTATGGGCTTCTTTTTATTAATGTCACAATTGCTAATGTGGTATAACATTGTCATTACTGAATAGCACAGCGGGATGAGCTGCAGCTGTTATTTCTCTTTCTGAACCTACTGAGTCATTAAATCTGAGTTTGGGGGAATACAAGTTGTAAAGATTATTCAAATTCTGATTGAGAAATAGGACTACTGGGAAATTGTAGGTACATAAAGTAAAACTTCGAATCAATCAAGGTTCCTTTTTTTTGGTGAGGCTTGAATGTTCAGAATTGTTCCTTATGTTTAATTTGAAGTCTAATGTCAAGGAAATAGAAGGTGAATGTAAGAAAATAAAAGAACAGTAATAATTAGATGTTAATTTTTTTTTTCTGATGGAAAGTGATATATTGTTACTGGGAAAGTATTTGAAAGATAATTTTCCTTCAAAAAATTATAAACATATTATTTTAAGAATCCTAACATTAAGAAGGATATACTTTTGTTCTGATCAGCCAGAGAATAGCCAGTCTCTCTGTAATAAATCTAAGAGGAATTTTGTTGTATTTTTTTTTTTTTGTAGCTATTATTTTCAAAAGTTTCTATGTTCTTTTAGAATTCTTACTTTGCCTTTGGTAACCATTAGTACTTTATAAGGGGTATGATCTTGCAGTTCCCAAACTGAGCCAAGGTACCTTGGGGCACCTTAGAAATATTTCAGTTTTACAGGGAAGGACAGAGATATTCAGTATTTGTTGGAAACCACATAAACACCACATAAAGTACTAGCCTAAGAGAGCTGACACTTTCTTCAATAGATTACACTGCATTCCTTTCAACAGTGTCATCTATTTTTGAAGCTGGGTTCTTGACAGTTGTTGTGATAAATAGCAATTACCACACTAAAAGCAATGTGCAAAGGGAAACGAGAGTGGTGGTATCCAATCTGACTCCAAAATTTGAGAAGTTGTGCAGAGCCCAATAGATTCACACGTTGCAATAGATACTCATAGGTATTAGGTTGGTGCAAAAGTAATTGTGGTTTTCGCCATTAAAAGTATGGCCAAATTGTAGTTACTTTTGCACCAACCTAATATTTAAGGAAAAAATAAGACTTTTTTTTTTTTTTCTTTCAGCTTACGTGTGTAATTTTTTCAAATGGCTACTAAGATGTTAGGACAAAAAACCCTCAGGAAATTGCGTGGATCTAACTACTTAATAAACAGAACAGTTGGGTATGTCTTTGGGACTGGGCCATTGTGAAAAGATTACAGAGGCAGTGAAGTCAGACGTTGTAGAAACCTCTGTTATAATCTTTTAATGTACTTTTGAAGTTATTTCTAATAAAGTTGAGAGCAACAGAGCTCAGGACTGGAATTTCTGAAACTCTTTTTTTCTAGATGGTATTTTGGAAGTCAGCCTTCTGCAGTGGTATTAGATCGTTGACTAAGCAAAAAATTTAAATTAAAAAAGCCTGTTTCTTGTACCATACCCCAGTGCTACTTGAACTGCCAGCCCCTCTACTTAGTGTGGTCTGTGGACCAGCAGCTGATAAAGGCGGAGTCTCAGGTCCCACCCCAGACCTGCTGAATCTGAACCTGCTTACAACAGACTACAGGTCATTCAGGTGTGCATTAAAGTTGAAGTGCTGCCCTACCACTCCTGTCTCATCCCACGTCAGCCTCCCTAGGTGGAATCCCTCATTCCCTTTGAATGTGTCTTTAAAAATGATTTTCCCTGTGCCCTATTTGTTTTGGGCTTTACTATTTACCAGTTAAACTAGGCCTTCCTAGTGAATAAATGCCTGATGGTAGTTGAAATGTGCTATCATTTCCCAGGTAACCTAAGAATTTTGGAAAAAGGTTCATTTAAGTAATTATCTAACCCAGGGTTTAAAAAATATCTGACTGTAATGGTCTGAATGTTTGTGTCACCCTTTTCCCAAGTCCATAAGTTGAAGCCCACAGTGTAATGATATTTGAAGATGGGTCCTTTGGGAAGGTACTTAGGGTTAGAAGGGGTCACGAGGGTAGGACTATCATGATGTGTTGTGCCCTTCTAAGAAGAGACGCTAGAGAGACCTAAACCTACCTATCCCCAGGGAGAACCAAGACGAGGTCCTGTGAACACACGGGGAGATGGTGGCTGCCTACAAACCAACAGAAGCCTTCAGTGAAACTTTCCTTGCCAGCACCTTGATCTCGAACTTAGAGCTGTGAACTGAGAAGTGAAGTATCTACTTTTAAAGCCATCCAGTCAATGGTGTTTTGTTATGGCAGCCTGAGCTAAGACACTGACTACAACCACCTCCTGGCACTCTTGGGGGGCCCTGCATATTCTGATCTAGTAGTTCTGTGGCTCAGAAATCTGTTTATACACAGTCCACCTAATGAATATTAGAACAGATATTTTACTAACTCACTACTTCCCAAATGTAACCTGATTATCGGAACCACCTGAAGACTTGTGAATTCCCGGGACCCTTCTGGGAGCATCTGATTCAGTGTGCTTGGGATGGGACCTTAGGAATCTGTGTTTTTAACAAGCATCCTAGATGATTCTGATAATGAGATAATTTGGGGAAAATTTTTTAAACTCAAGTAATAAAATTATTGGAATTGTGAACACTTGTTGTATGTGGGCAGGGAAATATTAGTGGGCCTTTTCATTTATGGGATCCTCCCACTGAGGTGGCTCCAGGAAAAGCTATGAAGCTGGCAATGTTTATTTTTCAGGCTCTTCCAGCTTCCCTTGCAGTGTTCCTGCCTCTCTTCCAGGAGACCAGTGGTATTCTCAGCCCCCTGCATTCAGGTATGCTCTTGGATTCTGAAGCACTTGAAAGACATTTGACAAGGAAACTCACACTAAAGTATGTATACATGATAGTTATAACAATGCAATATTCTTTCCATGTGTGCTTGCAGTTCAATGTGGGGGCAATTCTTTTTTATCTAATAAATGAAAGGCAATGTGGGTGCGGATATATGTGTGAGATAGTAATGAGGCATAGTAATTTTAAGGCAAGAGAACTTTCTTCATGCTCCTCTTACCGTCTTTCATAAGAGGTCGTCTAATCTAACTAAGCACAAATAAGTTGGTTCCTAGTTTTTGCTGTTGGCTTCCAACAGTTCTGAAAAGACTCTCAGCAAAAGTGTCTAAGATTTTCTAAATGCAGAAACTTTGAAAACCTGTAACACTGAGTTGTTTTTGTCTTGTAAATGGCTTCAACGTTTCTCAGTGCAACCAACTCACCTTTCTGTCTTCTCTTTTAGTTTTAGTTTTGAGGGTGAGGCTCACTATATACCCTGAAATGGGCTTCCCTTGTGTGGAGCAGAAGGCACAAATGTCTGCTATGTGAGATGGGAGCATGGGGGGTTTACAGCAGCAGGAGCTAAGGCCCAGTGGGGAATGACTGCTCTGTGTTCCAGAGTCAGTGAATAACAGGGCTAGGATGGGAACTTGAGTCTCCTGATTCAGGTTCTGGTTTTACAAGTTATGGAAATAACCATAGCAAACACTTACTAAATTCTAAGTATGTTCCAGGCACTGTCCTATGATCAGCACATATGTGCTGTTACTGTTCTAAGTACCCATGAGATCTTAGTATTTATACCATATTTGAGGTAGATGCTATTACTGTCCTTATTTTACAGATAAAGAGACATAACTAGAGGACACCATAACTTAGGTCTAAGTGTCTTTTATTTACTTAGTGTGACAGTCACAAATTTCTTTCCTTCAGCTCCAAATTCCTCTTTGAGTATTTGTTCTATGATAATGCACTGGACTCTTGAAGCACTTCTCCTCAGTAAGCATGATGCTAAACTTTGTTAGTAGAAGGGATTAGAGGGACATTGCGAAAGGAATGGGGCTTCTCTTCCTTGTCCTGGTTGCTTGTGCTTTCTCCTGCTCCTCTTTGATCAGGCAGTGGTGCATGTATGGGGACACATTCTGTGGTGCTCTGCTCCAGCAGTGTCTGAGTGGGCAGTCCCTTAGCAACTTTCCAGCCCCAGTCTGAGCCCAGAGACCATTGTTCTCTGGCCCTCCTGACAAGCACATTGCATGCTTCTGGCCTTGTACCTGCAGAGGCACCCTGACTCCACCTGTGCATGTTCCCACCAACCTCAGCTGGCTTGTGCTCCAGAGATTTTGCTTCTTGTGGCTCTCCTGATGTGGACACCATGTGCTCTGGGCCTTGCACCTGCGGTGGTTCCCTAACTCTCTGCATGCCCAGTTACCAGCCACTGCTCACTTGTGCCCGGAAGGGCTGCTGCTGCTTGTCTAACAACGTTGGACCAGCCCTGGCCCAGGCAAACCTGTAAACTTCTACCTTGTCTAGTGAGGGTGCAACCACACCTTCCATGAGGTCTGAACCTCAGTCTTGAGGTGTAAGCTCTCCTCCAAGTTTGTCTTTCCTTGGATACTCTCTGTGGTCCAAGGTATCCTTTAGGTTCTCTTTATATCTTTATAGTTATTCTCTTAACATTGTTTAATAATTCTTTATATTAAACTTCTGTTTAATTATTGTGTGGGTTCTGTCTCTGGATTTCCTGATTGGACCCAGATTGATACATTTATCCTTATTCCCCACTCTGTCCCCAAAGTAGATAATCTCTTCAGCTGTCTACTTTGCTTTGTTTATGACTTATTTACCCAGAGGTATTTTTGTATGACAGCAATGTATTTTTAAAAATTTCCATAGGTTATTGAGGTACAGGTAGTATCTGGTTACATGAATGAATAAGGGTTCTTTAGTGGTGATTCTTGTGGAGAAATTTGTGCGTGCACGCCCATCACCTGAGCAAGGGATACACTGCACCCTATTTGTAGTCTTTTATCCCTCGTCCCTCCCACCCTTCCCCCCAAGGTCCCCAAAGTCCACTGGTATCATTCTTAATGCCTTTCTGTCCTCATAGGCCTTTAGCTCCCACATATCAAGTGAGAACAATACGATGTTTCGTTTTCCATTCCGAGTTACTTCACTTAGAATTAATAGTCCTCCAATTTCCACCCAGGTTTTTGCCCCTTGCAAATGCCTTTAATTCATTCCTTTTTATGGCCGAGTAGGTAATCATCTAATATAATATGTGTGTATTCCATATATATGTGTGTTTGTATATATATGTATACATATATGTATATATCTGTGTATATGTATGTGTGTGTGTGTATATATCTCTCTCTTTCTCACAGTTTCTTTATCCACTCATTGATTGATGGGCATTTAGGCCGGTTCCACATTTTTGTAATTGTGAATTGTGCTGCTATAAACATGCATGTGCAAGTGTCTTTTTTGCATAATGACTTCTTTTCCTCTGGGTAGATACCCAGTAGTGGGATAGCTAGATCAAATGGTAGTTCTACTTTTAGTTCTTTAAGGAATCTTCACATTGTTTTCCATAGTGGCTGTACCAGTTTACCTTCCCACCAGCAGTGTAGAAGTGTGCCTTGGTCACCGCATCCACACCAACATCTACTGTGTTATGATGTTTTGATTATGGCCATTCTTGTGGGAATAAGGTGGTATCGCATTGTGGTTTCAATTTGCATTTCCCTGATCAATAGTGATGTTGAGCATTTTTTCATATGTTTCCTGACCATTTGTATGTCTTCTTTTGAGAATTGTGTATTCATGTCCTTAGCTCACTTTTTGATGAGATTTTTTTTTCTTACTGATTTGTTTGAGTTCATTGTAGATTGTGGGCATTAGTTCTTTGTCAGATGTATAGATTGTGAAGATTTTCTCCCATTCTGTGGGTTGTCTGTTTACTCTGCTGACTGTTCCTTTTGCCATGCAAAAGCTCTTTAGTTTAATTAAGTCTCAACTATTTATCTTTGTTTTATTGCATTTGCTTTTGGGTTCTTGGTCATGAAATTGTTGCCTAAGCCAATGTCTAGAAGAGTTTTCCAATGTTATCTTCTAGAATTTTATAGTATCAGTTCTTAGATTTAAGTCCTTAATCCATCTTGAGTTGATTTTTGTATAAGGTGAGAGATGTGGATCCAGTTTTGTTCTCCTACAAGTGGCTAGTCAATTATCCCAGCACCATTTGTTGAAAAGGGTGTTCTTTCCCCACTTCATGTTTTGTTTGCATTGTTGAAGATCAGTCGGCTGTATCTGGGTTTATTTCTGGGTACTCGATTGTGTTCCATTAGCCTATGTGCCTGTTTTTATACCAGTACCATGCTATTTTGGTGACTATGGCCTTATAGTATAGTTTTAAATCAGGTAGTGCAGTGCCTCCAGATTTGTTCTTTTTGCTCAGTCTTGCTTGGGCTATGTGGTCTCTTGTTTGGTTCCATATGAATTTTAGAATTGTTTTTTCTAATTCTGTAAAGAATGATGATGGTATTTTGATGGCGATTGCCTTGAATTTGTAGATTGTTTTTTGGTAGTATGGCCATTTTTCATAATATTGATTCTACCCATCCATGAACATGGGATGTGTTTTTATTTGTTTGTGTCATCTATGATTTCTTTAGCAGTATTTTGTAGTTTTCCTTGTAGAGGTCTTTCACCTCCTTGTGTAGGTATATTCCTGAGGTTGAGTTCTTGATTTGATCCTCCCCATGGTCGCCGTTGGTATATAGAAGAGCTACTGATTTATGTACTTACTTGTATCTGGGAACTTTGCTGCATTCTTTTATCAGTTTTAGGAGCTTTCTGGAGAGTCTTTGGGGTTTTCGAGGTAAATGATCACATCGTCAGCAAACAGTGACAATTTGACTTCCTCTTTCCTGATTTGGATATCCTTTATTTCTTTCTCTTATCTGACTGCTGTGGCTAAGACTTCCAGTACTATGTTGAAGAGAAGTAGTGAGAGTGGGCATCCTTGTCTTATTCCAGTTCTCAGAGGGAGTACTTTCAACTTTTCCCCATTCAGAATTATGTTGGCTGTGGGTTTGTGTATGAAAGCTATATGTTGATAGTCCTATCTCTCTGAGCTCAGAGTGGACTAAGTGATATCTAGTAATTGATTAATTCAGCAACACATTCATGCATAAAAACTTTTACTGAGGGTGTGTTTTGTGCAAAGTGCTGGGGTATACAAGATGGATTAAGGCAGTCTTTGCCCTGATGAACTCACAGTCCTATAGAGGAGACAAATATTTAAGCAGAAATATTAGAGGACAATATGAAAACCACTGAGAAATCAACAGAATGCTCTGGGAACACAATGACAGAATGACTCTTTCTGTCTGTCAGTCAAAGTGGCCACATTTTAACTGGATCTGGAAGAGTTTACTCAACTGTAAAACATATGAAAATCTGTCTATGTGGATGACTTTAGACTAAGTTTCTAAATAACCTTTTTTATTGGAGAGAGAAGATGTTAATTTACTAGTAAAGGTAACATATAAAGGAAGGTGACAAAATATCATCACTTTGCTGGGAGTCAGAGGCCAGGTCTTGTAAGCAACTCACTAGGGGAACCTGGATACATAGTAAATATCACAGAACTAAGTGTCTCTGTCTACAATTTGAGGCTACTAAATTACATAGTCCCTGAAGTCTCTTCTAATTCTAAATGGTATATAACGTAATATAATGCATTTGAATAGCAGATTATTTACAAAGCCAAAGTATTCTTTTTCTTTAAAAAAAGTGAGGTAATGTTTGGTTAAATAATAGAAGACACCTTCAAGGAAATCTCACAAATAAATGCTTTTATTTGGGTGAGTTGGCATGTCCATTGTTGGCTTATTTGTCTTTAAGAAATGTTTATAAATATGAAGTCCTGGCCCTGTAATGGATGCTTTATATTTCTGAGCAAATGATAAAGTAAATCTTGCCAACAGCCTTGATGTTTTGACACATCTCTAATTACACTGGTGGCTATAGATGGATGTTGCTAGGGATCAAATGGTAAAAGGGCAGATCATCAGATTTCGTGTCTGGGACATTTTCACAGACCAGAGAGAGAAGTTGAAAATAGATTCTTCAACGATTATCAGGGATTAGGAGAAAAATATCCAGACTCTTTGTATATTATTTATCAGTACAGGGTTGTTAAAGGTCTGAGATAATATTAGTATTTAAAATTATTTTAAGATATCTAACATTGGAGATGACCTATGGCTTTTCAAGAGATTCTATTTGTTCTGTCTATAATAGCTTAATGTTATGGCTGGGGAAATGAGCTTTGGAGTAAGTTTCCTTAGTTGAAATTCTAGTTCCAGCATTTAACAGCTGTGAAAGCTTTGAAAAGTTATAGACAGCAATAATGGTACTTACATTCTAGGATTAAAAGAGGGGATATATGTCATAAATTGTCACAATGTCTGGGAAAGAGAGAGCACTCAATAAGAGCTAAGATTTATTATAATCATTAGAGCAAACCTCTCTGGGAAACAATGTAGAGGGTTTCTAACAGATGCTAAAAGGACATGTGCAAGTCTTGGATTAGCAACTTGCTAAGTGTGTATCCTTGGGTTAGTCCATCACAATCTTCAAATCTTGAGTTTTTAATTGGTAAAGTTAAACTCGTTAGGTGTACTTCCTTTCCTTGTAAGATTGTTGTAAGAGGCAGGCATGGTGACTCAGGCCTGTAATCCCAGCACTTTGGGAGGCCTAATCGGTGTGGATCATCTGAGGTCATGAGTTCAAGACCAGCCTGGACAACATGGTGAAATCCTGTCTTTGCTAAAAATACAAAAATTAGACAGGGTTGGTGGTGTGTGCCTGTGATCCCAGATACTTGGGAGGCTGAGGCAGGAGAATCACTTGAACCCTGGAGGCGGAGGTTGCAGTGAGCCAAGATCGCACCACTGCACTCTAGCCTGGGTGATAGAGCAAGACTCAGTCTCAAAAAAAAAGATTGTTGTAAGGATCAAGTGAGAAAGTGCATGTGAGAGCACTTTCTTCATGTCATGGGCCAGTGGAAGTTATTTCTGTGAGATAAGATTTTCTTACCCTTTGATGTTGTTTGTTTCCTCCACCATCCTATCATATAGATGGGATCCTGGGTAACACATAGTAAGATGACGGAACTTTGTCTAGCATAATGGTATATCTTGTCTTTTCTTCTGTTGACTTTCCCTTTGAAACATGTTAGACTGCTGACATTTCTGCCTCATTTGCTACCATTGTAGTCTAAGACATCAGTAACCGTCATCGCAGGCAGTGGCCACTTCATTTGTATCCTGCTTCGATGAGGTTGATGCAAAAGTAATTGCGGTTTTTGCTATTATTTTCAATGGCAAGAACCACAGTTACTTTTGCATCAACACAAATACTTTGGACCCCTTTCAGGCCATTTTCCACTCAATTTCCAGAGTTATTCTCTTGTTTAAAGTCCTCTAGCTTCTTCCCATCATACTTAGATTAAACTCTAACCTCCTTACCACAGTGCCTACTTACCTCCCTGATCTCATCCTCTGTTGCTTTCATATTGCCCAATACATCCTGGCCCCATGAGCTTCCTTCTTTTCTTTAAGAGGCCACATTCATTCATTTTTTTCTTTTTCTTTTTTTCCAAGACAGGGTCTTGTTCTGTTACCCAGGTTGGAATGCAGTGACATGATCATAGCTCACTGCAACCTCAGTCTCCTGGGCTCAAGTGACGCTCCTGCTCAGCCTCCTGAGTAGCCAGCAGGAACTACAGGTGCACACTACCACACTCAGCTAATATTCAACTTTTTTACAGAGACAGAGTCTTGCTGTTTCTCAGGCTTGTCTCAAACTGTTGGTCTCAAGTGATCCTCTTGGCTTGGCTTCCCAAAACGCTAAGATGAGCGAGCCACTGCGCCCAGCCCCAAATTCATTCTTGACATAAGAGTATTGACTTGGTTGTCCTGCTTGTGTAGAATATACTTCCTCCTGATGGCTCCCTTGACCCTCCTGGCTATTTGTTGTCATTCTGTGCTCTCCTCAGAGAGGCTTTTTCTGGCCTTTTTATTGCACTGTCCTATTTTAATTTTATTCATAGCTTTTATCACCATCTGATATTTTCTTTGAAGGTTAGCTTCAGAAGAACAATGTGTTCATGTCTATCTTATTGGATGTTTTATTTCCAGGACCTAAAAAGTACCTGTCATATAATGGGTGCAAAAAAACATCTATTACTTGAACATATATGGTTAAACATTGAAAGGGATCTACATTAGCAAGGCAATGCTTATTACTATTAATCTTTTGGTTGTTTCACTTAGAAGTCTCTAAAACACCTAAAGTCTCCTCCAGGCCAGGACCTCACAAACTTGCATATACGTATTTTTTCTACTCACCATATGGAACCTGGGATGGTTCATAACTTCTAGAAGGATCTAGATAGAGTTTGGTGATAAAACTGAGATCTGGGGAGAACAACAAATAAATAAAAAAGACTGAGGGCATCATCATCAGGAGAATGGCTCCAGATAAACTGCTGTATATCCATATGATGGAATATAAGAAAGAGAACTACTGCTATATGCACCAACGTGGATGGATCCTACAGTCATAATGATGAATGAAAGAAGCTAAAGAAAAAAACTGTGTGATTCCATTTCTATGAAGGTGTGAGCAAACAACACTACTCTATGGTGATTAAAGTCAGACTAGTGGTTACCTCCGAGCAGAGGTTGTTGACTGGGAAGGGCATGTGGGCGCCTTTCAAAATGCTGGGAATATCATATATCTTGATCTGAGTAGTAGTCACACGGGTGTATATATGTAAAAATGCATCTTCTTTTATATTTAATACAACTCAATAAAAATATTTTTAAAAATCCATGGGTATAGATATTAAAAAAAAAGACTGGGTGGTAGTGGGATCATGAGGGGAAAAGAAGAGAGAAGGTGATCAGAGACCATTCAGGGTAAATCCTGCATGAACCCATCATCCTTGGGCTCCCTGGGTAGATGAAGTAAGCCAGCATTAAACTTTCTGTTAAGACTTCTCCTATGTATCTTCCAAGAACTAATCAGCCAAACAATGGGATCACAACCCTAGTGCCCAAAGAAACCTCAGGAGACTCAATATGGCTCAAGAGTCAAGAATTTCAGTAGCAAAAACAAGCTTACGAAATGCTGAGCTCTGTAATTTTTTATTTTTTTAAAACAGTATGAACAGTGACACACATTGCATGCAAAATTTAGCTGCAGTGACAATGAAAAAGTCACAAGGCTGACTGCTTTTTGCTTTTTTTAAAACAGGGGTCTGGGTACAGTGGCTCACACCTGTAATCCCAGCACTTTGGGAGGCAGAGGCAGGCAAATCACGAGGTCAGGAGATCAAGACCATCCTGGCTAACACGGTGAAACGCCGTGTCTACTAAAAATACAAAAAAATTAGCCAGGCATGGTGGCAGGCGCCTGTAGTCGCAGCTATGGGGAGGCTGAGGCAGGAGAATGGAGTCAACCCAGGAGGCAGAGCTTGTGGCACTGCACTCCAGCCTGGGCGACAGAGCAAGATTCCATTTTGAAAAAACAAACAAAGAAACAAAGAAAGAAACAAACAAACAAACAGGGAATCTTACATTTCTCATGCACCATAATCAAAGAGGCTTCCATGGTACAAAGTAAGGCAAACGCCCTTACTGCCCAACTACCCCTTCATGTTCAAATCCATATTTTTCTCTAGGTTAAAAATGAAATGTCTTTCTCAAGTATCATGTTCCCCTGAACTCTTATAGGGAAGGTCATGGGAATAGGGTCAGCTGGTAGGAGAAATGACATTCTGAGACTCGTATAACCATTTAATTAGATGAAAATACAGTCAGTGCCAATAGACTGCTGCTTGGATGATTTGCATTCCCATAAATTATGGAGCAGATATTTATCCTTTGTGGATGAGGGCTACTTCTCCTCCCTTTTGGCTCAAATTCCCTCTAATTTTTCAGAACAATCAAGTGCTTAGAATTAAATTTTGTATGGTTTATTTTATTTTTAAAGACGTGCGGGGATGTGGCTGAAGAGCCAATTCCTACCATCAAGTCTTTTCCTTACTCCTCACTTGAAGTTTGCATTTCCATGAACATTCGTGGCTGGCATTTTAAAGCACATCATGCCTGCAATTCTTTTTATAAGACTCAAGGTTGGCTTAAAGAGTTGGCTTGAAAAGCACAGCTAGTTTCCTTATTTCAACAGAACAAAATAGCTCATTTAGTTTGCAGTCTGCAGCCATTCAGAATTGGGTAGCATTACATGATGTGGTGCTTTAGTTCATGTCTTCCATAATCTTTGTGGGTCTCTCACTAGTTGCCCTGTTTAATCTGGCCATTCTTAAATATAAGCCATACTCCCTCTCCCCTTTGCCCTGGTTTCTCCAGCCTGTGCTTACACATGGAATTATATCATTCAGAATGAGTTCTGACCAGGCATGGTGGCTCACGCCTATAATCCCAGCACATTGCGAGGCTAAGGACGGTGGATCACTTGAGCTCAGGAGTTCGAGACCAGCCTGGCCAACATCGCTACTAAAAATACAAAAAAATTAGCCGGGGGTGGTGGCGGCATCTGCCTGTAGTCCCAGCTACTCCAGAGGCTGAGGCACGAGAATTGCTTGAACCCGAGAGGTGGAGGTTGCAGTGAGCTGAGATTGTGCCAGTGTACTCCAGCCTGGGTGACAGAGCCAGACTCTGTTTAAAAAAAAAAATGAGTTCTAGCATTTGCTCTTTCTGTTCCCATAGAATCTTAGGTCCCTGTGAGGTACCCTCAAGTACTGCTAGGTGTCTTCAATGGGTATCTCTTATGTGCTTACAAACTAGCCAGGCTCATGCTGAGTACCACCATGTCAACAAATAGTGATGTATCTGCTACAAGTGAGGGCCAGCAGCCCTTGAAAGGTTAAAGCCAAAGTGGAGAGAAGAATGTTTGATGGTTTAAAAATACGGCTCCAAATTCTTTGATGCTCCCTCAATTGAGAAGTTGGGTTTATGTCCTTTCTCCTAGAATCTGGGCGGTCTATTATTGCTTTGGTTAACAGAGCATGGCAGAAATGTTGCTATGTGGCTTCTGAGGGCAGGTCATAAAGGCCATGCACTGCCACCTGGAACTTTACTCTCCACGTCCTCCCGTTGGGATGACCAAGCACTGCCACCTGGAACTTCACTCTTCTGGTCCTTCCCTTGGGATGGTCTCTCTCAGAACCCAGTTTCTCTGGCATGAAAAGACCATGCTGCATAGAGACCACAAGTAGGTGCTCTGGCCAACAGTACCAGCTGAGTCTAGCTTTTGAGTAATTTCAGCCAGACATGTGAGTGAAGAAACCTCCAGATAATTCTATTGCACAACCATTGGGATCACCCACAGGTCTCCCACACTCTCAAGCTGAGGGCTCAGACTTTGTGGAGCAGAGACTAGCCTTTCCTGCTGTTGCCCTATATGAACTCCTGTCTCCTGACCCTCAGAATCATAAGCTAGAATAAAACAATTGCTGTATTACACCTTTCAGTTTGGAGCAGTTTGTTAGGTAGCGGTGATAACTGGCGCAGAATGCCTTGCTCTCCTCTTGAGTTTTGCACTCTGCTTTGCCAGAGAGGTCCCTAGTAGTGCTGTTTATGCCTCTGAACTCACACTCAGAATTGCCCCTTCTTAGTGTGTAGGATTCACACTCAGAATCCTACAGCTCAGGCTTCTTTACTGGGTGAAGACTTTTGTGCCTAGTTTCTTCCTTCATTCATTTGAAGGCTGAGAAACTTGCATACAAAGAGGCCCACTGGGCCTGTCCCACATCCTCTCCACTGTTTCCTCCTGACAATCTTTACCCCCATGTCAACAGGGCTCTCAGGACACATTTCATTGATTTTCCAAATGAACCCAGGCAAGACTTAGCTCCAGTTATCCTCAATGTATTGGTAACCTATTGACTTCCACTTCAATTTAAAAAGGGCCATTGTTGACTGGGAATGACATGAGTAGGTACAACAGGGTGGGGAGTGGATATTTTTGTTGTAATATACACACAACAAATTGCCTGACTCCATCCACACTCGCTCCACCAAAAGCCTTAGCAGCTTGTAGGTAGAAGGTAATCAATTAAGAAGACTTCTGACGATGTGATAGCAGGATCTTGGCACCCTTCCATCTTTCTGGGTCTCCTTTTCCCTGCTGCTGTTTGGAGACTTATCTCACATGTGCTTCCCTGCTAGGTTGTGTGATATCCTGGTCTTATCTGGACCACCAGTTCCTATTCTGGTTCCAAAGAACTACTGGCTTTGCTGACGAGGCTGATCCTTGATGGCTACCTCACTGCTGGCTGCTCATCTGACTGCTTGCAGAACCCAGAGTTTCAGGCCTGTTAGACTGCCTTCTGCCCAGCTCTCTGATTGCCTCCATTAGCTGAGGCCAACTTCCTCCCACAGCTGGGGGTGTCCCTGGGCTCCTATAGCTTCTTCAAGTCCAGGTACCAACCTTATAAGGCTACTTACCTAAATTAGTCTTGAACTAATATCTGTATCCTCCTTTCCTTTCCCAAGATTTGCCCTTTCCCAGGATGATTGAGAAAGGTAACGGTTGGGGGCAACTCTATCCCATTGTTAACGTAGGAGCTCTATGCGCCTGCAAGGGAAATCCCAGTAGAATACAACATTCCCACATTAGTACATTCGCAGAACTCCAGCTCTGCACCATGCAAGATAAAATGCAATGAGGAAAATATTCTGTACCTATCTTTTCTAATAAGGCAGCCACCAGCCAGCTGTGGCTCCTGAGCACTTGAAATGTAGCACTGAGAGATGGAATTTTAAATTTTATGTACTTTTAGTTAAATTTAAGTAGCTATATTTGGACAGCATAGTTCTATTTTACTTAGTCTTAATACTATTCTATTTATGACGTTAATAGTCTATTCAAGGTGTATAGCCCACTTGAGTTCTCATTCTAGAATCCTTCCTTTATTGGAGTATATGTAGAGACCTGTCTATTTTTCCTGTCTGTTGTCTTTGAAGATTTCACACTTAAGATAGCTCTTCAAATAAGAACATGCACTTCTCCCAGAATGAGCAGGAATATGTAGTCAGAGTGCAACAATAATTATAATAGATGAGAAGAGCTTCATTTTATTTAGTTTCTATTATAAATACTGCACCAAGTATTTAAGTAATGTATTTGTGCATTTATTAAACAAGTGTTTATTCAGCACCTACTATATGACATAAAATGTTCCGGGTACTGGGGATACAGCAGTGCGCAGATAAAGTCTCTGCTATCATGGAGGGGCATTCTATCATTTCCTATTAGGGAGGCAACTAGTACACAAACACCTGGTATATCCAAATATGTTAAATGTGAAGAAAAAAAATTAAGGGAAAGGGGACAGAGGCTAATACAGGGTGCTTTTAAAAATGGAAGTGGCCGAACACATCTGAGACAGAGCTGGTTTGTCAGCAGAGACATGAGGGTGATGAGCAGCTGAACCCTGCAGCTCTCCAGGAGACAAGAGCTTCAGGGTGAGGAAGAGGGAGGGCAGCGTCCCTGAGGTGGCGGCAAGAGTAGGGTGTTCAAGGAAGAGCAAGAAGGCTGGTGTGGCAGGGGAGAGGCAGGGCAGATGACGTGGTGCCCTGTAGGATTTAGACTTTCACTTTGCACGAGGGGGAAGCCGTTGGAGGGATTTCAGCAGAATTATTGACAGGCTCTAACTTATGTTGTGAAAGAGTCATTCCGGCTACAGTGTGAGGAATAGATCATAGCAGTACAAGGGGGGAAGGTGGGAATTCAGGTAGGAGGCTATTGCAATAATCCAGTGGTGGGTGCTTGGATGGCGTAAAATAATAACATTCGGCAGGGTTTAGAGAAGGCCCTGATCAGTCTGCTTATGTGATGTAGCATCAGTGATGATAAACTTTCTCTCTTAAAAGCCTTTCTCTGAGTTATATATTAAACATTTATTTCTTGCTCTGAGAAATAACACATTTTAAGTATTTCAGGTGAATACAAATAAGCACCAATAAAAATGCTTTCTCATGAAATGTCACTCTGGCCACCACAGTTCCATGGATAACACATCAGCATCTGTTGGAGGGCTCATATCTTGAGTTCTAAATCAATTTCACACTGGCCTTAGAAGTGAATCACAAGTTTCAGAGGTGGATGGGGCATTAGGAATTACTAGTCCACTTTCTTCAATCACAGACATATAAACTGAGGTTCAGGTGGTGAATCATAAGCTCTGTGAGACCGAAGTTGTGAATTATGCAAAATCACATTATGGTGGTAAAGTTGAAACTAGAACCTTCTGTGCAGTGAATCAATGAACTTATGGTAAATGAGTAAATTTAGAAGTACCTAGAAGATGTAGATAGTAAGTATGTTCTGGTTGCAGTTCTTTTGCAGTTCTTCTGCCTGCTCCTACTCTTTTGTAATCCCAATCTTGCATCTTCCACTTACTACTTGTGTCCCTGGATAAGTCATTCAACTTCCCTAAGTCTTAAGTTTCTTCATCTGTAGAGTGAGGATAGTAATACCTACCTCTGAAAACTGTAATGAGAATTAGATGTTATAATGAGGCAGCGAGACTGGTGCTCACTAAACTTTCCACCTGCTCTCACACATCTCACAACAGCCTTTGCAGTTAGATGGTACATTTGGCTGGTTCTGCCAATGAGATATGAAAGTTCTATGAGTCACATTTGGAATGAGGCATTAAAAATTTAATGAATAATTTGCTAATCTCTTCTTTCATCTGCTGTGGCAACTAAAAGGTAATGTATTACAGGTGGTACAGCTACAAAATGCTAGAGCTTCAGTCACTCTGGTGCCTGTGTGACTGGGTGGGGCAGAGCCCTGGCTACTGTGAATTAGATATGTAGCCTACATGAGAAATAAATTTTTTTTTCTTTGAAATGGAGTCTCGCTCTGTTGCCCAGGCTGGAGTGCAGTGGTGTGGTCTCGGCTCACTGCAACCTCAGCCTCCTGGGTTCAAGCAATTCTCCTGCCTCAGCCTCCTGAGTAGCTGGAATTACAGGTGCCTGCCACAACACCCAGATAATCTTTTGTATTTTTTGTAGAGTTGTGGTTTCACCATATTGTCCAGGCTAGTCTCGAACTCCTGACCTTGTGATCCGCCTGCCTCAGCCTCCCAAAGTGCTGGGATTACAGGCGTAAGCCACTGCGCCCAGCCGAGAAATAAACTTTTATAGTGTCAAGCTCCTGAGGATTTGGATGGTTAGTTACAGCAGCACAAGCATAGGCTACTGTGAATAATAATTGATCTTACTGGAAGTAGGGTGCTATTATTATAAAAACCCAAAGTAGTTTTGTATTGGCTTAACGTTTGGGCCAAAGACAATGAGGATAGTGATATCAGAGATGAGAAGAATGGCAGTCCATGTCATGTAGTAGCAAAACGTCTGGTAATACTGTCATCTGCTGTAACTTGAGAGGCAGATCAATCATATTTAAATAAACTTTAAGTTCTAGGGGAAAAGGTTGGAAAACAATATTTTTAAATAACATGCTTCATAAAGAATAATGGGTGAAGATATTGGTCCGTGGAACTTTTGGCAAATGAATAGAAAGAAGTCTACTAAATTTTTGAGAGGATCAAAGGAAACCACAAGATGACAGAGCCTTGGTCAGTTTAGATACTTGAGCAACTATAGTGGAATAGAACACCGTGCTGCTCCCCATTGGATGTGAAACGTGTGTACAAAATGAACTTTTCTGCATTAAGTCATTGAGATTGGCAGTTATTTGTTCCTGCAGTGGAAGCTTTTCTATACTGATTGCCACAGAATATGACTGCTTTAGTACAGTGCTTAGCTAGCACAGTATGAACACGCAACAAGCATTACTCAATACCTTTTATTATTTATTATTATTATAGTTGTTGTTGCTATACTAGTTAAGAATGTGTGATTGGGTAGAGGATATCAGTCTGATGAAGAAAGAGGATAAAGCTATGGTAACCAGAGTAAAAAGTACTGTTAAAACTTTTGTTTACACATGGGTTGCAAACTAAATATAAATAGGAGAGAGAGAGGCACTGTAAATAAATGAGGTGGGCTGGCTTTGACTCTGCAAACTGGGAGAGCATGAACCCTGTGCTGAGAGTGTAGTCACTCTTGGCTCCTGATAATACAGATCAAATATTTTCAAGAGAGGCTGTAAAATAAAAAAAAAAAATTGTAAGAATTTTCAGCCAGGTGCAGGGACACACCTGTAATCGGAGCACTTTGGGAGACTGAGGTGGGAGGATTACTTGAACCCAGGAGTTTGAGACCAGCCTGGGCAACAGAATGAAACCCTATCTCCAGAAAAAATTAAAAATCTAGCCAGGCATGGTAGCATGTTCCTATAGTCCCAGCTACTTGGGAGGTTTAGAAGGGAGGATTGCTTGAGTCCAGGAGGTTGCAGTGAGCTGTGATTGTGCCACTGCACTCCATCCTTGGAGTAGAGAGCAAGACCCTGTCTCAAGAAAAGAAAAAGAAAAAGAATTTTCTAAGAGTTTACAGTATTGGCAATTAAATAAAATATTTAAAATAATACTAGGTGGTCCATGGACCACCAGATGGTGACCTACATCAGAAGGCAGGTCCCAAGAACCAAAATGTCTAATGGCCAACACTGTCCCTGAGGATAAATCTCATCCCATCCAATATATTATAATTTGAAGAATCATAAATGTTCAAGGTTATTGTAATTTGGATTCACTTCCCACCCATCTGAAATTTATACTCCCATTGCAACATCTCTGCCAAATTGTCTTCCAGCTCATAACTGAACATCTCCAGAGGTAGGAGGCTCAGGATATTAAGAGGGATAGCCTATTGTATCTTTCGTGTCCTCTAATTGTTAGAAAGTTCTTTCTGTATTTGAAGTAAAGTCTACCTTCCTATAGTGATTCATCCACTTTGCTTCTCCCCTTCCCCTACTGTGGAGCCATATGGGAGTGGGCTTATATCGTATAACCACTTTTCTAGAGCTGGTGATCAATTGACCTAATAACACATAGTAGACGTGTGTGTGCGTGTGTGTGTGTGTGTGTGTGTGTGTGTTTGTATTCCTGCTTAGCTATCCCCTCCCACACTTCCTGACCCTCCTTTTCTGGCAATAGGACTTGCTGTGAGTAGTCTGTGTATAAGAGGGCCACAGATCGCAATATCCTGTTCTTTGCCTCCCAGCCTCCACCAAGCTACAGCGAATCCAAGGTTGACCATTAAAACACCCCATTCTTCAGACTTTGGAAATTGACCCAGAGATGTAAGGATAAGCCCCAAACTGGGCACCTTGGAATCCTTACTATAGATTTAGTATGGAGTGCCGTAAGAGAAAAATGCTGTTTGTCCTCTGGGAATAGGAATGTCTGCAGCCATGTCTTAGTCCATTTGGGCTGCTATAACAAAATACCATAGACTGAGCACCTTATAGGCAGCAGAAATTTATTTCTCACAGTTCTGAGGGCTGAAAAGTTTAAGATCAAGGTGCTGGAAGATTCAGTGTCTGGTGAGGGACCACTTTCTGGTTCACGGGTGGCATCTTCTGGCTGTGTCCTCACACGGCAGAAGGGGTATAGCAGCTCTCTGGGGCCTCTTTTATAAGCTCACTAGTGAAACCATGCCCTGAAGAATCAAAGATACCTGCGACTAACATAAAATATTGAGTTGCAGGATAGCAGTTAAGAAAAGAATGACTTGCTGAAATTCTGAAAATCCCTCCGTTTATAAGATAACAAAACTAGCTGAAATTAGTTGGAAGCAATGTGGCTGACTGGAGTTTGCGCAGAGTGAGCTTGCTGATGTCACAGCCTGAATTTCCACCACGTTTCATACTAACTCTCCCTGAATTTGCACATGGGACCCATGAAAGAGGCATGAAGAGAGAACCATGCACGCCTGAGGACTTTCCAGACCTTCCCTTTCCTTCCACCAATCACCTGATTACTTCAGAATCCACCTGCTAAACCTTTTCTAATAAAATTCCTGTCTTAGCCCCAGCCTAGGGAGACAGATTTGAGCTTGACTCCTGTCTCTTTGGGAGTCTACTTGCAGTAAAAAGTTTTTCTTTTCTCAAAAACCCGGGGTCACAGTATTGACTTCTGGCACATCTGGTAGTGAGCTACTTTGCCAAGGTGACATCAATCCCTAACCACCTTCCACAGGCTCCACCTCCTAACACCATCTCATTGGGGACTAGGTTTTAACATACGAATTTTGGGGGGACACGGACATTCAGAGCATAGCAGGCCATTTGCTTCTGCCCCTAAACCCAGCTATAGAACAAGGTGTCTATTCAGGAAAGAGTGAGGATACAATTCAGAAAGTAGCAGAGCAGACAGGGAGGGAGGGAGGAAGAGAAAGAGAGAAAGAGAGAGAGAGAGAGAGAGACAGAGAGAGAGAGAGACAGACAGAGAGAGAGACAGAAAGAAAGAGAGAATGAACATTGATTTCCTGTGACCCTCTTCATCCTTGCATTTTTTAGTTATGAGAAAATGCTTGCACTAGTTTGCGCTGAATTCCTATCATTTACACCAGAAAGATCCTGAGTGATCTCCTGAACTATGTTGGAGATCATCTTTACACAGTCCATGCAAAACTATAGTTGCAGTGTTCCTGAAAATGGTTTAAATTTTATATCTTTTATATGTCACTATTCAGAGAATCTAAAATGTTTTTAAATCACATCATCTGCAGTGACTTGTGTATTAATTTCATATTTCTAATATGTTTAAGTTATCCCTTGCTTTAGATATATCATATTCATTATCTTGAGTATTTCTGTTTTATGTGGTTTTATTCTATTTTGTGGAAATATTTTGCATCTGATGAATCTGTTATTCAAACTAATGCTACCACAAAATTGGTTCCCAATATTTAGTGACCTATCCTTCTTTTCACAGTAACAGCAAAAAGATGAGATGGCTATGACTGAAATATTCTATGCTTTATATATCATAAAGCAATAATACATCATAGAATAATGGTCTATGTTCCCAATATTATGGTTACTTGTTTGCAAGTAACTGCAGGCATTTATACTTTTTCTTTACGTAACTGCCACACTCGTGAGTTGTGACCAGCAACAAAATTCTATAGCAGTCTGCCTTATCGCTATTTCAAAGCAAGTCTTTGTGGTTAAGTATAATTTCCTATAGGAATCACACCCAGGGTAGTCCAGTAGGCTGTGTCAGCACCATGAGTGTGGCATTAGTGGAATTTTACATGTGTTATTCCACCTTGCATAGTTGTTTATTGTAATTCATGCTTTGAGAACATTTTTAGGTTTCAAACATTATCCATCAGGATATTCCTACCTGTCTAAGGGAAGGTATCATTACTACGGCGACCTCTGGCTGACTGGCCCATCAAAGTCCCAGCATTCTTTATTAGATACCAGCCCAACTGCTGCTACCTGGAAATTCTAAATGCACTAGAAGTACATTGGGAATAATAAGTGGAGCTTAGAAGAAAGATACATAGAATTATGGTGGTAAAGGTTTAGCTTTATCTGTAGGTAACACAACTTAGCTCTCCAGGGCTGAGCAGGCTCTTCTCCCTTCCAGCTCATATATGCATGGGATATCTCATGGCATGAAAGCTTTCCACACATCAAAATGGGTTGAAAATGAGATTTTTTAAAAAGTAAATGTGCCTTCTGAGAGCGATTTTCCAAAGCTATAATTCTTCTTAACGGAGGGATACAACAGTTAGAAATTCCCTAATGCCCAACTGGTTGGGTTTCTCTCTAATTCAAGTTGTCAGTCACCAACTCTATATAGCGATGAATGAAGATAACAATTATTAGTATTTGTCTCTTCCATAGAAGATGAATGTGTCCTAACTAATTTTTTTACTGTGAAGATGAAATGTAAAGACATGTCTTTTGTTCAGTTGCTGTGGATTTGTTAAATACATTCTGTTATTTGATAAAATTATTTTTGAGGGAAAGCAAAGATCTTATATCTTACTCTAATAATTACCAGCTGCTGGCAAGAGTATTGCAGACAGCAACAGGTTTCAGCAAGAATGTAACCATATCATACTATGTATCATGTAGTGCATATATTATATATACGTATTAATCTGTAATAGCATATCAACTTATTTTTTCAAATGCACTAATTAAACCTCAAGCCCCCATTTTAGGCTTTGCACTTTTGATTAACAAGGATAGTTAAGAAAGAAAGGAAGAGAGAGAGAGAGAGAGAGACAGGAAGGAAGGAAGGAAGGAAGGAAGGAAGGAAGGAAGGAAGGAAGGAAGGAAGAAAAGAAAGAAAAGAAAGAAAGAAAAGCTTCCTCGTTGCTATGCGGAGACTGGCATTGCCAAGGAGCTTGCAACCATATAGCCACAAGGAGGAGCTCAAGCATCAAATTAAAAATTAACACAAACTAATAAAGTCTGGCACGTGCTGCTTTTGGCAATGCATTAAAACAGTATTTATTCTTATATGACGGCGAGGTGATTTATGGGCCTTTTGACCAAATTAATATCACTCTGGGGAGCGTATGTTGATATGCTGGTATGTATCAGTATATTTACATAAATATAATATAGACATAATGTATTCTTCACCCAGTAACCAGATGGATCTTTAAAAAATGCTAATGAGATAATGCCACTCCCTGTTTAAAAGCCTTCCTATGGTTTCCTTTCATTTTGAGAATAAACTGCGTTCTCTACCAAGACCTAAGAGGCCCTGCCTCATCTCTCTCCCACATCCCTTTCTTTTCTTTTCTCTTCTTCGGCTGCTACTTCTTAAAAAAACTTCAACATTTATTTAGATTCAAAGGGTACATGTGCAGGTTTGCTAGATGGGTGTTTTGTGTGATGCTGAGGTTTGGGGTACAAATGATCCTATGGCCCAGGTAGTCGGCATAGTACCCAAGGAGGTGAAAGATCTCCACAAGAATGACACAGCACTCCTAAGAGAAATCAGAAGTGACACAAATGCATGGAAAACCATTCCATGCTCATGGATTGGAAGAATCACCCCTTTCGGACTCCATCTCAAGCTTCTCTCCCCAGAGACTGACTGTGGTAGCCACATGCCTTCTGATAGGCCCTAGCATGGGTCTTTTCTGGTCTCAGGGACTTCCCACTTCTGTTCCTCTGTCCTTCCAGAGACTTGCAAGCCTGCCTTCTTCCTACTCATTCTTCGAAATTCAGTTTCAGTGTCACTCTCTAGACAGGCATTTCCTGACACCTACTGAATGTCAGCTGGCCTGTCTTCCCTTCTGCCATTCTTCTCCGTCCTTGTTCTCTGTTTATTCCTACTTAGAATTTGTCACAAGCGGTACTTCTTTTGTTCACCTGTGTGTTTCCTGTTTATTACATGGCTTCTATATTTGATGTACATTAGAGCAGGAACTTTGTCTATGTAAACACTGCAGTATCTGCAGTGCCTAGCACAATTCCTGGCACCAGGTATGTGTGCAATAAATACTTGTTGAAGGAATGAGTCTTTATAATTGAAACTTTGGAATGTGTCTGGGTCCAGAACTCCTCTGGAATAATAGCCACAGAAACAGTTTTGAAACATTGGCCTCCCATCTCAGTGATTTTTGCTTATGGTTTGAAGGGTCTCCTCCTAATTCCCCAACAATACACATACTATTCCTGCTGTACCCCAAAAGAGGAAGTAAATGATGCACAATGAAATCTATAGCACTACCAGAACAGACTAATAGCAGCATGATTGGACAAACAAAATTAAAATTAAGCAAAATATGCCAACATCTTCCGCGGCTATCTGCCTTATCTGACCTGTGAGCATGCGAGCTTGTGTCTGAGAAACAGCTTCTCCAGCCCCAACAGTTGGTACTGAGATCTAATGATGGTGTCACCAGCATCACAGTTTAGAAGGTGCTGATAGGAAAGGTTCCCAGAGATCCTATCTGTCAGGTGAAAGAGGGTGTGCCATCTTTCCATACAAGGCCTTCAAAGAGGCCTTGTCTTCCTTACTCTTGGGGCCA
Source organism: Rhinopithecus bieti (assembly GCF_001698545.2). NCBI lineage: Eukaryota > Metazoa > Chordata > Mammalia > Primates > Cercopithecidae > Rhinopithecus > Rhinopithecus bieti. Next base: position 2,502,106 of record NW_016816648.1, read on the forward strand.
TCTTTGAGTAGGGGTAAGCAGCTCTCAGTAAGACCAGATCTCATGCTGGTGTGGGTGCTCACAGAAAATCCCTGGCGCTTCTAACTCATTAAGCTTGGGTTCCTGCCAAGTTTTATATTATTTCACTTGATATAATATGTTTCACTGTATATTTGTGTCTTGTAAATAGTTTCTGATATTTTCAGTAATGACCAGTAATTATTCAACCTTGCTCATTTTCTCCTTCTTCCCAGGAAACTTTTTCAAACTAGTAGTATATTTATTTATCAAGAAAATGAACATTCGCTTTCTGAAAATGTACTCATGGAAGGCTCTCAAATAAACGGATTTGATCCTTTCATAGGAAGCAAGCTGACACATTATCTATTGGAATGATCATTCTAAAAGCCACAATCACATATTCTAAAATTTGCAAAATGATGAAAGAAGTTAATGTTTGAATATATATTGTTTATTATTCTCAGGGACCACTTTGTCAGGATGTGGTATTAAAAAATGTTCTTGTATTTCTGAGAGTTAGGAAAAAAATCAATTACAATTGAAATAGAGTATGCATTCTTCTCATAGGCCACAGCTTAGTGGGGAGTAGAGTCCAGATTTTTAAAGAAAATAATTCATGATCCTTGCTAAAGATGATTATTGCTAAGGAAAATAATTCATGGTGATATGTATACGGACCACTGCAATGGGGTCTTGCAGTGGGGAAGAGATTGAACTCAAACTCCATCTCCAGCAAGGACAAGTGAGGATTTTAAATCAAGGAGCAGGATGAGGTCAGTGAGTGGAAAACTACTAAGAGGAAGCATCAAGGATAAGGGGAGGTCAGATGCCAAAGGTGGGGGATTTTCACTAAACTGACTGTGCAGGATTCTTGCTCAAACTGGATTCTATGAGGACAGAGAGGGAAGCCCAAGATCCAGCCTAGCTGAGCAGAGGACTCAGAGGAGACTGACTAAAGTTCTGATCAAAGAAGAGAGTCTTCGTCAGGGTATATGTGGCACTATGATTCAAGGTGCCTGTGGTAGATTGGTTAAAAACATGGCCCTAAGTCTCCACATATCCCGGCACACACACCCTTTACAATGAGACTTTGCAGCAACTATTACAAGGTGGAGTCTGTCTCCTCCTCCTCTTTGAATCGGAGCTTATCTTGTCATTTGCTTTGCCCAGCAGAAAGTGGCTGAAATTACATGTTTCCGTTCTAAGCCTTAGATTCCAAAAGGCCCTTTGTGCTTCTCCTCTTGCTAGTGTCCCTCTTCCTTCAACATGAACAGGCATGACCCAGCCTGCTGAAAGGTAAGAGATCATTTATGGCAGAACTCAGTTATCTAGCTAAGGACATCATAGACCGGCCAGCACCCAGCAAATCTACCCACTAACTGCAGTCAGTGAACACATCTGGCTGAGATCAGAACAACCTGGGCCAGACCAGAGGAACTGTCTGATTAATCTGAAGAACCATCGGCAATAGTAGATGGTTATTGTTCACAGCCACTTAATTTTAGGATGGTTTGTTACACAGCATTACTGTGACAATAGCCAATATATAATACTGGACATGTGCTTCTGGGTGACAGCAACAGTGATACATAGTTTGGATACTGGCAATTTTATAGCTCTGGTTATAATAACTAGTTTTAGATAATAGTGGCTTTGTGGTATTGGAAGCTCAATGATAGTGGCATTTGGAGGTATTTCTGAAAACGTGGCTAATATTGATGGCTTTGATGATGATGGTACTTGTGCTTTTGATGATTATGGTCCTTGTGCTTTTAGGTGGTTATTGGTATTGGCAGGACTTGATATGACTACCCATGTAGTATATTGGGGAACTCAGTTTTTCTGCTACAGGTTTTGCCACAGTTTGATGATTAAATGACAATTTTTAATGCCACTAAGTTTCCAAGGAAGCTAACTATACATTGTTCTTGGTTTCTCACTAGGCTGGGGAAAATAAGACAGTGGTCAGGGAGGGGTTTCTTCTCATTGCTTGTGTGTGCTACAGGAGGACTGCAAGGGATTCCTGGTCATTGCAGTGTATGTGAGGAGGTTAGCCTTGGCCATGCCAATCTCCGTCTAATAGGCACAGATGCCAGAAGTGGGCATGTTCTTACATCTATTCTCATGACTTTTCAGAAAGAAAGCCTTCTGTCAGGTCTCTCTGAAAGAAAGAAGGCCTCAGGTCAGCCTTCATAAGAAGGGCTAGTACAATTGGTGATAGGTACCTGCTCATTGTTTTCTGTTTTCTGTTGCAAGTGCACACAGTGGTGAGAGGCAGAGCTGCACCTGTACTTCAGCAGACCGAGCACTCCATCCACGGCGCTCTAGCCAGGGGAACCCTGGCCCCATCACTTAAATGGTCCTATTGTAAAGGAGAGCTGGTTGTGCTTGCATTTGTTTTCCACATAATTGCTCTGCCTATATCTTCATCTTAACTGTGGGGCACCACAGCCTCTTTAAGAATCCTTCTGTATTTTCTGAGGCTATTTTCCATTTTTAATAGCTTCGTGGACAAATAGTTAACAAAACCCTTTCCCTTTTTGAATGAGAATTTGACCTCTGGTTAACCCTCTAGCTCAGTTCCCCTGGTAACTTGACAATGACAGAATGTCAACTGTGTTTCTAGGCAGAATTGCTTGTGCCAAAAATGAACTTGTATCTAGACTGGGAGGGCTATAAATAAACTATAAATACTATATAGAGAAGCTATGCTTTAGACTCCCCTAAGAACTGTGACTCTTACCTGAGCATCTACCTTTCAGGAACCTTGGAAGCTATGGATCCTATGGGTTGGCAGCTTTTAGGCCAGAGTGGATCCTGTATCTACCTACTGTGTATCTCATCTCCTTGCACTTCAGCTGCTAGACTGCTACAAGGACTTCTATAGAAACAGAATCCCTGAAGCCGCACTTTTGGCAAGCTCTGGTTTTTGTCTGTAACATAATAGATGGATGCTGAGTGTAGCCTGTGGCGGTTTTGTGGATCTGAATATTTAGTTGAACCCAAGAAGATCTTCAGTGTGTGTTGCAGACTTGGTGTTCTTCCCCTAGGTCCAGCTGCTGATACACCTGAGAGCCTCTCCGGCCTGAGAGGAATCCATGACAGATGCACTGGGCTGTGTATGTGTGTTTGGGGTGACTCATCATGCATGAGATATAAATCAGGAGATTAGTGGCAGGATGCCTATTCACTTGGGATTCTAGACCATGGCCTAAGCGCATGGATAGAAGTTAGAAGAACATCTAACTTGCCTAACTGTAACAACCCTAATCCAACTAACACAAAGTATGTGGAGAGGGATTTTGGAGGAGGCTGAGAACCTTGTGGAGCAATTATGTTGCTGGCGATAATGGCTAAGGATGGCTATGTCTTATAAAACTAAAGAGCACTCACAACACAGAGTTCTCAGGAACCACAAGGCCAGTCATAGGAAAAGTAAAATAATTAACCGGGAGCTTGTAGCCCATCTTAGGAGGGTCTCTAATCATAGGCGGGCTTTCTAACACTCATTGCTTTTGGAATGCATGGGCTTCCTGATCAATCACAGAGGCCAGTGTGAGGAAGGCTTTTGTGTGGCCATCCAGGAGCAGGCAGTCAGGAACATTTGAATCCTGTAGCCTGAGACTGGAGAAGAGTAGGTTCCTAAAGGAGAACTGGGTGGCTGGGATTTTAAAAAGTAGGAAGGGATGCTGGGAAGGCTGAACAATTGCTGTCCACTTTATTAAAGTGAGCTCCTTGCACTTTAATATGCATACCTGGGGGATCTTGTTAAAATGCAGGATCCGATTCCTAGATGATATGGTTTGGATGTTTTGTCCACTCTACATCTCATGTAAAAATGTGACCTCCAATGCTGGAGGTAGGGCTTAGTGGGAGGTGTTCGGGTCATGGGGGTGGATCCCCTCATGAATGGCTTGGTGCCCTCCTTGAGAGAATGAGTGTGTCCTCGCTCTGTGAGTTTATGTGAGATCTGGTTGTTTTAAAGGAGACTGGAACTTCCTCCTCTGTCTCTTGCTCCCTCTCTCACCATGTGATACCCTGGCTCCCGCTTTGCCCTCTGCCATGACTGTAAGCTTCCTGAGGCCCACAGCAGATGTTGGTGCTATGCTTGTACAGCCTGCAGAACTGTGAGCCAAAATAAACCTCTTTTCTTTATAAATTACCCAGCCTCAGGTATTCCTTTATAGCAATGCAAATGAACTAATGCAGTAGGTCTGGTGAGGGGCCTGAGATTCTGTGATTCAAATAAGGTCCCAGGTATTTCTAATGTTGTTGGTTCAGGGACCTTGCATTGAGTGGCAAGGCGGTAGAGGGTGAGGTCACTGCAAAGCTGGAAGCCATCTCCTGTTGTTAAAGAAGAGGTGTGGGTAGCTGTCTCCCAGAGAGATTTGAGTAGCAGTCGATAGCATCCTCAGTGTAACACAGGGTGTGAGCAAGTTTATTGGAGGGGTCTGTTCTTAATGACTAGGCCTAGTGGGGCAGGTTGCATGACCCGGGAACGCTAATGTTGGCAGTTTCTTTTTGTGCTGCGGCAGCACTTGCAAAAGCACATTATGCTGTTAAATGAATTATACACAGTGAGTTAATCACAGGCCTACACTGCCAACAGGCAGCTCCCACTGGAATGAATTTGGACAGGGAGAGTTTAAAAAAATAGCCAAACTGCAGGATAATATGTAACTAGAAATATTTTCAAAATGGGCCATAAAAAGATGTTTGGGAAAGTTAATTTTTAAATGTTTGCTCTGACTCTGTGGTGCAGACTCCCTAGATGACTGAGAGTACCATTTCTCCTCCTGCTACGGTTCTCCCCCAGGGCTGTATTTGGAAAATATTGATTTGTCTCCTTGATTTGTTTAACAGCAAATTCAACAACAACAAGTTTCAACTTGCTGACTAGAATTTTCATAGCATGATCATAATCAGACACAGCTAATAGCAGGGAAGCCTATTGTCTTCTAAATTGAATTTTTCTTTTATGTTAGAAGAATAAATGGTGGTGCTTCTCAAAATATTTCAGGACCAAATGTTTGAGACCAGAACTTGAAAGATTAATTACAAAATTATGGAGGGATACAAACTCTCAAAATTTAAAACATACTGCAATTTAGGACTTAGCTATTTTTTAGGCAGTCACTGGTCATTTTGATTTCAAAGGTAGAAATTAGAATTGATGGCGTAGACCTATATATATATAAAGGGATTGTTTTAAATTGCATTTTGAATTATTTTCTCTAGCATCTCATAGTTTTTTTAAAAGGGAATTGAAGGTATGTACAAGCACTAAACCAACTGTTTTCATTTTTCACCTTACTTAAGTGACAAATATAATGCAGTCAGCATAGTGCACATTAGATGGTTTCAGCAAACAAGATGCTCACAGCACACTTGACCTGTCCTTGGATCTGTTTAATTTTTTGGAGTGGGGAAAGGAAGGGGGAGAAGGAAGTTTACTCCGTAGCTTGGAGCTTCATAATGCTTGAATGCCTGTTTGTTCCTGACACTGAAGTGCAGTGAGAAGGCAGAGCAACTTTGAGAAAAGAACAGCGATTTTTGCAACTCAAGGGTTTGAGTTGCAAGACCTGAGCTTTTGTTTATGATGAGTTGATATTGATGGGTTCATCTCTTTTCCACTTGATTTTTCTCCACGAGAATAGAAATGCAAGGCTGTCTCAGTGCTCATGTCTCACAAATATAATTTGCAAATAAGGTTAAGAAAATGAGATGGAATGTGGCCTTCATAACTAGACAAGTTATACTTCTTAAGGAGATCTGTCCTGACCATCTATTTAATGCTACTGTGGAACCTCCCTCCCTATCCCACTGTAGCCCTGATCTTCCTGTCTCTGAGCTATTTTTTCCATAGTACTTCTCATCTCACGTAATTTCTCATGTATTTATTATTGTCATTGACTGTCTCCCTCCTCTGGAATGTCAGCTCCATAAGAGCAGGAAACTTTTGTTCACTGATGTATCCTGCATGCCTGGGACAGTGTCTGACCCTTGATAGATCTTCAGTAAACGAATTAATGAATACATTTCTTTAAGTCCATTCTCATTTCTTAGACCAGGTTGAAATTTCAAAAGGAATACAGCCACCTACTTATACCATGTCTCAAGCACACAAGATATTTTTTCCAACTGATGAAAAGAAATGTTTTGTCATGCATCATAAGACACCACTTGATTATGGCATCAACAGAAGTTCATTTGATAAAATAAAATGTTGATTCCCATGTAGATCAATGAACTTTTCCCAAGGTTCAATTAAATCGGTTTCTCAACTTTGGCAGTAATGATGTTTGTTGTGGAGAGTGTGTTGTGCATTGTGGGATATTTAGTAGCATCCCTAGCCTTGACCTAATAGGGATTAGTGTCACCCTCTCTCCTCTAGTTATGGCAACCAAAAGTGTCTCCAGACATTGTCAAATGTCCACCATTTGGAACCACCTAGTTAAACCAATCAACCTAATTTTTAAATAGGCTTACTGGCTTGCAAACATTTATCTTTAATCTTTGAAGAGAGAATAGCTGTCTTTTATCAAGCACTTGTGTAGTAGGCAGAATAACGTCCCCCAGCGACGTTCGTACCCAAATCCTGGGTATGAATATGTTGCCGTACGTGGCACAAAAGGCTTTGCAGATGTGATTAAGATCAAGGACCTTGAGGTGGGGAGATTATTCTAGATTATCCAGGTGGGCCCAATCTCATCACATGAACATTTAAAAGCTGAGAGCCCTTTTAAGCTCTGGTAAGAATACATCATTGATAGGATAGGATGTGGATAGGATACCTCAGTGAACAAAACCTTCCTGCTCTTATGAAGCTGACATTCTAGAGGAGAGAGGCAGTCAATGACAATAATAAATACATGAAAAACTATATAAGATGAGAAGTGCTATGGAAAAAATAGCTCAGAGTCAGGGAGATCAGGGCTACAGTGGGATAGGGAGGGAGGTTCCACAGTGGCATTAAATAGGTGGTCAGGACAGATCTCCTTAAGAAGTGTAACTTGTCTGGTTATGAAGACCATATTTGTGTCTGAGGTTTGTGATCTCAGAAGAGGTATGAGGGAAATGTGATATGATAAGGATTCAACCCTTTGTTGCTCACTTTGAAGATAAAGGAAGGGCGATAGGAGCCAAGGAATGCTATGACCTCTAGAAGCTGGAGTGACCTTCACACTTGACCTTAGCCAAAAGGCTGAGAAGCGATTGGAGTGACCTTCAATTGACAGCCATCAGGAAAACAGGGATCTTGGTCCTATGACTGCAAGGAGCTTAATTCTGCCAACAAATGGGCAAGGAATGGATCCTTCCCTAGACCTACAGGAAGGAATGCAGCCCTGCTGACATCTTGATTTTAGCCTATCAGGACCCATGTTGGACTTCTGACCTATAGAACTCTAAGATCGAAATTTGTGTTAAGCCACGAAGTTTATGGTACTTTGTTACAGTAATAACAGAATTTATCACACCGAGACATTTGCACAATAACTTTCTATCTTCTCGTTTTATAGAGGATGTAGGCTGAATTGTGTCCCCACCAATTCATATGTTAAAGTCCAGTACCTCACAATGTGACTGTGGTTTGGAGATGGGGTCTTTAAAGTGGTAGTTAAGGTTAAATGAAGTCAATAATATGATCCCTAATCCAATATGACTGGTGTTCTTGTAAGAAGAGATTAAGACTCAGGCACACACAGAGGAAGACCAGGTGAAGGGAAGACCGTGGAGGAGATGGCCATCTGTGGGGCAAATGAGGCCTTCAAAAGGAACCACCCTGCTGACACATTGATCTTGGGCTTCTAGCCTTCAGAACTGTGAGGAAAAATATTTCTATTGTTTAAGGTATGGAGTTTGTGGTACTTTGTTATGGCAATCCTGAAAACTAATTCAATAGATGATGAAACAGACTCAGAACACGAATAAATGTCTCTAGGACATATAGCTAGTACAGGTGGGATTGGAGTCTCTGCAATCCATGATGTTAATGTATGCACTAAGTCATTGTAACTGTGTTAAGTTTATGGATGACCCAGAGTATTCTAACTATTGCCAGTTTGTAGAGGAGAAGTTTGGGACCTGTGTTCAAATTCCAATGTGACTACTAGTTATTGTGTCTTGAGTGACATGTTGATCTCAGAGACCCAGTTTGCTCATATCTAAAATGATTATTAGTTTCTTCACAAGATTACATTGTGAACTACATAGACAATGAATGCAAATGCATTTTGTCTCACACAAAGCACTGTGCAAATGTGAGGTGGTATTATTAAAATGTTACTATTGCTGGAAAAGAAATCGAGTGAATGTTTTCTGACAGCACCTTTCAGACCTTCTTCTAGGTGTGTTTAGGGAATGTTCACTCTTTGAAATGCAAGAAACAACATAGAAAATATTCTTTAACTCGCAGGAACAAGAATTTACAAGAATCAGTGTTTCCCTTCTGTGTTTCCTTCTAAAAGGCAATTGACATATATTTTATTGTTTGGAATTCCCAGTGGAGGCATTATTAAGTGCACTGTTCAGAGTCAGTGAGAAGAACAACAGCTGTTAAAAAAAAAAAGAAGGGGAACTGTCTACTCTAATTTACGTTGTCTGGTTTATTATGGGATAAGAGTAAAAAACAAACAGAAAAGGACTGTCTTGTTAACTTGTGGCAAAGTTAACAAGACAGTTTTCCCACAGGAGAGCAATGTGTTCCATGAGTCTGTGGTTCCATGTAATGTTCTTCTAAGGGGGGAAAGAATTTATTTTGGTTTGAAACTCTGCAAGCTTCTCGTCTTGTAATATCCACTTTCACAAATGACAGTTTTTGTATCCAAAATAACAGAAGTTTCAAGGGGCTCAAAGGGATGTACCAGCCACATTAAGTTTGTTTAAATGGTGCCCTTTAGCAGGGAATTGTACAGCCACTCTCACTCTACCGCCACATTCCTGATGAAGGCAAATTTAGTATCAACATGGGGAGCTGCCATACTTTCTTATAGATGTTCCTAAGGTAATATTACCAATTGATTCTGGCATCAGCTACACATTTGCCATCTGCTTTCTAGAATGTCCTCTCCTCCTTCCCTGCCTAGGGTACCTCTATTCAAACTTCAATTCCTAGCTCGACTTTCAACTTGTTTGTGAAACCTTTTCCATCTTTTCCAGACACTGTAAATTCCCTCTCGTTTGTGTGCCTGTCACACCTTATTCAGATCTCCAATACACTATTTAATATCTTATAAGGCAATGATTTATTTGTAATTTTGGGCAATAGTGATTTGTGAGGTTTTCAATCACAGACATATTTTGTGTTCCCAGCACTGTGTCTGCAACATAGCAGTTGTATAACATATTAATAAATTCCAAATCAAAGTAAGGGCCTAGGATGATGTGTAACAACAGCTATCATTTATTTAGCAATTTCTATAAGCTAGCAACTTATGATCTCATTTATCCCAGCAATCCTATAAGGCAGTCTTTATGTTCACCATTTTATAGATGAGGAAATTGAGGCCCGAGGCTAGGCGACTTGCCCAAGGTCATCTGGCTTCTAAGGAACAGAGAGGTTTCTAACTAAGGTGAATAATGATGTGCATTTATATGGAAGATGGGTGACAGCTAATATAAACCCAAGCAAAATGGGAAGGAGAGCAAAATTTTTTGTCCTTAACATCGTTTTACTTTATTCTTCTTCTTTCTCTGGCTTTTTAATGTGCCTTCTGTACACCCATTAAGACCTGGTGTTGTAGATTGATTTATTGGTCACAATTCTCATCATCTTTATGAATTATAAATCCATATCTTTGGTCATGTGACTTTGAAATATCTTCCACTGGAGTGGGTAGAATATTTTTTCCCACTCCATTGATGTTGGGGTTGGCCACATTACTTGCTTTGGTCCATGGATTGTGGGTAGAGGTGGCAATGGGCCAGTTCTGAGCTGAGACCTTCAGTGGCATTGTGTGTTGTGTGTTTCTGCTCACCTCTCTTTCAATTCCTAATGAGAAGAACTTGACTTGAGTAGCCACAGGTCCAAGGAAGGTAAAAGACATGTGGAAGAGGCATGAACTTTATCTGAAGTTCGAAGCTGAGATGTCTCGCCTTACTGGTAGAGTAGACCCTGCAATGAGAGAAATAAATGTTTGTTTTATTGTAATCCACTGAGACTTTGGGATTGTTTATTACATAGAAAGATCTGGCTAATACTTGGCCTCCTAAAGGTACTCTATAATCACGGCTGCTATCTCCTTCTGCCTTAGCTAATCAATCAAAAAGAAAGGAAAATCCCATTTATCTAGCAGGCATAAGCATGTAAACTCCATAAAGGCATCCTATAGACTGATACATAATGTGAACTCAAAAATGAATGTGAAAACCCTTTTTAAAAGTTACAGGTTTCTCTGAACGTTTTCCCGCTCTCTCCTTGCCCGCCTCCATTGCTGCTTTAATGACACTTCTGGCTCCTTTAAAGCCTGCTGTCTAGTTCCAGCACTAGAAAGTATTTCAGGAGTACTTCCTACAACGTTGGCGTCTTTATTTCTTTTCAGAGAGAAAGAATTTCCTCTGAAAAGGGCTTCTCTTCTACCATGGTGGTTCCTGCCACCTCCTACCATTTGACCACACACTGTGCAAAGTTTTTATGTGTTTAAGTCCCACACTTCAATATGCTTGCAGCCCCGCCCTCCCTAAAGCTCAGATACCAATCAGGGTTGGGGGAGGGGGACATGCCCAGAGCACCAATTCCTCAGACAGAGCTCACCTCCTATCTTGTTCTCTCTACTCCGTGACACACATCCCCCACTTTCTCTCCTGCCATTCCATCTTCCCTCCCTAATTCCAGGTCATAATCAGCTGTTTGAAACAAGTCTAGTGTTTCCCTTTAAATCTTTTGCTACATGTGTGCAACTTCATTGAATCCTTATAATGATCCATAAAGGTAATAATTACTTTTCTTGATCTTATAGATAAAATATTAATATTTTAGCTCATTAAGGTTGGAAGCTAAGTTGGAATCCTAGGTCTGTATGACTGTATCCAGTAGATCTATGAATTTAAAACTTTTCTCTAGCAGCTGGAGTCTTTTTTTTTTTTTTAATATAAATGAAAACTTATATAGTGTCCTTTATTCACAGAATGGCTTGAGCTGCAAATAATAAAACCTTGGTTCAGGCTGGCTTGGATAATGAGGAGAATTAAAAATCTCACCTAACAGGAAGTCCAGAGGTGATATGAACTTCAGCATGGAGCATCAGGGCTCCAGTCACACTTCTACCTGGCTCTGTCCTGGTTCTTTCTTCACCTGTGTGACACACGTATCCTCAGGCTGGAAGCAAGATGACAGCAGTGGTTCTAGGCATCCCATTTAGACTGCAAAACCTTCAGCTGGAGTTGGGGTGGTCTTATGAGGGAGGAATGTTGCCCAGAAGTTCCCCAGCAGACATCACTTTATGTTTCATTGCCTACATCTGGGTCACATGTTAGCTTTAAAGAAATTACTGCTAAGGGGTCATCTTGATTGACATGTATAAAGTAAGGTTCACTCTGGAGCTAGGGAGATGGCTCCCTTTGCCACCTGTGGTTGTAAAATTCTAAGATGGCCCCTAAGATTCCCACCCCATGGTAAGCATATCTTGTATAATATCTTATCCTTGAGTCAGGGTGGAACCTGTGAATATGATGAATATGACAGGATAATCATTCCCTTGTCTAGATTATGCTATATGGCAAATGGTGATTATGTTATATAAGACTCTGTCATAGCACACTGGAGAGATTAAGCACACTGGAGAGATTCTAAGCTACTAGATTTGGAGATAGCAGGGGTTATTGTCCTATGGCAAAGATCTGAGAGTGTTCTGTAGGAACTGAGAGCAGTCCTCGACAGCCAGCTAGCTACCACAAGAACTGAATTCTTCCAACAATTTTGGTGAGTGTAGAAGCAGATTATTTCCCAGACGCTCCAGAAAGGAGTGTAGTGTGGCTGACATCTAGATTTCAGCATGTACAACACTGAGGAAAGAATCCAGCCACGCCATGCCCAGTTCTGATGTAGAACTGTGAACTAATCAATGAGTGTTGTTTTAAGCCACTAAATGATAACTTATATGAAGCAACAGAAAACCAATGCAAGTCATAGGAAACTGAATTCTATCAATAGCCTGAATGGGGTTAGAAGAGGACAATGTGCCAGAGATGGTATCGTGTTCCAGAAAAAACCTTGATTTCACCTGCAAGACTGAGCAGAGAACCCAGTTACTCTGTGCCCAGACTTCTAACCTATAGAAACCATGAGATCATAAATGGATATTGTTTTTAGTTACTAAGTTTGTAGTAATTTATAGTGAAGCAATATACAATGAATATACCTGAACCCCTCATCCCCATGTCACACTGGAGGTAGACAGCTGTAAATACTGGGCTTTGTCAAAACAGAGATTAGATGTTGAGTATAAAATAGATAACTCCAATACCTTATTAGCATAATTATATTTTCTAAATTCACAAATATAACAGTAAAAGTTAATAAAGGAAAATCATAATACTGTTCTAAAGAATATGTGAAATCGAGGGTTATGAATGACAATTACTGTATCCAATTTGTTTCTCTATTTTCTTTTGGTTGCACAGATCAAGACAATTCTGACTCACACATATTTAATACTCATGCAGTCAATTTAATAATTGTATATGTTGTAGACATGTATAAGCTTGAATAAAAAAAGGGCCACTGCAGAGCTGCAACCTCTGTAATCACTGATACAGTTACAAGATGTCTAATTAAACTAGATCTTTTAATACCAGGATTTGTATAAAATCAAATTTTTGTAGTTACACAATTAATGCAGTCTCTAGAGTGTTTCAATTTGATACAACATTTAAATGCACACATTGATTTTATTACAATTTAAAAATAAATGAATATATATATATATTTTTAAAAATTAAATTTGAATCCAAGCTTTGTGGAACATCTTTGTAGACCCTTAGGGTTCCACAGAAAATAATCTGAAAGCTCCAGCTCTGATCTCATGAGTTCATGCTGAAAACTGCTGGTCTTTCAGTATAGTTGACATCATCTAGGAGAAAGCCAAAAGGATTCCTTTTGTTTGTTTGTTAAGTCCAAACAAACACCTCATCATAAGTTGCTGTGAGGCTAAAATCTTGGTGGGAGGTCTTGGTGGGAGACAGCAGTTCCTAGCCCTGTCCAGCTCATCTGCAATTGCTTAGCGGGGAGGCCAGGCAGTGATTTCTTGTACCTGGGATTCTGCATGTTTGTGGGCTGTGCAGTGCTGGAACACATGGGGGATGGAGTAGACAACTGTGATGTTCTTGGACTGGGAGCTGGTCTGGCCTCATCACACAGGGCAAATGGAGGTGACTTGCTCTTTCAGACTCCAGTGACTGAAGTGTGAAAACAGTTTGAAGTATGAGGTATAAAATATGAATATTTATACTAAGTGGGCTAGACAAAGACTATACTAGTTCCCTGCATTAGGGATATTTTATAATAATAGAAGAGCTATAAAAAGGTTTTCTGGAAAATGTAACAATTGTAAACATATATGCATCTAACAGCAGAGTCCCAAAATTACACAAAATGAAGATGGACAGAATTGTAAAGAGAAATAGATAATTCAACCATAATAATTGAGGACTTTAATACCCCATTCAAAAATAGAGTGTGGTATCCCCACTCTAATGATACTGAAACAATTATACAGCAAATCAATAATATTTAGAAAATGTAGATACTGACTAAAGATTCTCAAACTTCTAGCTGAAGTTTGATTTGAAGTAACTCAACTTTCTGATCTATCCATTTAATATTTAAGTTCATTGACTTAGGACTCATGGATTCCTAGACAGTACATGCAGGCTTTTAGGGGTTTCCTAATCCTATGAAATAATATGCAAACTATTTTGTGAGTGAAGGCATTTGGGGAAGGGGTGTTCATGGTTTTCATCAGTCTGTTAACATACATTCTTTTGAGGATGTGCTGTGTACCAGGTACTGGTCTAAGTGTTGGTTGACAGCTGAGAACAAGACAAAGTTGTGTAGAACTTATATTTTAGGTGGGACATTCAGACATAAAAAAGTAACAGATTGCTTTAGATACTGATGTATGCTCTGAAGAAAATATGATGATGTGATGCGCATTGTCTTTGAGGGTCCTAATTTAGCTGGAGTAGCCAAGGAAGACTCCTCATAGGTGGTGACATTGGAGAAGAAAGGTACTAATGTCTTGAGATGGGAACAAATGCATTACATTCAAGGGGCTGAATTAAGCCCAGAGTGGTGGAGCACAATAACTGAAAGGGAAAGTAGAGAGAGATGATTTTGGAGCCTGCAGGAGCCAGATCGTGGAGGTCCTTTTAGGCCATGTTCTAGGATTTAGAGTCTGGTAAACCAGGGTAAGCCATTTGGGGGTTTTAGGTAGGAATGTATTCTGACTACTGTGTGGAGAATGGAACACCAACTAGAAACTAATTTCCATGGCCCAAACGGGAGTTGACGGTGAACTGAATGAAGAGAGGGAAGGAAGAGACTTTAAAGAGCTTAACAATCACTAAGGCAAAGAGCCCTTTAAAATGAGAGTGTACCAGTCTGAGTGTCATTAGAAAGTAAACTACATCAATTTAAGTCCAGTGGGATACCAGTTCATGTCGTTCATCATTCCTTCATTGGGTCTGTAAGCTGTAGTTTAGAAAAAAGCAGTGTGATGATATGAACAAAAGAGTTTACAAGCAGGAATCCAAGCAGAGTTTAAATCACCACAAAAGTAAATGAGTGGTAAAAGGTAACACTAGCTGCTATAACCAACAATGCTCAGTTTCAGTGGCTTACCACAATGAAAGTTTATTTCTCATTCATATTCTTCTCCAAGTAGTAACTCAGGAATATGAACTTCCATTGTTTGCCTCTATCATCTCAGAGTTCTAAGCTTCCTCAAGGAGAGTGAGGATATGGAAGATCACACAGCATGTTTTATGAGGTAGGCTGTAAGTGACTCATATCAATTCTGTCCCGCATTCTGTCAGTCAGAATACAATCACGTGGACACATCTAACTGCCAGAGCATGGGAGGACTTGGATATGGGTGAGTGCTAATAATCTCAGCTACAGTTGTTCAGAAATCGTGCTCCTGCCATGCCCCAACTGCTTGTGGCTGGACTGCCCAAGATGAAGCTAGAATGTTTCATTTATTCTCTTAGCATCACTCCTGTGGCCATTTGTCTCAATGGTAGATAGGTTTGTTATTTCTTTTCTTTGTTTGTTTGTTTTTGGTTGTTGTTTAACTATAGTCTACCTGTATCAAAATAGTGTTCTTTGGTTTCTAGAAACTGGATCCCTATATATTTCTTTTTCTTTGGGGCTTCCTGCACCCAATCATATCTGGCAAAAGTACAGTCTAATTTTCTTTCCTGAGATTAACTTTGCGTAACCAAAGTATTACATAAGATAGAGCAGTGGTCCCCAACCTGTTTGGTACCAGGGACCGGTTTCATGGAAGGCAATTTTTCCATGGACTGGAGAGGGGGATGGTTTTGGGATGATTCAAGTGCATTATATGTATTGTGCACTTTATTTCTATTATGATTACATTGTACTATATAATGAAATAATTATATAACTCATCATGATGTAGAATCAATGGGAGCCCTGAACCTGTTTTCCTGCAACTGTATGGTCCCATCTGGAGGTGATGGGAGAGAATGATAGATCATCAGGCATTAAATTCTGAAAACGAGCACGCAGCCTAGATCCCTCACATGCACAGCTCACAATAGGGTTCGTGCTCCTATGAGAATCTAATGCCACAGCTGATCTGACAGGCTGTGGAGCCCAGGCAGTAATGCCAGTGATAGGGAGCAGCTATAAATACAGGTGAAGCTTTGCTTGTCCCTGCTCACCTGCTGTTGTGCAGCCCAGCTCCTAACAGGTCACAGACCCGTACCGATATGTGGCCTGGGGGCTGGGGGCCCCTGAGATAGGGGACTTCGTTGTCTATTACCAAAACTCAATACTTCTACTGTGAGCATTTAGAGCCCATAGAGAGTCTAGAGCCAGAGGTTCTAGGCTATATGTTTGTGTAACTTCTGCCTGGGCTGCTCTATTCTCTGTGTTGCATGATCTTTAATTATAAAAATAATATATGATATTTGCCGATGGCTCTCTATGTGTCAGGCCTTCTCAGCACTTAACATGGATTATTGCAATCTTCATAAGAAACCTTTGAGATAGGTGTTTGTATGCTCACTGTTACAGCGAGGAAACTGAGGCACAGGAAGGTTAAATTGTGTCAGAAAAATTATGGACTTCAGGGCCTCAAATCAGATACTTTCAGGGAATTGGAGGATCCTTCTGGTACAATTTTTGCTTGTAAATTTTGGAGAAAGTTTTGTTTTTATATTAGAGATTCTATAATAAATTACTTTTGTTATAGAATAGATTTGTTATAACAAAT
Source organism: Rhinopithecus bieti (assembly GCF_001698545.2). NCBI lineage: Eukaryota > Metazoa > Chordata > Mammalia > Primates > Cercopithecidae > Rhinopithecus > Rhinopithecus bieti. Next base: position 2,518,566 of record NW_016816648.1, read on the forward strand.
TACATTTGTTATAGAATGAACTTTTCTATATTAAAGACTAAATAAATTTGCCTTACATCACTTCACAGTTAGTTTCACAGGAAGAATAACACAAATGCTTTTTGGCTACATGGGCATGTATCTTTATAAGCACTCAAGATGCTTCCTGTTAGTTTCTTCAGTGATGCTCATAATACTGATAATATTGTTTCCGAGGAAGCCATGGGCTGAATAAACATGATTCTTGTCTGCAGATCCATTGTACTCTTTGTATGATGTTTTTGAATACTTATATAAAGTCATTTCTTCACAAGAACATCTTGCTTGCATTACCAAAATTACCCTCTGCTGAAGAAATAGCTCATGACTCATGTGCAAAAGGATCATTTGTAAGCCTTCTGGACAAGGTGCTGGTTTTCAGCTTGCATTTATTGGCACTGTTTAATTTAGGTGAGATCTGTGTGAAGTGGCTCTCTTAAAAAATTATAATTGAGTTTATTTAGTCAGTTACACAATCCAGCACTTGTCAAATCTATTTACTACTATTTACACATGAAATATCTTAAAGAAGACTGGAAAATTATTAGTAGGCTATTCAGTTTTCAAATTGTTCAAAAATGAGGTACTAAAACAGAAATTGGTTCTTTTGTAGTTTTATGTTTCTTCCTAAATCTTGGCTGATGTTCCCTTGTACAATGTGGGAAACCTTCTTATAAGTGATTATGAGCTTCTGTCAGGGATCATAAAAACGTGGTCCAGCCCACAAGCCTTGTAAGACCTGATATTTTGCATAGTGTTTTACAAATTTTCAATGTGAAGACCTTTAGTTGGGATATTTCCATTGAAATTTACCCACTTTGCCCTGGTTTTCATGACCCAGCTCATACATTTATAAGATGAAGTTGGCCCCTGAAGAGCATCCAGGACTGACATTCAGTTTCTAGAAGGTGGCCCCTAACCTCCTCTTTTTCAAACATTGTGTGCCTTTTTTTGGCCCAGCTCATGAACTGGGCATATTTTGGGATTTACCCAAACTCAGTCACATCTGATAAAGACCCAGTTGTATATATTTATAGACAAAGCATTCTGTAGGATTTGTGGATTAGCTGATGGAGTTAAAACCTATTATCAACAATCAAGATTTGGGCTGCAAGTGTGGGCTAAGGGTTTAGGGCCTCTGGTATGCTTGGCCATGGATACTATTCAAAATATTTATGCAACTTCTAACTTGATGCCTGAATTTTTAATCACTGTGGGCCTAAGGGAAGAGTTTAGGGTTAAGATATTTACTTTGTGATGCTTAGCACACTTATCACTCTAATTTTCATATAAACTCCAAGTCCTGAAAAAAAAAACAACAGCCCTCTAAGAGATTCTAAACCTGCACTGTCTAATAGGATGGCCACTAGCCACATATGGCTAATGAGCACTTGAACCTTGGCTAGTTCAAATTGAGATGTTCTGTAAATGCAAAATATATACCAGATTTCAAAGACTTAATGTGAAAAATAGAGTATAAAATATCTTCTTAGTATTTTTTATATTGATTGCATGCTGAAAAGACAATATTTTGGATATATTGTGTTGAAAATACATTATTAAAATCAACTCACCTATTTCTTTTTCTCTTTTAAATGTGCCATTAGAAAATTTAAAATTACATTTGTGACTTGCATTTACAACTTTTGTAACTTGCATTATATTTATATTAGGCAGCATTGATGTAAACAATGAACAAAGACTATTATGACCCTAACATATATTGTTTAGCACAGATCACAACTGAGAAATAATTTTTCTTTCTCGTCTTGGTAGGACTAAGTGTATTTGTCATAGAGCAGTCAAAATTAAAATGTCAATAAATCCTCATTGAGTGAAGACACTTATTTCTTGTTTGAGTTCACTCATTCATCTTCTAACACATACACTTAAAAAGGATCACCCAAAATAGACTTAGTTGTGCATGCTCTGGTGTCGGAAATAGTCTCATTGCTTTTAGTGAATTATAGTTGAGAAGCAGGAGGCACATGGTTTGTTTTGACAGCTAGGAATGCAAGAGACATTATAGTTTAGATTTAACATTCCATCTGCTGCATTTTGCAAGTAGAAGAGCTGAGTCTCAGTGAAGAGGGACCTGATGGAATGGAGTGGTGGTGGTTCTGTTTTATCCTATGTCTTCCTTTTTATTTTTAACTTATGAGCTAAAGAAGAGACATAACAAACAACATCACTGTGTGTTAGCAACCTTGCCAAGTGTAACAGATGAACATACTTCTATTGAGTATCACTCAGTCTTAGCCAGTTGGATTGCTCATTGCTCTGCCTCAACTACTAGGGGAAAGCATCTTTTTAAAGCTATAGATTCTGCTTCTGATTCAAAAAGACCTGCTTCCTATGGATTACTAGAACAAATTAAAAGCAAAATCCTGCTTCTTTGGATCAAATTGAATACATTTCTGATTGTCAGGTCTTTACAGAGTTCATAGGTGAAAAGGACTCAAAGTAGGGACTCAAAGGATTTGTTTCTCTAATATTTAAGCAAACTAATAGCTTCTAAGTTCTAGTAACAGTTTTCTAACTAAATGGCTTTATGAATTTAGTTATGAGGTTTATATCAACCTTTGTATTTGAAGCCTGACTATATTGAAACTCATTAAATGAACTATCCAATGTGGCAGAGTCTATTAGCTGTCCAACAAAATTTGTTCTCTTTTTTGTCATAGTAATAGAGTTGTACCTGAAATGTGGCTGGTCAGCTGAAGATTAAGTTTTCCAAACCCCCTTGAAGTTATGTATAGCCACGTGGGCTATTTCTCTTCATTAGGATGCAGGAGGAAGTGAGGTGTACCACTTCCGGGCCAAGCCCTAAGTTGATGAATGTGCCTTCCACACATATTCTTCCCTCTTGCAATGAGCTGCAAAGGCAATGACTAAGTTGATCTAAGTTGGATCTTGAAGTTTTTTTTTGTTTTTTTTTTTTTTTTTTTGAGACCGGAGTCTTGCTCTGTCCACCCCAGGCTGGAGCGCAAGTGGCCAATCTCAAGCTCACTGCAAGCTCCGCCTCCCGGGTTTCACGCCAATTCTCCTGCCCTCAGCCTCCCGAGTAGCTGCGGACTACAGGCGCCCACCGCCACGCCCAGCTAACTTTCTGTATTTTTAGTAGAGACGGGGTTTCACCGTGTTAGCCAGGATGGTCTCGATGTCCTGACCTCGTGATCCGCCCGTCTCGGCCTCCCAAAGTGCTGGGATTACAGGCTTGAGCCACCGCGCCCGGCCGATCTTGGAAGTTTTAAATGTAGATCCCCCATCAGCCGGGGTCCCTGAATGACCATATGGAGGAGAGACACTTGCCACCTGGGCATTTTTGTGAAAGAGGAATAAACTTATGGGTATTTAAGTCTTTTGGGATTTGTTACAGATGTTTGGCACATTCTAACTAATATAAACTATGTTTGTTGTTATATTGGTAATTATCCAATTCAATAATAAGGCAATATCACAAATCACAAGTATACCTGTTGAGATAATTTTCTTTTCTCTCAGGACACACTTTTATCCTTAACAGTTATAATCTTTTTTATTTTACCTTTCATTTATGCTGGTTGTAGATGTTAGTTGTAGAAGTAGAGGATATCTGAACTGGAAAGGGGTCAGATAGTCCAAATCCTCATTTTACCAATGGGGAAATACCCATAACTTGCCTGCCTGATATGACATGGCTAGGGAGTTACAGGAATTGAACCAGAATTCAAGTTTCCTGTTTTTCATTCCAGTGTCTTTCCAATATATCTAAGAGGTGTAAATAACTCCATTTAACTTGCCATCTCTGATGGATTGGTAGTGCCTTTCCAGACCATTGTTTTCAATAGTATGAAGCCACATTCTGGCCCATGGAAGAGAAAAGGAGAGTAGAGACAATTACACATTAATGCAATCTCACACCAAGATATGTTCTGTGATGTATCTTGGCAGTGTTGTAAAGTGATAGTTTTGTTTATCTTTTGAATAGCGACAGTCTGAACTGAATATTCTGATATTGTCATTATTAACAGAATTAGCATCCTAGTGTAGTGAAATGAACATAGGACTGAGTGCAAATCTGGAATTTAGCCTTAGTGTTTTTTTTTTTTTTCCTAACTTGACATTAAGCAGATCATTTTAACACACCTAAACTCAAATTTGCTCATTTGTAAGATAATGTTGTGGTGCAAAATTGTATTCCAAGTGCAAATTTTTGTTATTCTATGAGAAAATTTCAATGATAGAATGTAGTAAATATAGCTTCCTGCTCTTATAAATATATCTGTGTCTATCATCTTTCTGTCAGACTAACAAAATATCAAGTTTTAATATTACGACTAATTATCATAAGGGTACATATTTATATGACGCTTTTATTTGTATTTTCGCATTGATCTCTACGACCACTCTGTGAGGTTGGTAGAGTAACAGTTGCCTTTAGTTGATTTAGATCCTTTCTTGTAACATGGCATGGCATGAACAAAGGACTCCATTTACAGGTAATAAAGCTGAGGCTTGGGAAAAGTAGATGACAAACTCTAAATCACTTAACACTTAAGTGAAGAAACTGGAACTTCATTTCAGACCAGATGTACATTTTCTCTGGATCACACTTCCTTCATAATCTCTGAATTCAAATAGTTGTACCTTGCTTTGAAAAAATTGTTATGGAGACTATTGTGGTGTCTTCAGGGTAATTCAGATTCTGAACATTTTGGGTTTTATTTAGTGAATGTTTGTTGCTGTTGTTGACATATGTCATAGAGATTAATGATGTCCTCTCTTCCGTTTTTAGCAGTTGAAGTCACACTCTGCCACACCTCATCAGAGGTTTCTCTTGGCCCTAGTTCTCTGCTTATCCATGCTTGGCTTAAGTTAACTCCTCCTATTGAGTCACAGTGGATCTCTGCCACAGCTTTTCAACTTAGCTTCAATGTGAATCTTGGATAGGAAAAACTCAGACTGGCCCATCAGGGAGACCAAGATGCTCCACAGAAGAGCATGGAGGATGTAACATCTGTACTGAATCAGAGAACTTGGTTACCAAAATACACTTCATGTGCTTCCCTCTTTTGCTTCTGGGTTGTGCTTTTACCAGGCAGCACTTAACAACTGAGCTATTGGGTTGTGTGGTGAACCCTGTACAGCTGGTGTCTTTCACTGTTGGAAAAACTTCAGGTTGCTTTACAAGACAGTTAGGGTAGATTGTCTATCACGGTAAATGGCTTGGAAAATTACTTTCAGGATTCTATCATCTTCCATTCAAAGGGAAGTCTCTAGTTTGTTTAATATCTCTCATAATGTTCTTTGGGATTAGGTGTAGAAATATGAGCTCAGTGTGAGCATGGTTAGGTGGTTCCTTACCTGGTTAAAGAGCGGTTACTAAATGGATCAACCAGTTCCTAGTGGTAGTCTAGCTTGGGCCCTGTTCTGCTAAATATTTTCATTTAAAATTTGGGTGAAAGATATATATATATATCTTACATATCTTACATATATAGGTGTGTGTGTGGTATAAATATGTGTATATATACATACATATATACATATATACACCTATATATGTAAGATATGTAAGATATATATATACACACATATATAATTTGCTTAACAAATTTTGGATGTGACAAAAAATTAGAAGAACAGATAATATTGTATGACAAGCTATCATTAAAAACTATATTAAGAGTCTGCAATAATCACTTGAAACTAACAAGATATAATTCCTGAATTTAGATTTAGAAAATAAAATTCTTTGTGAATGTTCATGAAGAGGAAGACTGAGTTTAGCAGCACTTTGGTACAAAATATTTCTGTTGATTACAAGCTGAATAAAAGCCAACAGTATGGATGCAGCTGTTGGGGAGGCTGCCGCAGTATGAAGGGAGTGCTGAGAGAATGTGATATTTGGATTTATGGGGGTGATGGCTTCATTGTAATGTGCACTGGTCAGAACCCATCAGGAATATTGGGTTTTATTTTTGATGCTATGTTTTAAGTGGATATTGTTAAATGAAATAAGTTGGATACTGAAGAAGTTAGAACAATTCAAAGAACTGGGATGTTTAACCTGAACAAAGATAGTGATGATGAGACATAATAACTAGCATGACCATATGCTTGATTTCACCTGGGTCATTCCCCATTCATGCCTGTTCCCAGTGTCTCATCTGGCTTAGCATCTGTTCCACATGTGTTATTTTTACTTTTTTAGACAGAAACTTATTTTGGAAAATGCTGTTGAGTTACAACTTTTAAATAAACCTCCCAATATATTAAAAACGGATATTTGATTAATAAATATAACTTTCAAAGCTATAATATTTCAATTATTTTACTGCCACTTTTTATTTTCAAACTTGTCCCCATTTGGGGTAGTAAATTAATAACAGTCTTCCTATCTGGAGGGTTCTCTTTTTGAGTGACTTACTTTTGTGTGAAGATTACTTTTATGTAAGTCACAGGAAAAGGACTTTGATCAACTGGTAGACATTATAGGAAGTTCAGTTTCAGCTCAATGTAAGCTTTATGCAGTGGTAGTCTCTCACCTCTGGGAAAGTTCAAGTGAAACCTGATAACCTCTTGCATTCCAACATTTAAAAATACCTTCTTATGGGCTGGGCACTGTGGCTCACGCCTGTAATTCTAGCACTTTGGAAGGCTGAGGTGGGCAGATCACTTGAGGTCAGGAGTTTCAAACCAGCCCGGCCAACCCCATCTCTACTAAAAATACAAAAAAATTAGCCGGGCATGGTGGCAGCTGCCTGTAATCCCAGCTACTCAGGAGGCTGAGGCGGGAGAATCGCTTGAACCTGGGAGTTGGAGGTTGCAGTAAGCCGAGATCACGCCACTGCACTCCATCCAGTCTGGGCAACAGATTGAGACTCCGTCTCAAAAACACACACACACACACACACACACACACACACACACACACACAAAATTTGTTATGGAAAACTTTCAAATACACCAAGATTTGAGCAAATAATGTAATGTCAGAAATGTTTTGAAGATGGAACTTTGGCATAGTAACCCAAGGGACCTACAGCCATCTAAAGAATCATCTTTGTTAGTGGATGTAGGAATACTGGTGAGGATGAGGGTATATGCATACTAGATCACATCACAGTCCATATGATATTAACAACAGGACTTCTATTGCCAAGTTTCACTGATAGAATCACAGTTTCGTAGGTATCAGGAGTCTCAATTTTCTTCTATATTTCTTTGATGTGCAGTTCCTCATGCATAACAGTTACTTTTTCATTCTGTCTTTTCCATTCTTCCCAAGTGGAGGGTCTTGTTGGAGATGTGGCCCTTCACTGCCTCATCTGGCCCCAACCCAGATGACCAACCAGCTACTAATTCACAGTGTCTAGCCCATGGTAGGTGCTAATACACCTTTGTCAACTGAGTGAACGGCCCTCTGGCAAGCTGCTGTCTACCATCCTTAGAACAATAAAAGCCTAACATAGTTTCTTCCCCTCTAGAAAATGGGATTTGGAAGTAGTAATTTTCAGTTGTTCTATCTATAGAGGGTTGAAGAAACTGGAATATAAGAGAACTCTTGGCATTGATGCCACTCTAGGGTGATAGCTTCTGGATTCCTCACTTATTAAACAAACTAATTAGAAAGTAGACATAATCTGTTCTCACAACCTATTATGTAAATTTAAGGAAATCCCAGTTCTCGCTGCATTTAGATGCCACAACCATCATCTTGCATGAAAAGTTTACTGAGGGCAGACACAACTACATTCTCAGAAGGAATTATATACCCTCATAATTGGAATCAGAAAATGAGAAATTATCTTAATTAATGGCTGAAATAGGGCCCCTTGGAGAGCAAGACGTGGGTGTTGTCTCCAAGACCATAAGGATAGAAGTTTTGTGGGGTTCTGTTTCCTCCTCATGGAAGGGCAGAGTGTCTCTGATACTTTAACCAAGCCACATGTCTGTAACACTTGGTTATTTCGCCAAGGAGAGCTATTACTAAGATTCATGATGGCATTTCACCAATAAGACAAGCCACTAGTTTCACCAATCAAAACCTGTTTATGACACTTGCTATGCTAATGTGCAAAGCGTTTGATACTGATCAAGATATGGTAATCATTACAATTGATCAATCTGATATTAATCAAGAACCATTTGTAGTAGTCACTGCTGAAACATGGCATTTCTTTTTTTGTGTGTGATGATGATGATGATTATTTTTACTTTACTTTAAGTTCCAGGATACACATACAAAATGTGTAGGGTTTTTATACAAGTATACATGTGCCGTGGTGGTTTGCTTCATGTATCAACTCATCATCTAGGTTTTAAGCCCTGCATGCATTACATATTTGTCCTAATGCTCTCCCTCCCCTTGTCCCCCACCCCACAACAGGCCCCAGTGTGTGTTTCTCCCTTCCTTGTGTCCATGTGTTCTCATTGTTCAACTTCTACTTATAAGTGAGAACACGTGGTGTTTGCTTTTCTGTTCCCGTGTTAGTTTACTGAGAATGATGGCTTCTAGCTTCATCCATGTCCCTGCAAAGGGCATGATCTCATTCTTTTTTATGGCTGCATAGTATTCCATGGTATATATGTGCCACATTTTCTTTATCCAGTCTATCTTTGATGGACATTTGAGTAGGTTCCAAGTCTTTGCTATTGTGAATAGTACTGCCATAAACATACAGGTACATGTGTCGTTATAGTAGAATGATTTATAATCCTTTGGGTATATACCCAGTAATAGGATTGCTGGGTCAAATGGTATTTCTGGTTCTGGATTCTTGAGGAATTGCCACACTGTCTTCCACAATGGTTGAACTAATTTATACTCCCACCAACAGTGTAAATGTGTTCCTATTTCTCCACAGCCTCGCCAGCATCTATTGTTTCCTGACTTTTTAATAATCACCATTCTGACTGGAGTGAGATGGTATCTCACTGTGGTTTTGATTTGCATTTCTTTAGTGACCATGATGATGAGCTTTTTTTTTCATATGTTTATTAGCCACATAAATGTCTTCTTTTGAGAAATGTCTATTCATATCCTTTGCCCACTTTTTGATGGGGTTGTTTTTTTCTTGTAAATTTGTTTAAGTTCCTTGTAGATTCTGGATATTAGACATTTATCAGATAGGTAAAATGCAAAATTTTTCTCCCATTCTGTAGGTTGCCTGTTCACTCTGATGATAGTTTCTTTTGCTGTGCAGAAGCGCTTTAGTTTAATTAGATCCCATTTTTTCAATTTTGGCTTTTGTTGCAATTGCTTTTGGTGTTTTAGTCATGAAGTCTTTGCCCATGCCTATGTCCTGAATGGTATTGCCTAGGTTTTCTTCTAGGGTTTCTATGGTTTTGAGTTTTACATTTAAGTCTTTAATTCATCTTGAGTTAGTTTTTGTATAATGTGTAAAGAAGGGGTCAAGTTTCTGTTTTCTGCCGATGGTTAGCCAGTTTTCCCAGCACCATTTATTGAACAGGGAATCCTTTCCCCCTTGCTTGTTTTTGTCAGGTTTGTTGAAGATCAGATGGTTTTAGATGTGTGGTGTCATTTCTGAGGTCTCTGTTCTGTTCCATTGGTCTGTATATCTGCTTTGGTACCAGTACCATGGAGCATGGCACTTCTAATAGAATACCTGCTTATCTTCCCTAAAGTCTGAATTCTCAGGGCAACTGGCTGTCTCTAGATTTAAGGCATAAACTCATAATATCATGATGAACTTGATGAAGTATTTTAAGGGAAATTTACAGACACTGTAATACTAATGTAATTAGACCCTAGCCCCATTCAGTAGACTTGGATCTGTCTTTTTTGCATGACTCTTGTTGGCTCCAGTTTTCATGTTGGTCATCGCCTTTGGTTTTCTCATTAACACCTTGCATCTAGGTTCTTCTTGGCCTATTCTGTCTTTCTGAAGCTATGTCTCCATCCAGACTTGTTAGGTATAATGTGTGTGAGCTTACCTTGAACGGAATTTTGTATATACCCACTGAGATATGGTTGTGGTAGATTATTGGTCTTCACCCTTTCTAGAGATGAGTGTTCAAGTGCTTCCCAGTTGCATAACTCCTCTTCTTGTTCGTATGTAGTATTTACTAACTCTGATATGAGAAGCATGTGATGAGGAGGGTGTATGGGGCAAAGTCCCACTAAATGAGAAGGCAGTATTTGAGATGTAGATTTTAGATTATAAAAATGGTTTATTAAAATATAATTGACAGAAGATGAACTGCGCATATTTAAAGGGTACAATTTCGTAAGTTTTGATGTAAATGCGCACCCATGAAACCATTACCACAATCAGGATAATGAAGATAGCCATCATACCCCTTTGCAATCTTGTCCTGTCATCTCTCCTTCCCTCACCCCTAACTCCAGGCAACGACTGATCTGCTTTCTGTCTCTATATTCTATTTTCTCATTTTCTAGAATTTTATAGGAAGCAACCATACAGTATGTACTCTTTTAAATTGTTTTCTTCACTCAGCATGCTTATATTGAGATTCACTCATGTTGCAGTAGGAATCAAGTACTATTGAATGTAGTGGGTTCATTTTCATTAATGAGGAGAATTCTGTTGTGCAGATATACTAGTTTGTTTATTTATACACCTGTTGATGGACAGCTGGGTTGTTTCCAGCTTTTGATTATCATAAATTAATTTGTTATGAACATCAATGTATGGTGTTTGTGTAGACATATGCTTTCTTTTCTCTTGATAAAATACCTAGGAATGGAATAGCTGGATCATATGGTAGTGTTTGTGTAATTGTTTAAGAACCTGTCAAATTGTTTTCAGAGCAGTTATACCATTTTGCATTCCTACTAGTGTTCCTGGAACAAAGCCGGGTCCGGCTGTGTTTTCTCAAGTCCCAACAACGAGACACAGACAAACTAGGAAGAAGGGAATTTATTACTGTAACTGGATACAGCGAGAAGGCCGGAGATAATTCCACCAGACCAACTCAAAGTGTTACAATTTTCTTAGTCCTTATATAGATTAGAGTTATGTGCCTACAGCATAGCATTTGCCTAAGTCTTTTGGTAACTAATTTTGTTCCAACTAGAAGGTCAGAGGCAAAAAATGTTTGCTAAGTCCGATTAAAAGGGCCCCAGTACTTTCAAGGCCTGCCTACTGTGGTACAGGAGTGATTATTTCTATCTTATCTCCTTTACAGCTTGGTCTGGAGAGCTGCCTGAGACTCTCCAATGAATCTATTCAAACAGCTGCCTCTGTTACCTTGACTTGTCTCAGATTTTGTTGACCCAAGACAGGTCCTGGCACTAGGAATGTAAAACTGTTTATTATTTTGGCTTGCTCCAGCAAGGGAGAAGCCCATGCAAGCCTCCTACTGACCATATGTTTCATTTCTAGCTTTCATGTCTGGGCACCTATTTCCCTAGGTTTAACTATTTGCTCAATGTGAAGGCAGCACTGTGGAAATTTGTCTGTGTAACTGGGGTGCTCTGCAGGCCTGTCTGTGTGACTGCCATGCAGTCCCATCTGTGTGACTGTCACACAGGCCCATCTGTGTGATAGCCAGGGAGAATTGGCCTGCCACACCAGCAATGTATGATTCTTTATAAATTCTAAATACAAGTCCCTTAAAAGAAGCACAATTTGTAATTTTTTCCCTAAGTTTTGGCTTCTATTTATTCTCTTTACAGTATTTTTTGAAGAGCAAAATTTTTGATTTTGAGGAAGTCCAGTTTGTTCTTACATGGATTGTGCTTTTGATGTGGTATCTAGAAAATCTTTGCCTAGAAAATCTAGAAAATCTTTGTGGTATCTAGAAAACTTTTGTTTTNACCCCTAACTCCAGGCAACGACTGATCTGCTTTCTGTCTCTATATTCTATTTTCTCATTTTCTAGAATTTTATAGGAAGCAACCATACAGTATGTACTCTTTTTAAATTGTTTTTCTTCACTCAGCATGCTTATATTGAGATTCACTCATGTTGCAGTAGGAATCAAGTACTATTGAATGTAGTGGGTTCATTTTCATTAATGAGGAGAATTCTGTTGTGCAGATATACTAGTTTGTTTATTTATACACCTGTTGATGGACAGCTGGGTTGTTTCCAGCTTTTGATTATCATAAATTAATTTGTTATGAACATCAATGTATGGTGTTTGTGTAGACATATGCTTTCTTTTCTCTTGATAAAATACCTAGGAATGGAATAGCTGGATCATATGGTAGTGTTTGTGTAATTGTTTAAGAACCTGTCAAATTGTTTTTCAGAGCAGTTATACCATTTTGCATTCCTACTAGTGTTCCTGGAACAAAGCCGGGTCCGGCTGTGTTTTCTCAAGTCCCAACAACGAGACACAGACAAACTAGGAAGAAGGGAATTTATTACTGTAACTGGATACAGCGAGAAGGCCGGAGATAATTCCACCAGACCAACTCAAAGTGTTACAATTTTCTTAGTCCTTATATAGATTAGAGTTATGTGCCTACAGCATAGCATTTGCCTAAGTCTTTTGGTAACTAATTTTGTTCCAACTAGAAGGTCAGAGGCAAAAAATGTTTGCTAAGTCCGATTAAAAGGGCCCCAGTACTTTCAAGGCCTGCCTACTGTGGTACAGGAGTGATTATTTCTATCTTATCTCCTTTACAGCTTGGTCTGGAGAGCTGCCTGAGACTCTCCAATGAATCTATTCAAACAGCTGCCTCTGTTACCTTGACTTGTCTCAGATTTTGTTGACCCAAGACAGGTCCTGGCACTAGGAATGTAAAACTGTTTATTATTTTGGCTTGCTCCAGCAAGGGAGAAGCCCATGCAAGCCTCCTACTGACCATATGTTTCATTTCTAGCTTTCATGTCTGGGCACCTATTTCCCTAGGTTTAACTATTTGCTCAATGTGAAGGCAGCACTGTGGAAATTTGTCTGTGTAACTGGGGTGCTCTGCAGGCCTGTCTGTGTGACTGCCATGCAGTCCCATCTGTGTGACTGTCACACAGGCCCATCTGTGTGATAGCCAGGGAGAATTGGCCTGCCACACCAGCAATGTATGATTCTTTATAAATTCTAAATACAAGTCCCTTAAAAGAAGCACAATTTGTAATTTTTTCCCTAAGTTTTGGCTTCTATTTATTCTCTTTACAGTATTTTTTGAAGAGCAAAATTTTGATTTTGAGGAAGTCCAGTTTGTTCTTACATGGATTGTGCTTTTGATGTGGTATCTAGAAAATCTTTGCCTAGAAAATCTAGAAAATCTTTGTGGTATCTAGAAAACTTTTGTTTTCTCCTAGAAGATTTTTACAGATCCATTTTGAATGATTTTTTGTACATTTGTATGTGGTTGGGGTATGAATTCTTTTCAGTGTGTGTGTGTGAATGGACATCAATTTTCCGAGCACATTTGTCAAAAAGACTGTCCTTTCTTCAGTGACTTTTTTACATCTTTGTGAAAAATCAACTGCCCCTATATGGGTGAGTCTGTTTCTGTACTTTTCACTCTGTTTCACAGATGCGTTTGTCTACCTTTATATTAATCCCACTATTTTGATTATCGTAGCTTTATAATAAGTTTTGAAATGAGACTGTTAATTCTCCAACTTTTTTCTTTTTCCAAATTGTTTTGGCTCCCCTGAGTCTTTAGTGTTTTCATATGAATTGTAGAATGTGTTTGTCAATTTCTACATTGCTGAGATTTTATTGGGAACATATCGAACCTATTAATCAATTTGAGAGAAATGACGTTGAGTCCTTCAACACACAAATTCAATATATATTTCCTATATTTCCTTTGTTTAGGTCTTCCTTAATTTCTCTCAGTATTGTTTAAAGATTTTAGTGTTTCATATTTTTTGTAAGTTCCATCCCTGATTATTTAATATATTTTGATGCTATATAAATAGCACTACTTTTTAATTTCAATATTTGAGTTTTCACTGCCAGTATATAGAAAGCAATTTATTTTTGTTATTACTATTTTTTTTTGAGACAGGGTCTCACTCTGTTGCCTGGGCTGGAGCACAGTGGTGCGAACAGGATTCACTGCAGCCTTGACCTTCTGGGCTCAAGCAATCCCCCCTCCTCACTGTCCCATCCACGTAGCTGAGACCACAGTTCCTTGCCACCAGGCCTGTCTAATTTTTTTATTTTTTGGAGAGACAAGGTCTCACTATGTTGCCCAGGCTGGTCTTGAACTTCTGAGCTCAAGCAGTCCTCCTGTCTTGGCCTCCCAAAATCCTGAGATTATAGGTGTGAGCCACCATGCACAATTCAGTTTTGTTTATTGACATTTTGTTAAATTCACTTACTAATTCTAGTATTTTTTTTTGTAGATTCCACCAGATTTTCTGCAGAGATAATCATGTCATCTTTGGATAAAGACAGTTTTACTTTTTTCTTTTCTACTTGGATGCATTCTATTTCATCGTTTGCTTATTGTACTGGCTATGACCTCTGGTACAATGCTGAACAGAAGCTGTGAGGGTGAAAAGCCTTGTCTTTTTCCTTATCTTAAGTGAAAATAATTCAGTTTTTTCTCGTGACGTTAACATACAAATAAAATACTAGTTGTGAGTATTTTTCAGGTTGATGTAGTTCCCTTCTATTCCTAGTTTGATGAACGTTCTTATCATGAATGGATGCTAAATTTTGTAAAATGGTTTTAGTGTTTCTTGAGAGATATTTATATGGTTTTTCTTTTTTAGTTTGGTAATATGGTAATTTATATTGATTGATTTTCTACTGTTAAACTGACTTTACATTCTTGGGGTAGGATCATACTTTGTCATGACATCAATTTTATATCTTCTTCAATTTGATTTTCTAAATGTTGATTAGAATTTTCACTTTCATGTTCATAAGGGATTTGGGGATATAGTTTTTTTATTTTTAAATAATGCCTTTATTTGGCTTTAAGATAATGCTGGCCCCATAGAACAAGTCAGAAAACATTCTTGCCTTTTCAGTTTTCTGAAAAAAGTGTTTGTAGAATTGGTATTATTTCTTTTTTAAATTTTTCACAAAATTCTCCAATAAAGTCAAGTGTACCGGAAGTTTTCTTTGCAGGAATTCTTTAACCTATAAACCCAATTTTGTTAATAGACCTAACGCTTTCAGGCTATTTCTTCTTGAGTGTAGTTTGGTAGTTTGTCTTTCATGGAATTTGTCCATTTACTCTACATTGCTGAATTTATTTGCATAAGATTGTTCAAAATGTTACCTTACTATCTTTTCATTATCTGCAGAATCTTTGGTGATATAACCTCTCTCATTATTGATATTAGAAATTTTTGTTTTTTCTCTTTTTTCACATTTATCTAAAGTTGTCAACGTAATTGATCTTCTCAAATAACCATTTGTTTCATTGTTTTTTCCTTTTCTATTTAATTGATTTCCACTCTGATCATTATTATTTCCTTCCTTCCACTTACTGTGAATTTAATTTGCTCTTCTTTTGCTAGTTTCTTAAGGTGGAAACTTAGATTGTTGGTTTGAGACCATTTTTCTTTCCAAATATGGGCAATAGGTACTATAAATTTCTCTTCTAAGTACTACTTCAGCAGCATCTGACTAATTTTGATATGTTTTCATTTTAATTCAGTTCAGAATTCTAATTTTCATTTTGATTTCTTTTTTGACTCATAGGTAATTTAGAAGTGTGTAATTTGATTCTAAGTATTTGAGGATTTTCCATATATCTTTCTGTTAATGATTTATAATTTAACTCATTTGTGTTGATAATGTATTTTTATAATTTGAATTTTTTTAAGTTTATTGAGACTTGTTTTATGGTTTAGAATGTGGCCTATTATAATAAATGTTCTGTGTGCATGTGAGAAGAATGTATCCTGCATTTTGTGGGTTGAGTGCTCTAAAAATATCAATTAGGACAAGTTGGTTGATAGTATTGATAAAGTCTTCTATATTTTATTGGATTTTATCGGCTTGTTCTATCAGTTAATGAGAAAGGAATATCTGGATATAATTGTGGATTTGTATATTCTTCATTACAGCTGTATGAAGTTCTTGTATTATAGATTTGTAAGTTGTTGTTAGTTATATAAACACTTTGGATTATTATGCCCTTTTAATGAATTGATGCTTTATCATTATAAAATAAACTTTTTCATCGCTGCTTGTATTCTTTGCTCTAAAATTTACATGATTTCATATAAATATAGCCATTCCAGCTTTCTTTAGATAACTTCCAGCATGGTATATCTTATACTGTCTTTTTACTTTTAGCCTATTTCTATCTTCATATTTGAAGTGTGTTTCTTGTAGGCAGCATGTAGTTAAGTCATGCTTTTTTATTCAATATAATAATCTTTGTCTTATGATATGGACATTTAGACCAGTTATAGTTCATGTGGTTACTGGTATGGTTGAGTTTAAATCTATCATCATACTAATTGTTTTCTATTGTCTTTTTGTTCCTTCTTTTCACCTTTTCTGCCTTCTTTTGAATTGATTGAATATATTTTTATGGTCCCATTTCATTTTCTTTGATGCCTTACTAGTTGTAACTTTGTTTGATTATTTTAGTAATTTTTTTTTTAGAGTTTATAGTATACATCTATAGCTCATCATAATCTACCTTTAAGTGGTGCTATATAATTTCATGCATCTTGTAAGATTCTTTCAGCAATGTCTTTCTGATTTTCTTCTCCTGGCATGTGTGCTATCATTGTCATGCATTTTACTTTTATATGTATATTATAGTTCCATACTACATTATTTTTGTTTAAACAGTCCATAGTCTTTTAAATATATTTGAATAATGAGTAAGTTTTAAAATATTTGCTCACACAGTTACTATTTCTGGTGCTCTTTCTTTATTTGTGTAGATCCATATCACTATCTGATATCATCTTCATTCTGCCTGTAGGAGAATTTTTAATTTTTTTGGTAATGTACCTACTGGAGATGAATTCTTTTGCTTTTAATGTGATTTGTGAAAGATATTCTTATTAGGAATAGAATTTTAGTTGCCTTTTGTTTGTTTTTTATTTTCGGTAATTTGATCATGCTGCTCCATTTCTTTCTGATGAGTAATCTGCTATCATACTTGTTGTCCTGCTAAAAGGATCATGACCTTTTTTGTCTGCGAGGGACTTTAAAATTGTCTTTTTATTACTCTTTTTGAGCTCTCAGACTACGATTTACTTTTACATAGCTTTTTTCATGTTTCTTGTGCTTGGTGTTTGCTATGTTTCTTGAAGTTGTGGGTTTATAGTTTTCATCAAATTTGGAAAACTTTTGGCTAGTATGTCTTCAGATTGCTTTTTTCATGTTTATTAGGCCATCTGAAGTTGCCTCACAGTTGTTTATTGTTCTTTAATTGTCTTTTTTTCTCTGTGTTTCATTTTGGATAGTTTCTATTGCTATGCCTTCGAGTTCACTGATCTTCTCTCTTATGATGTAGTTTTGTACTATAGTTTACATTATTGCTTCTACTCTTATCACTGATTTCATATTTTTCCAGCCATGAAACTTTGCTTCACCTGTTTCTATTCCCCCAAACACCTGTAATACATCACAATACGCCAGACCTTAAACTCTTTGGAGAGCAACTGTGGAGGATTATCTCGTGATTCAGGAAGATAATTAAAACTGACAAGTACCGTAATTATCTTTCAACTTTCTCCATCACTGTGCCAATCAGGAGGTTTTCATTGGGTACATTTTTTTTTCTAGCTCTCATTCCTTATGCCAAAAATGGTTACTCAGGGCCCCTTTAGTTCTGAGACCTTAGATCACTCTTCCTTGGCTTTTTCCAACCTTTGCGTATTTAAAGGAACTGCTATTAAAATGTCCTGAATAAACCTATCGACTCTGGATCCCTATGTAGGGGCACTACTGAAAATATTTAACAACCAGATAGAAGCAATGCCAGGGTTTTCATACTGAGTCAATATTGCTAGTTGAAGATGAGAGAAGTACTAGAGGAGGATATGAGGATGATTAGGCTGTAGGAGGGTATGGGCAGGGGGTGGGAGGTCAGCATGCAGTTGTTTATAAGCTGGTAGGAAAGTATTTTAATGATTCAACCAGTGCAATACAGCTGTTAAAGTACCTATTCATGAATATCAGGTCTGTCACGACTCAAAGCACAAGCAATGCCATGAAATTACTGGGTTATCTGATTATGTATAAAGTCTTAGGCAGGGCTTTCTCATCCAATCCTCTCTATTTGCTAAAGGCAGAGAATATAAAGGTTTATTTTTATTGTATCCAGAGTCAGTCTTTCTAAGAACATTTTTTCCTGGTCCCATTGCAAGTTTATGAATCACATGATTCATAATCAGATAGAGTGTTTATTTTTGATGATTATAGCAATTTAAAAATCAAAGCTATGTAATGATACATCGAGACCATCTTTCCGGATCTTCTCCTCACCAAGATGTCCTCCAATCTTTAGAACACCACCTAGTGGACTAATTAGAATGATAATTTCTACCTGTGTGTTTTCTTCATTTAGGATGAAATAACGATAAGAAAAACTATCAAAGTAAATATATTCTTACCATTTCACTTTCTTGTTCTTATTTTGATAATTTAAAATAAGTTAGATTTATCTGAGCTAACTTGTTACTTATAAAGAAGTTTATTTTCTAAGTACTCTGGATTTTTGAGAATCTTGCCTCATTGGCATTAATTTTTCATAATCCAGCACAAAATAAGAACATAAAATAAGTTTTCTAAGAACATAAGTTTCTTTT
>NW_016816648.1:2540024-2555947 GCF_001698545.2 Rhinopithecus bieti
GGGTGTGCGATGTGCGCCTGCGCTTGCAGGGGAGGAGAGGGCGCGCCCTGTGTGAGCTCTGGGTGGGCAGGCTGCAGGAGGTGACCAGCACCGATTGTCCGGCACTCCCTAGTGAGATGACCCCAGTACCTCAGTTGAAAATGCAGAAATCACCGGTCTTCCCTGTCGCTCGCGCTGGGAGTTGGAGACTGGAGCTGTTCCTATTCGGCCATCTTGCTCCGCCCCCAAGAACATAAGTTTCTGTAATTAATGGGGAAATTCTTTCTCAAGTGTTGCTTTAAAATATTTCTTAAATATTTCTAGTCTCCATATACCGTCCTGATTCACAGATGCTCAAAATGGCAGTTAATAATTATCTAAAGACTTTGAATGATAATTTAGTTGCCCAAGATGTAATTTATCTGGGCCTAGGAATTTAAATATGTCTAGTTTGAATAATTCTTTTCCATTAACTTCAACTCTGTTTTACCTGTTTAATTTTCAGTTCTTAATGCATTTTGAAATCATGTAAACTTGGACAAATTATACTCTTTTATTTCAGTTTCACCTGTAAAATAGGGTAAAATATCTACCCTAGGAAGGCATTATAAGCTGAAACCCTGGGCAAACTGCAAAATGTAAGTAACTATTATTTTAAAGATCTGTAAAATTATCTGACTTTTTTATTGCTTTTATCGTAATTCTTTTCCCTTCACTTTAAGGCGACACACTTAGTCATTCTCAAATGATCACCTACATTTTGGTAATTTGCAAGGTGCTATTATATTATAGTACTGCACTGGAAGGAATAAAACTTAAAAAATTTACTTCTCCAAGTTTTAACAGCTTTCTGTTATCCATATAGTTTGTATTTTCTTTCATTTTGAGTTACCCTTTTGAGTCATTATTTTGAGTGACATTAGGGAATAAGTCAATACAACTGATTTCTCAGCAATGGAGACTATGCTGACTGACTGTTCATGAAAAAGTGGACTTTACAGGGAATCTTTGAAAGTGAAAGGGGAGAAACCATTCCCTTGACCCTGGGCTTTTAGAACTGATAAATCTTAAAATGTCAGACAAACCCATAAACATTGCACAATGAAATGTGCATATCACCTACTATTCGAATTATTTTAAAGTACTTTGCTTTTTTGTTTGATTGTCAGTGTTGCAAATCCATTTGTCTTACCTCCTGATTTTTCCCTAGCCATCAAAAATCTATATTTATACAGAAATGGTAAGCTCCCAGAATTTTCTAATTTCACAAGAGAGAGAATGTTGTGATCTTCTGCAACAGTGCTATTGATTTTGTAAAAATCAAAAGTTTTCATTCACTTAAAAAAGATTACTTTTTATTAAGGATGTGAGAGGATGCAACCATAAACCTGAAGTCAGTTCACACTGAAATCATTTTTTGGTTATTCTTTGGTGTGCGTTCTATACCCACCTGGGCTCCATTACTAAAAGTATGTGTTGCAAATGGATGCAAATTTTAAAATATTTGCTATGTCTGTAAGTTTGTTATGTTAAAATCTGTTCATTTGTCTTACATTCTACTTAAAAGAAAAGGGTAACAATAACTTACGTAATTTTATAATTTCTACCAAATTAATAATGTGCTTTTACTCCCTTTTGTGATATGTATACACAGATCAGTATTTAATATGCATTTAAGATAATGTTCTACAATTAAACATCTGCAAAGGGAAAATATAACTTTGCTAAGTAGGCCCAGCTTGCAGTTAATACTCAAAGCAAATAAAATCACAAGGAAATCTGGTTTTGTGAGCAGTCTAATTCATACATTTAGTTAATAAAGGATAAATTCATGAACTTAAAAGTGCTTTCAAATCACTGTCACAAACTAAAAGTAGTGACCACAAAACAACAGGACTTCTACAAATATGACAGAACTTCAAGTGAGTATCATCTTCCATACAGTCTTCACCTTGGGAGACCCTGCAGTAATTGTGATGCTGGTGTTCCTCTCCAGCATACTTTGTGACTGATCTTTGAAGTACTGTCTTGAATATTGGCTTCTGTACCCACCCCACCCTCAATCCCCACTCAATTTTTACATTATCTCCAGTGGTGGCAAAGCTTTATCCTTTGCAGGTGAATTTAACCTTTAGAGAAAGCCAGATGTTAATCAGAACCAATTTCATTCACTTGTAATCACATCGAGGACCTGTATTCTGTCTTCTGGTGGCGTTGTCTTTCACATTTTGGTATTCCTGGAGTGATGCATGGAAAATCCTGGGCCCTCCACAGAGGCTTGTGAAACTGTTAGCAATGTGTGAAGTCATGAATTGGATTGACTTCATGATGTGACATATGTGACTGTGCAGTCAAGTGATTTGGAAGGAGAAAGACTTACATGCAAATACTAGCTCCTCATTTGCTGGTGTTGTGACTTGGGGCCTTTTGGCATTTTAAATTTTGTAATCTATGTAAACATCAGTTCTTTTCATCTGGAATATGGGGCAAATAATATCTACTTCATCCAGCTGTTGTGAAAGACTTTATTTACATGTGTAAAATGGTTTTTCTAGTGCATGGCATGTGGTAAGGGCTCAATGATTGGCAATTATTGTTATTTGCTCTGAAGATAGTTAACAAAAAGGAGTTACAAAATGTTCTAGGCCAAATTATATCACAGGCATAATTGCCATAGATAAGACTACAAAGGGGAGACTTATTTTTAAAAAAATTATTTTAATTTTATGGATACATAGCAGGTCTTTATATTTATGAAATACATGAGATTTTTGTTTGCTTTTTGAGATGGAGTTTTGCTCTTGTTGCCTGGGCTGGAGTGCAGTGGCATGATCTTGGCTCACTGCAACCTCCGCCTCCTGGGTTCAAGTGATTCTCATGCCTCAGCTTCCCTAGTAGTCAGGATTACAGGCACCCACACCATGCCTGAGTAATTTTTATATTTTTAGTACAGAGGGGATTTTACCATGTTGGCCAGGCTGGTCTCGAACTCTTGACTTTTAGGTGATCCGCCCATTTCGGCCTCCCAAAGTGCTGGGATTACAGTCATGAGCTACTGTGCCTGGCCTATATGAGATATTTTGATACAGGCATACAATATGTAATAATCATATTAGGGTGAATAGGGATGTCCATCACCTCAAGCATTCATCATTTCTTTAAGTTAAGAACATTCCAATGTACTTCCTGTTATTCTAAAATGTCCAACAAATTATTGCTGACTATAGTCACCCCGATGTGCTATCAAATAGTAGATCTCATTCATTCTAACTATATTTTTGTGCCCACTAACCATCCCCACTTCCTCACCCCCAACCCTTCCCAACCTCTGGTAACCATTATTCTACTCTCTGTCTCCATGAGTTCAATTGTTTAAATCTTTAGCTCCCACAAATGAGTGAGAACATGCAGTTCGTTTCTGTGTCTGGCTTATTTAATTTAACACAGTATTCTCTAGTTCCATCCATATTATTGAAAATGACAGGATCTCATTCTTTTTATGGCTGCATAGTACTCCATTGTGTATATGCAACACATTTTCTTTATACATTTGTCTGTTGCTGGACATTTGGGTTGATTTCAAATCTTGGCTATTGTGAATAGTGCTGTAGTAAACATAAGAGTATAGATATCTCTTCAATATACTGATTTCTTTTTTCTTTTGAGTATGCATGTAGCAGTAAGATGACTGGATCATATTTTAGTTCTATTTTTAATTTTTAAAAGAACCTCCAAATTGCTCTCCATAGTGGCTGTACTAATTTACATTTCCAACAACAGTATACAAGGGTTCCCTTTTCTCTACATCCTCACCAGCATCTATTATTGCCTGTCTTTTGGATAAAAGCCATTGTAACTGGAATAAGATGATATCTTGTAGTTTTGATGTACATTTCTCTGATGAAGATGTTGGGAACCTTTTCATAGGGGAGACTAATTTTATGTGTAGCTTTTGAAATCAGTTCCACTAAGCTAAACTCACCTTCTATATAGCCTTCTAAGTGACTCTTAGAGTGGTTAAAGACTCACTTAGGATAGTTAAAGGAGCACCTGTTCATTTGACTGTATTTTGAAATCAGCTTGTTAAAAAATAAATTTTATTATTGCTGTAGTAACAACATCAGATGGCCTGTATGATTTATTTATCATCTTATGTGAGCAAGAAGTATGAATCTCCTATTGAAGAAAGGATGAAAGAATTTCTTTAGAAATATTTCTGATCATTTCTTATTCTGATATACACTATGACAAGGTCATTAGTTTGTTTGACTAATTGGAGTTTGTTGCTTTGACATCCATTTTTCTTTCAGATGCTATTGTTTCTTAAAAGCACAATTGTAACTGGGCCGGGCGCGGTGGCTCACACCTGTAATCCCAGCACTTCGGGAGGCTGGGGCAGGCGGATCATGAGGTCAGGAAATCGAGACCATCCTGGCTAACACGGTGAAACCCCGTCTCTACTAAAAAAACAAAAAAATTAGCTGGGTGTGGTGGTGGGAGCCTGTAGTCCCAGCTACTTGAGAGGCTGAGGCAGGAGAATGGCGTGAACCTGGGAGGCAGAGCTTGCAGTGAGCTGAGATTGCGCCACTGGACTCCAGCCTGGGCGACAGAGCACGACTCTGTCTCAAAAAAAAAAAAAGGCACGATTGTGTTCAAAACATGGCCAATGTATTTTTAGAAATGTGGCAATGCCCTTTGTTGGTGATTACTGGTGCCTTCCTTTTCTGATTCCTGTTTCTCCCTCATGTAGTTGAAACACCGGACTTCGATATGTGGGTTGGATTCTGTAATTGATAATAGATAAATATTTTCATTGCTGTTCTGAGTTTGCTACTTTTAAACATCATAAACATTTCACTAATGAAATATCATGCCACAGAATTAGGGTTGCAAAAGAATAAAAGTAGGCATGATAGGGTGCAGAAGAGGAGATGCTGAACTTTATTAACTGTGATGAGTAAGTAGCTACAAGCAGCTAATGAATAGTTTTAGGATCAACAGTGTATGGTTAACTCTATCTTGAAGAAGAGTTTTAGAGGTGAGGTCAGAACTCAGGAGCTGTGTCTGGTGGCAAATGTAAAGGAGGAGACATGGTCACAGATCTTAGAGGCAGGGTGATGCAGTACGACATGCCACCAAGACACTTGATAAACGAGTTTCATATGCCAGACACTCTCCCATAGGCTTATCAAAGTCTTACTGTTCCTTCTATAGCAATTTTATTCTACTGGAGAAAACATTTCAGAACACAAATTGAGCAAGAGATATATTTTTATGCAGACTACTCCTCTTTACATATAAAAGTAAATTATTTGCAAGCTTTACATGTCATTTCTAACCAATGATTTGTGATGGTCTTACAGTGGATGGCAGTATGGTGGTTGGCTCCTGCTAGTGTGATGCTAGTTAAGTCAATATGCTTTGAACAGCTAGGCTAAGGAGTCACTTTTCTCCTTGTTATCTATGTGCAGTTGAAAAAGATCAATTAAGCTCTCTGGGTCATAGTTTGTAACTTTTAAAATAGAGATAATTTTAATCTTTGGTTATTTTACAGAATTCTTGAGAAAATGACAAACAATGTATGTAAAAGTGCTTTATAGACTCTAATGTAAAGACACCAAAACTAGGGAATTAGTGCAAAAGGGCAAATAAATCCATGCAGGACTCTGCATTATCCTGTTTGTCCAAGTTGGCTAGATATTTGCTGACTCTTCAAAATGCTTTGTATTATAAAATATTGCCTTAGATGCATCCCTAACTGTAATAAAAAGAAGTTTCGTGAAGTGACTCAGAAAACATTTCCCCCTTTTCCATCATTACTTTCTAAATATAAGTCTTTCCATTTATCATTCTTCTTGCAATATGACCATGAGAGCAAAGGAAGAGATACAAACACATATTCAATTTGTTTAGGGAATAAAAACTGCTGTGGTTGGGAAAAGCAGTGCAATATATGTTTCAGACCTGTACAGGAATGTTGCATGAGAAATACGGGAGTGTAAAACTGTCTTTTGCCTTATAGAATTAAGGTATGTAAAACAAAACAAAACAAAATGAAGTGAAACACCCTGGGACTTGATGAAAACAACATTAGCTTTATGAGTATTTAGATCTAGTTGTGGTTGCTGGACTGTGCTGGCTAAACTCTCCACTTGAGCACTGGAAGATTTATTCTCCCAGTTGCTGGGAAGATTGAGTCCTGAGAGGTCTCCTCAGCCCTCTTTGAGAATTGCCTCCATGGAAGAGACCACCTTGACCAAGGGTGCTTCCTTCTCAGGAAGCCCACATTCATAATTGATCAATTCATGGGTGTAAAGATATGGTTCTCTCTTGGGATGAACAGGGCCACCCTTGCCCCAGAGCTCCTACTGGGATCAAAGCCTCATTATGACTGCATTGTTGGCTAGCTTCTTCCACTGCCCAGTCCCGCTTCCTTCTCTGCTCTTGAACGTATTGTTCCTGAGAGCACATTCAATAAACATCCTGCACAAAAATCTTGAGTCTAACCTGCATCGGAGGCTCTGACCTCTCAGATTTTTCTGAAGGTTCTTTAGGCAATTGAACTTTTCATTGAAATTGTTACACAGTTTCCCTGGAAGAGGAACATGGTATTATCCAGAATAGGTACCACATTTTCAGAGGGTCATGTTTAGGTCAAACCAAGAGGCTGGTATGAGTTAACTAGCATTCTATAGACTTGTCAAACTTTTGATGAACTTGACTCACTTAAAAATTTTTTTTGTTACATTATGGAGTAAAAGTACAAAAATTGGTGAAAGATCAACCCCAGCTTGTAAAAATGGAATTCATAAAACCAGCACACAACATAGAGATTACAATTTCTTTGCAGTTCATTCATTCAGCACATAATTATTGAGTGCCTGTTTCATGATTGGAGGGCAAGTGATCAGTATGTAAGATATGATTGCTGTCCTTATCTTATAAGAGGGATAATACATATGCCTATTATATGATTAATGCAACAGAATAATACAAAGAAAAAAGCTACAGGAATTGAAGAAAAGAAGCAATGAGTAATGATGATTATAGGGAAGATCTTGAGGATGATGTGAAATTTGAGCAGAACCTAGAATAGTAAACAGAGATGGTTGGTGAAGAGTGTGCCAAGCAAAGCGGAGAATAAGAATAAGGTGTAGACAAGAAGAAATAAAAGGTATGTTGGAGGATATTAATTTAGCTGAAGTGTTTGTCTTATACAGGTCTGTCGGGAGAAATGTAAGTGGAAGAGGTAGTTTGGGATTAATCGTGAAGGTCTTGAAAGGCAGGATAAGAAATTTAGATTCTCTTTGGGAACTAGCGAGTAGCTACTGAAGGTTTCTGGGTGATATTATCAGATGATGCTATAGGAAGATGGAGCTGAAAGTGAGAGAACAAAGCCTTGGAGATAAGACAGGAAACTGTTGTCATGGTCCAAGGTAAGGCACACAAACTTCCTGGTTCCCGAAGCCTGATTTTAACACTGCTCTTCATCTACCCCTAAGCCTATACTTCCAGGAACTCTCCAGAATAAAAACCCTGGCTAAAGGGCTTGAAGTGAGGATAGTTTTCTTTCTTTCTAGGTTAATTTTATGTAGAATTAATTTTATGTATAATTTTATTTTGGATGAAGTCTTTAAATTATGTTTCCAGCTGAAACAACTAGCTAATAATGAAAATATTTACTAGAGACAGGGGTTCACAATGGTGCCCAGGCTGGCCATAAATGAAAATAATTTTAAAGGAAAATATAATTGATCAGAATCGAGTTTTCCCATTGTTTTGTGCTAATGTGGAGCTGTCCCAGCATTTACTGTTGAGGTAGAAGATCTTAAACAAATACATGCATAGAAAAAGCTTGATCCGTAGGGGAGTGAGTGCCAGAAATCACCCACCCTCCCATCCCTGGGAACGGCAGCACGTGTTTTTCTTTTGAGATGAAAGTGATTTGGTGCTACATAAATTTACAAGTGATTCTCTAAAAATGAACTTCTCACAAAAGGCTGACTCTGCGCTGCGTCTGGCATTCTTTATCTGTGCTGATTCTTTTTCATTGTGCAAAGACTATTTAAAGTGTTTTCCAGGTTTTGACTAAGCAGGTCTAGGAAAGTAGTAAACTTGCTAATTAATGTATTTTGATGTTGAATGGTTCCTTGTTTAATCCTCTCACTCTTTTGTACTCTGTAATATTCTATGAAATATAAAGTATACATTATTATGTTTTCTAAAAGTTCTGAGAACTGCCATACCATAGTCATTTTTTTTTGTGTATCTATAAATATCAGTGTTTAAAAATGCTTTTGTTATGATTAAATTTCAACAGCATGCTTGTTGTCTGGACTCTCTAGTCAAAAAATCCAAAATAAACATTTTAAAATAAATAAAATTACAAAGAAGCAGAAGTAATAATGCAGGCTAAAAATACCTGGTCAGTTTAAAGATCTTTTCAAGGAAATATGATTGGAATAAGAACTTGGAGGAAAGGTAGGATCTTGATTAGCATGGAGAAGTGTAAGATATTTTTGATAGGGTACAGCAGTTTGAACAATGTTAAGAAAGATGAGCAAAACTTTAAAAAAGAGATTAGTGTTAAAATAGTACAGTTTTCAAAAAATTAAAAACATAACAGTTTTACAGATTTAAAATAAATATGGGGAAGACTTTATTCATCTCATTAACTAATGAGAAAATTAGTATAATGGTATGGCTGGTTCTGAGCCCATTTGAGGAACTAGAGATGTTTACTAATTTAGTAAAGCAAAGGTAGGATGTGATTGCTGGGTTAAACACAAAACCAGGTAATATTCTATAAAATAATAAGTGGTAACCACGGGGTTTATGTTTTCGACTGGACAAAAATCTGCATGTCAACATGTGACTTCACTACATCTGGGTCTTTAATGATAAACCTAATTTGAACAAGGTATATACCCCCAAATAATCATTGAGTGGATCTTTGAAGTAATGACTCCAAATGAGTTTTAAAGGACATGGTACTCACCCTTTTACTTCAAGTTTCGGATAGTGTTTTTCTTTTTTTTTTTTTTTTTTTTTTCTTCTTTTTTTTACCATGGAAGATCAGATTTTGTTTTCTTCAAGTGGAGTGAATGGAGTGATAACAAAAGAAAAACAGAAAAGAGATATTTGAATGGTAGGCTAACAAATTTAGACCTGCAAGAAATGGCAGAAAGGGATCACTAAAGGTTTAGATGTGGATTTGATTAAGGAATATTTTAGATAAAATTAATTAGGCTAAATAATATAAGAATTATGAGACCCTCTAGGACATTCTTTCAACAGTTAATGATTAAGGCTAAATGTTAAGGACAGGAAGAAGTATACACGAAGGGGCAAGTGTAGGTGCCTATGGAAAATACAGTACAAGGGAGATAGTAATGGGAGTGAGTCATTGCTCAATGGTAGAATGGGGATTGGTCTATTAATACTGAGTAGGAGACTCATAACTTTAAAAGCCGTATGCATGATGGGACTAGGAGTTGATTTGAGATGAGAGATAAAGCTCTCTGAGCATAATAGGGACTGCATAAGTCTTCTTAAATCATTTAGTCTACTTGCCTCTTACCCACCTGGGACCAAAGAGACTCATTACTCAGTTGTTCAAGTAGATAGTGAGTGAACAAGACTTAGAATCCAGGTCTTCTATCTCATAATACAGTTTCTCTTTGTTGTTTACCTTTATGACTGTGATAGATTGAGTTATTTGTATTGCTTCTTCACCTTTCAGTAGTTCAGTAGTAGTTTTATATATCTACATTCTTGCCATCACTTTAGCATGGGCAGGATGTATTTCCATGACCTTTGACTTTGGACTTGGCTATGTAACTTCGTTTGGACAATGGACCTACACATTTGGGCTTGCCTTCTTGAGCTTCTTCTACTACTATGAAATAAACATATTCCAATTTGTACTCCAATGTAGGCCCCAGATTGACACAGGTAGTCATAATACCAAGATATCCCTGCTGAAATGTCTTGTTGGCTGTTTGGAGCTGCAGTTTTTTTCTAATGACTTCTGAAATGTGTGATTATTGAGTTACCAGAGTGAATTTGATCATCACAGGAGACAATGTATTCATAAACATAAATTTCATAATGAAATTTCTTAGACAGGTTTTAGTCTTATGTGAATTACTATGTGACAAATAAATTTTCATTGACAAATGAAAATACTAGCTTGAGGTTGATGGAGAACCCAGAGACAGCTCGTGGATGAGTCAATCAAATAAGGTTTATTGATCTAAAGAATATAGAAGGAAGTCCACATAGTTAGGATACTTAGCAGGAAGATCAGCTGGATTCTCCAAAAATTATAAACTTCTGTATGGCAAGAACCTTACCAGAAGAGCACAGTTGTGAATGATAATGGCTGAGTGAGTGAAGGTTACACCAGAACTTCTGGAGGCTCAAGTGCCTGCCTTCAAGCCACCGAAAGCTAGAAGGCAGGCATTCACGTAAGCTGCCCTGGATATGTGCTGGGTACCACCTTGTGGCAGGAGGAGCATCTCAACCATCTTGGTGATAGAATATGTACAACCAGAGATGCTAGTACAGTGCATTTAGGAAATACCATTTATTCTTCTCTTTCTGATGGTTATCTCACATAGATTTTGAAAAACTTGGCAAACTTTTCTCAGGAGATGCTGGGTTTTGCAGGTTGTTACTGATACAGCCATTTTCACATTTATAGTTATGGATATGTGCACACTTACATGCAGGTATCTTCATGTGCTTTCCTGTTCTCTATAGTATGTTTGTCAATAAACATGGTGAAATGAACTTATAAGAGATTTACTGTCTTCTTGATGGTACAGCACAGTGGGACTCATAGCCCTATAGTTAGAACTGTAATCAGGTTCCCATGAACAAATACATGTAGTTCACATTTGCATTTAACTTACTGATAGTTATTACTTACTTGCTTTTAGGATGTGTCATAGGTGTTACCCAGTTTTAGTTCAGTTTAGTTTAGTTTAATTTAGTCAGTTTCTACTCAGTCTTCTGTATTTATGGGTTCTACAAAGCATGGATTGAAAATATTCAGAAAAAAATAGTTGGTTGGATCTGTACTGAACATGTACAGACTTTTTTGGTCATTGTCCTCTGAACAATACACTAAACAACTATATACACAGCATTTACATTGTGTTAGGTATTATAAGTAATCTAGAGATGTTTTAAAGTATATGAGAGGGTGTGCATAGGTTTTATATAAATACCATGCCATTTTATATCAGGGACTTGAGCATCCACAAATTTTGGTATCCACAGGGGGTCCTGAAACCAATTCTCCATGGATACTAAGGGACACCAGTATTCATAATCCAAAATTAACATCTGATGATTGGATTTCCTTGACGGCTATGATTCATCATTTTATGAAAATATCTGTCTTCTTAGAAACATTCCAGTTTGCAAATATTTTCTCCCATTCTGTTATCAACAGAATAAACAGAAAACATATAGGGTGTATCTTTTGCTGTGCAGAAGCTTCTTAGTTTAATTAGGTCTGGCTTGCCAGTTATTATTATTAATTTTTTTGCAATTGCTTTTGAGGACTGCTTTAGTCTGTTTCTTTAATAGAGAAAAGAGGTTTAATTGGTTCGCAGTTCTGTACAGGAAGCATAGCAGCTTCTACTTTTGGGGAGGCCTTAGGAAGGCAAAGGAGGAGTGAGGCATCTCACATAGTGGGAGCAGGAGCAAGGGACAGGGGAGGTGCTACACACTCAACGAGATGTAGCACTTTTCTCGTGAGAACTCACTTTCTATCACAAGAACAGCATGAAGGAGATGGTGCTAAACCATTCATGAGAAATTGCCCCCATGACCCAATCACCTCCTACCAGGCTGCCCCTCCAACATTGGAGATTACAATTTGACATGAGATTTGGGCAGGGACAGAAATCTAAACCATATCAGGGACTTAATCATAAATTATTTGCCAAGGCTGATGTCCACATTGGTATTTCCTAGGTTTTCTTCTATGGTTTTATTGTTTTAGGTCTTACATTTAAGTTTTAAATCCATCTTAAGTTAATTTTTGTCTATGGTGAAAGGGAGGAGTCCAGTTTCAGTCTTCTGCATATCCTCCAACTTAGCCATGTAAAAAACCTGCACATGTACTCCCTGAACCTAAAATAAAAATAGAAAAAAAGGAAACTTTCCAGATCTTCTGTTTTGCAGGCACAATGGCAGGTCTTCAGAACTCCCGTGAAATGAGTGAAGTAGGTGAGAGAATCATACCCATAATATTGTCCCTGCATATGGTTATAGTACCTTGTGGTACCACTTCAGATTTTAAAGGCTATAGTGTTACATAGTTATTTTAAAAGGTTTGTGGGACTGTAACCTCTGTAGCCTGTATGCACTAGGAAAACATATACTCCTGTGAAATATTAGATATGCATAACTGATAGGATAACATATGCATTAGGGAAGCACACCCATGAAGCATCAGATACCATATTTCAGCTATCTTCTCGCTCTGTGTGGAAGTGGGGCATGGTTCGCATTCTTATCTGCTCAAGGAGTTATTCTCATGTATTCAGCAGACCCAAGTTCCTCTTTGTGTGCTCCTTCCCAAACCCGTAGTTTGAGCGAGTCACTGTATTTTCTGGATCAAAATTGGGACATGATTTAATACAAGATTCAACACCTGTTGTGGGATATAGGAGGAATGATTTAAAATGTAAATAACAAGAAAATTTAGAACATGTGGTGGTTAGATTTCCCCCTACCCACATACAAATCAATTTACAAAAATAGCCCTGAGTTTTGCTATAATTACTTGGGCTATCTATTAAAATTGCATGCTAATTGTGACCATGGAAAATACGAAAGCACTTTTTTTTTTTTTTCTTTTGAGATGGAGTCTCACTCTGTCGCCCAGGCTGGAGTGCAGTGGTGTGATCTCAGCTCACTGCAACCTTTGCCTCTTGGGTTCAAGTGATTCTTCTGCCTCAGCCTCCCAAGTAGCTGGGACTACAGGCATGCACAACCATGCCCAGCTAATTTTTGTATTTTTGGTAGAGATGGGGTTTCACCATTCAGATTTCCCAATAATTCAGACTGATCTATCCATTAATTAAATGGTTTTAGTCTTTATCTTTTCTTATTGTGTAACAAACTGCATTTGAGTCCAAAGTCATTGCTCTAGAATACTTTCTGTGTTCTCTTGGCTAATAAAAGAATGTTAATTGTGTCTTACTTGATATCCAGTCTATCACTGTGTCACATACCTCTAAATTCCAGCCACCAAATTATACTTTTTCTGCATTTTTCAACAGTAACTTTTATATAAATGGGTCCTCCACTTTCAAGATTGTTTAATATGATAAAAAGAAAAGGGGAATGATGGGATTTAATATGAATGAGTCTGGAACTTATCTTCTATTAAGGAGAATGATTTTCGGATATGCCTTAAGTGCTACTTCATTTCAGCTCAGACTAGGGGAACTGGATTTCTTCCAGGGGTTGTTTACCCACAGAGCTCATATCCCATCCAGGCTCCTGGTGATTCTCAGAGCCAGATAGATTCTGCAGTACCAGTACTATCGAGAATATCCATTGGAGGACACTAGAACACAACAAATAGATGAGAATGCAGGAATATGTAAGTAACTTAAAGTAATTCCTCTGCAAAAGAAAAAAATACAATTTACTCTCCAAAGTTAAATCAAATTGCTCTCCAGTGATAACAATACAACTAGTTGTTAATATTTTCATTAAGAAACAAATTCTATCATGGGTGTTTCTTGTCTTCCAAAACTGCGATTTTAGAGGTGTGATGGATCGCTTCCTCGGGAGGTAAATGGAGACATTATTTTAATTGCCTGAACATTTACTTAGGAATTTGCTTGGAAGTTGTGCTTTATAGCCTAACCTTAATCAAATCTTCATTGAGACAGGTGGGGCCCTTTGCAGGTTGTTGGACTGGATTTTTCTGACAATCCTTCTGAAAATGGAGAACTTTATAAGGTCATGGCAAAAACCATGACAACTTGGGGTCCTCTGCTGTGGAAAGGTGATCTCTCAGGCAAATTAATTCAGGTAAAAGCCCTGATGAGAGAAAGCCTTTGACGTGCATAATGAGAGTTGGTAAACTTTGTCATAATATGTT
This sequence comes from Rhinopithecus bieti, assembly GCF_001698545.2. NCBI lineage: Eukaryota > Metazoa > Chordata > Mammalia > Primates > Cercopithecidae > Rhinopithecus > Rhinopithecus bieti. Next base: position 2,554,138 of record NW_016816648.1, read on the forward strand.
GTTAGGTGTTTGAACATTGTAGTAATTATTTTAAATCTCAAATTATAATTACTTATAAGATGGAAATGTCATTTAGTTATTTGGGCTTCTGAATTTTGAGTTTAGAATAAAACAAGACTTGTGTCTTGGACTTGTCCTCACTCCTGAGACCCCGAACTCCAACTGTAAACAGTACCTATGCTTGACTCAAAAACAATGATGCCAACAGTACAACAACTTATTAAGCATGTTTGTTTTAAAAAGCTGCCACTCAAATTATGTATTTTGTTAGCAAAATAAGCACTCACACATAAACTTATCTTAGTAATATTGTCATCAGTGGAGATTTGTTTTACTTTATACACAGGAGGGCACTCTGGGCTCTATTTGGAAGGGAAGGAGATGAAAAACTCAGGGACTCAGGGACTAACTTCCTTCTGGAAGCCTCTTTTTGATCCAGAACATGTAATTGGAAGTAGGATTGACAGGGCAGCACACTTTTCCAGTGTGTGATATTATTAATTTAAATTCACCTCTCTGATTGCAGCTTAGGTTATCAGGCTATGAAAGCCATCATTTATCTTAGCAAGCTAACACTGGTGTTAAGTCAGGCATATTAAAGTCTGTGGGTAGGAATTATGGTCAGATAGAAATGTCATTTAGGCCACTTAGAATCTGTGTGGTGAGTTTAGATCCCAAAGTGGGTTTCTAGCCTCCTGTGAAACTCTAATGTTCCAAGTCTTTTAGTCATTTTGGACCAGAGTTCAGTTTCTTCATCTCTCCAAGGACTAAACTGCTTGCATGATTTGGGGGTAAGAGTGTGAGTGACTAAATGATTTAGAGACTAGGCAAAAGCACTCTGCAAAATATAAACTTATTTCAGAAGCATGAAATAATTAAAATGATGGTGTTCATTATAATTTAGTATATTTAACTATAGAACATTTACTTAATAATACTTTTTTCACTAAAATGAAAACATTAACCCTGATTGGGAATGGTGGCTGGCTGAGTCACCTAGAGAACAGTTAACATTTATGCGTGTGTCTCTTCCTCATTTTGACACTGCACTTTTCTTCCTCTCTTCCTTGGACAGCAACAGGACCTTCACAGTGAATGATTTGAAAAGAGTCTAATAACAATGTGAGCAAGTTTTAGGGAATCAACCTCTGCAGTCCCCTTAGGCTAGGAATTGTGGGGAGCCCATTTCTACCTCTGAACTTGAAGGGCAGGGGTGGGGAATGATGGTTGAAAATGGAACAGGGTGAATCTGACAATTACGTGTCTTGGAGTTGCTCTTCGCGAGGAGTATCTTTGTGGCATTTTCTGTATTTCCCGAATTTGAATGTTGGCCTGCCTTACTAGGTTGGGGAAATTCTCCTGGATGATATCCTGCAGAGTGTTTTCCAACTTGGTTCCATTTTCCCCGACACTTTCAGGCACACCAATCAGACATAGATTTGGTCTTTTCACATAATCCCATACTTCTTGGAGGCTTTGTTCATTATTTTTACTCTATTTTCTCCACACTTCTCACTTCATTTCATTCATTTGATCTTCAATCGCTGATACTCTTTCTTCTAGTTGATGGAGTCAGTTACTGAAGCTTGTGCATTTTTCACGTATTTCTCATGTTATGGTTTTCATCTCTATCAAAGTTGAAATGAAGGAAAAAATGTTAAGGGCAGCCAGAGAGAAAGGTCAGGTTACACACAAAGGGAAGCCCATCAGACTAACAGCAGATCTCTCGGCAGAAACACTGCAAGACAGGAGACAGTGGGGGCCAATATTCAACATTCTTAAAGAAAAGAATTTTCAACCCAGAATTTCA
>NW_016816648.1:2559678-2568181 GCF_001698545.2 Rhinopithecus bieti
AAAAAAAAAAAAAAAAAAAAAAAAAAAGGTGGAACTGGGAGCTCTAAGGAGAGGGTTTCCCAAGGAGTATCAGCCACAAGCAGAGAAATCGGTGTGTCTGCTGCAAACTGGGAGGTTGGGAGCCAGGGGCACAAATGCTTGACCTCATTTTCTTTCTCATTTTATTCTCCTGCTGCTATCCTCTATTGGCTAAAACCATCCGTAGGCCAACAAGAGGAGGCAAGGGAATCTGTTGATGCAGTGCTGCAGGTCAGCTTCAGCTACAGAGCCCTGGAGAAGGGACAGACAGATGACGTCCTGTTTCCCTGTTAACTTCTACCCTCCTAGAGAGCCACCTGTTGCTAATTGAATTGTGGCTTCTGAGACCCACCTGTCTACAACGCCGAGCAGTCATTTTTAGGTCATTTAGAATCTGGTGAGTTTAGATCTCAAAGAGGGGGTTCCAGCCTCCTGTGAAACTCTAATATTCCCAATCTTTCAGTCATTTTGGGCCAGGGCTCACTTTCTTCACCTCTACAAGGACTAAAGTGCTTGCATGTTTTCGGGGCGGGAGTATAAGTGACTAAGTGATGTAGAGACTGGGCAAAAAGCACTCTGCAAAATATAAACATTCCAGATTCATAAAATAAATAAAATACTAATTATTTTATGACCAGCATTATTAAAAAAGATTTCTAGCATTCTCTACACTTGCATTTAGTAAAGAATAGTGACTTTAGGCTGGGCGCAGTGGCTCACGCCTGTAATCCTAGCACTTTGGGAGGCCGAGGTGGGCGGATCACCTCAGGTCAGGAGTTTGAGACCATCCTGACCAACATGGAGAAATCCTGTCTCTATTAAAAATACAAAATTAGCTGGGTGTGGTGGCGGGCGCCTGTCATCCTAGCTACTTGGGAGGCTGAGGCAGGAGAATTGCTTGAACCCAGGAGGTGCAGGCTGCAGTGAGCTGAGATCATGTCACTGCGCTCCAGCCTGGACAACAGAGTTGGACTCTGTCTCAAAAGAAAAAAAAATAGTGACTTTAAAATAACAGAAGATGGCAGTTAATCTACTGAATCTTGCCCTTTATTCTAATCTAGGAGTCTTGTCTATATTGTTTTCTCACAAATCTTGATACTGATGAATATTCACAAGTCTTTAGAGGACAGTTAATATTGCAGTTTAAAAGAGAAAATATTATAAAATTAATAGTGGTAGAAATTATACAGATAAATCATAAATCTCAATTTTCTTTTATGCTAGAAAAGGGGACAGTTCAAAACAAGCAAATGTACAAGTAAATATATTTCCTTTAATATTTTATTTTAAAATTATTTTTATATTTTTAAAGCTGGAGTGCAGTGGTGCAATTTTGGTTCACTGCAACCTCTGCCTCCCAGGCTCAAGCAATCCTCCTGCTTTAGCTTCCTGAGTAGCTAGGACTACAGGTGTGTGATACCACATTGGGCTTTTTTTTGTGTGTATATATATATTTATATATGTGTGTGTGTGTGTGTGTGTGGGGGGGGCGGGGTTATATTTGTAGATACTGGGTTTCACTATGTTGCCCAGACTGGTCTCAAACTCTGAGGCTCAACAGATCCATCTGCCTTGGCCTCCCAAAGTACTGGGATTATGGGCATAATCCACCACGCCTGGTTTCCTTAATTTTTTAGAGGATATTTGTAATTATTTTGATTCATCTTCCTTTATACTTTATATTATGATAGTGAATATTCTTGCATTCTTGGCTTTGTTTGTTTCTGTTTGTAACTGTAATATCATACTTTTCAGTGATGTGATGATGATAATAATAATATACTGATGGTAAACATTAATGCTGTATTGACTGACCTGCATTTTTTAGTTCTTTTTTTAGGTATTTGAAATACAACTTGATTCTGATTCTAAACAAAAAGGAATGAGAATAAGAGTAAGAAACATTTCACCACTGAATATTGCGATGTGACTGTATAGGTCTTATACAGTATTTGAAACTCAGGAAGGAAACAGCTGTATTCCAAACAGCTAATTATGCAGGCTTAAAAAAATTTTTTAATGGCTACATTTACTCTGAAGTCCATTCATCTCCTTCAGTATCCCAAAGATAAAGTAGATCTTCTGCTTAGCTGTATAATAAAGTGGCAAACATGCTCCACCATGACACTACAGGACAGTTGTCTATGAAGTTAGACTTCTGACTCTGGGCTCCAGCTTCATTTTCTCACAGGTTATCCTTCTCATCCAGGAGAGCAGTAGTCTGAGCAACCTCTAAATCATGCTCATCTTGCACTGCCAAAGCTGGGTCCAGGACAACCTGTGGAGGGCCAAGAGCAGCCATAACTACCAACTTCAGGTTGGGGTCTCCAGTGAGCTTCTTAGCAGGCCAGAGGAAGGGCTTTTCAAAGTTGTAGTTATTTTAGTCATAAATGTTATAGTGCTAAAGACTGTTTGTTTAATAGAAGATAATAAATTTTGTCTTCATTTTTCTGGCTTAACATCCTTTTTTTTTTTGCCACAGAACATGATGGGGATGTTTTCATACACTCATACCAGATCTTTACGTCAGGCACTTTCTTGTAACTCTCGATGTTACATCAAGCATTAGGGCACCTTGGACTTGGATATAATAGCCATCAACTATCTCTCAGCCAGCTATGTCCTATCCATTGAACTTAATGGGCCCTTTGTTGGCATATGAGTCCATTCTCACAGTTATAAAGAACTACTTGAGACTGGGTAACTTAAGAAGAGAAGTTTAATTGAGTCATAGTCCCACAGGTTTAATAAGAAGCATGACTGGGAGGCCTCAGGAAACTTACAATCATGGCAGAAGGCAAAGGGGAAGCAAGGACCTTCTTCACATGGTGACAGGACAGAGAGTGAAGGGGGGAAGTGCCACACATTTTAAACCATCAGATCTTGTGAGAACTCACTGTCACGAGAACAGCATGGGGAAATCTGCCCCATGATCCGATAACCTCCCACCAGATCCCTCCCGCAACATCGGGAATTACAATTCAACATGCGATTTGTCTGGGGACACAAAGTCGGACCATATCAGTGTGAAACAAAAGGGGATGGAGCTCTACACCCAAGGTGGCTATATCTCAAATTCAACAGTCAAATGATATATCATGAGGGTAGTTTTCCAGTACCACCATCACCAACCAGTACAAGTTTGAACTAAATTTGGGATTCTCCTTAGGCAGTTATCATATTTTTTCCAGAAGCAACTCTGCACCTGTCCAACTCTGTATCCTTTAATTCTCATTAGAATGCTATAAAATACACCCAATTATTATTAATGCCATTTGAAAGTTTATAAAATTGAAGGTTAAGGACAAATATTAATCTTTCCGGTGGATATTTTTATTGTGGTAAAAAACACATAAAGTAAGATCTATCTTCTTAACAAATTTGTGAGTTTACAGTACCACATTTGTAACTAAAGCACATTGTTGCCTAGTAGAGTTCTAGAATTTTTTTTTTTTTTTTTTTTTTTTTTTTTTTTTTTTTTTTTTTTGAGACAGGGTCTCACTCTGTCACCCAGACTGGAGTGCAGTGGTGCAATCTCGGCTCACTGCAACCTTCGCCTCCTGGGTTCAAGTGAATCTCCTGTCTCGGCCTCCTGGCCTGGGCTGTAGCTGGGATTAAAGGCACATGCCACCACATCCAGCTAATTTTTGTATTTTTAGTAGAGAGTGGGTTTCACCATATCGGTCAGGCTGGTCTCGAACTCCTGACTTCTGGTGATCCACCTGCCGTGGTCTCCCAAAGTGCTGGGATTACAGGCATGAGCCGTTGCGCCCGGCCCTCTAGAACTTTTGTATGTTGCATGACTGAAACTCTGTATCTATTGAACACCTGTTTCTTTCCTCCCCCAGCAACTACTATTCTACTTCCTATTTCACCACTTCCAAACTCACTTTCCTTTATTTTTAATTAGCTTTCAGTATCGATCATAGGGCTTGTATATTCCAAAGTACAACCTAAAGCTTTTTGAATACTGTTTTAGCTTTTCATTGCAAGTGGTTCTCTGTATGAATCACTACTGTATTAATTATTTTTTTTAAAAGCGTAATGGCAATGGCAGAAAATATGACAAACATCCATATGTTTTGTGAGAAATATCAGCTTTATCAAATCTTAATGTTTCTCCATATTTGGCTCAGATTTTAAAATTTATTTTATAAAATAAATTTATTTATCTTTATGATTTATCTTGTATCTTAGTAAAATAAAAGATCTAACTCTTGAAAACTTCAGTTCTCCTTGGTAATCCAATTCTCCTCTCTCCTTCCCTAGAGGTAAATACTATTCTGAATTTAATATTTATGAGTCACATGTGTGTTTCAAAGTTGTAACTAGGGCCAGGTGTATGAGCATGTAACCCTGTTGCCCTGAACCTGTGTTGATAGTGGCCCCATGTTTATTTTAATACTCGACTGTCACTGTTTTGAAGTGTTAATAATTTTTGAACAAGGCAAGTGGCCTTTGTTTTGAAAGATTCAAAAACTCTTTTGATGGTGGGATACAACACACTGACATTTGGATAGATGAAAGGCAGAACTTTTTATTTCTTACAGCTGTAAATGAGAGAAGGATGTCACACAGGACCATACAGAGTTGCCTTCAGGGGACAGGATAACAGCAAGCTGGGGTTGTAGAAGGCAACTTATCTAAGACAAGTAGGGTGGCATAGCTAGGTCTCCTGGGGTCCTTGTGGATTGGCTAATTTGAATAATTTCACCTGCTCTTGGGCTGTCTCTAGTTGTCTGTTACTGGACCCTAGAGTGTTGGATCTCTATGATGGACACACTTGGGGGATATGCATGGTGGCCCTGGAGAGTGAGAATCTAATAAGGGCAGTGGTTGGTGTGGAGGCTTAGCAAACTGCCAGTGAAGGGAAATTGAAATACATGTCTTCAAAACTGGGTCAAGACAACACTTGTCAAATAGTGTATCAGAGTTCATACTTTCATTTTTTATTAAGCCCTGCAAATTATGTAGCCAATCCCAATTTTAACTATATATTTATCTATAAACATTGTATAGTACAGTTTTGCATGCTTTTAAACTTTCATGAACATTTAGGTTGTTTCAAATTTTGTGGGATTTTTTTCTATTATAAACAATGCTGCAATAAATTTCTTGAAGATATCTTCTTGGACACATGTGTTTCTTTAGGGAATACAGCTATAAGGGTCATTGCTTGGCACAGAGTGTGTACATATTTACAATCTGAAGTCCTTGTAATCCCCACATTTATTTTAATTTTAGTTCTGAGGTTAAATGTATTGAATGCACACTATCCGTCATTTTGCTATGTTTTCTCCAGTTCTCTCTCAGTTGGTTAGAATTTGTTGCCTAGACATTTCCTCCAAAGGGCTCTTGAGAAAAATATTCCCTGATTTATATTTTCAACACTGTTTTTCTGTAGCCTCTATTCAGAAAGATAGCTTGGCTGGCTATAGAATTCTTGCTGACATGTTTCCCCTTGAGGATCTCGTAGGTGCCGCTTTACTGTCTTTTGACTTTGAAGAATGCTGTGGAAAAATCAGTTTGAGTCTGGTTCTTTTCCTTATAGGTGTCCTGATTGATTTGCCTGACAAACCAGGTGATTTCTTTTTAATCCTTCAAGTTCAATAATTGTACTACAACTTGTGTCAGTGCTGACTGTTCTGGGTCAATTTTCACAGGCACATGGTGTGCCACTTCAACATGAAAATTCAACTTTTATTTCAAGAAAATGTACATGAATTATAATTTCAAAAATTTCTTCTGACCTACTGTTCTTTTAAGACAATTATATTTATGGTGGATCTCATTAGCCTGTTTAAAAAAACTCTTTCAATTTCTCCATCTTCCTTTTCAAACTTCTCCTTATTTGTCTTGTTTTGATTGCTTTTCTAATATCTACAATCTATGGTAATCACAGTTTTCTCCCACAATATTTATAATCTCTCTGGTTTTCATTTGAATTTTGTTTTTATTTATATAATGATTTTTTCTTTCAATTTTCTTCTGAGTTCTTGCAATAGTTAGTTCACCTCTTTTTCTCACCATTTCCTCTTCTTACAATCTGTTATTTGAGATTCTGTGGACTTCACTTGTTAAAGAGACATACATGTTTTAAAGTTCATGACAAAATACTTCTCTTGGTCTAGCTATTTGCAGGAGCTTCCTTCAGGGAGATTGTTTGTCCTAATGTGTTTTCAGACATTTTGATCACAGAACATTTTGCTCTTCTCCTTGAGTCTTCTTTGCCTTTATCTGCCATGGAGCTTTGATCTTTCTCTCTCTCCTCCCAGTCTTTCCCACATCTCTCAGCTCTTGCAAAGGATATAGGTTTTATTTCAGGGCAAACTCTTCCTCTAGAAAGGACTTTTTTGGGCTTTTTTCTGGAATCTCCTGCCGTTAGGCTGACTCTATGGACTGTTTTGGGCTACTTCCTGATCCACCTCTAGACTTTTTCTTACATGTTTTGCCTGCATAGTCTTTGGATCACCTGTTCAAAGAGAATAGAAAGATAAGTTAGCATTTCCTCTGGAATGGATCAGCAATGATTATTTTTCATTGTTCATTATTTTAAAGTTTCTTTCAATTTTCAACTTGTTATTGGTAGTGATATGTACATTTTTGGGGTGGTCAGATTTGGCAAAATATCTATAAAGTTAGTTTCTTTCATATTGGAAGTAAAATTTAAAATAATTTTTTTACAGATCAGCTCCTGATCCCTTCCATGTCAATACTCGTCTTCCCTTCAGTACCTCTGTACATCTGGTGCCAGGGATTGTAGGCCCTGTCATATTGTGATGCAATGGTTGGCCCTGCATTGAGATGTTATGACATTGGCTGAATCAGCACAGGGGCCACTTGAATTCCCTGAAGCCATTCTCCCACTGGAACATTAACTGTGCTATCTCTGTATTGACTGTCAATCATATGAATAGATCCCTTTTAATCCAAACCAAATATATCCCCAATTCAACTCTTCCTTGGATTCCAGAATTGCCTAAAGCCACTCCCACGCCACCTACATTAGGAGAAATATAATGGGGGAAGGTCAGAGTAGGAATATAGAGTTAAAATATTTTATTTTGAAAATTTTAAAAACACCTGATTAGCTGAGCACATTGTGAGGACCCAGATGAGGGAAGGGAAGGGAATTTTCTTGTTTGTGTGGTTGCTAGCATCAGGAGCAAGTTTTGAAGCATAAACTGATGTATCCTACTATGGGGACTTGAGGGTGTTGGGTGCATGGGAGAGAGGAGTGGTGCTGAAGTTTCTTGGCATGTGAATAACTCCAGCCAGAGTATTTAATGCCAGGGTAAGTTTTATCTCTACTTTGACTACTTATTTCATTGGAAATTAATTTGGTGGTGGTGGTGGTGGTGGTGGTGGTGGAGGTTTGAGAGGTGATAGAAATGGGTAGTCATGGCTGTAACTGCAGTCAAACTGCACCTAGTTCAGTAGTCCTATGTCAGTTTTAGTTGTTTTTAGAGACAGAGTCTTACTCTGTTGCCTGGACTGGAGTGCAGTGTTGCAATCACAGCTTAATGCAGCCTCAACCTCACAGGCTTAAACAATCCTCCCACCTCAATGTCCTGAATAGCTGGGACCATGGGCACATGCCACCATGCTTGGCTAATTTTTGAAATTTTCTGTAGAGATAGAGTCTTGCTACGTTGCCCAGACTGGTCTCGAATTCCAGGACTGAATCTATCTTCCCACATCAGTCCTGCAAAGTGTTGGAATTACAGGCATGAGCCACTGTGCCTGGCCAGTCCTGTGTCTTTTAATTCAACCAAATTTTAAGCAGGTCCTAGAGGGTAGACATCTCATCTCATATAGTTTTATATCGGACATAGTTTCTTGCAGATATAGTAAGCACTGAATAATTATTTGTGGCTTTTACATTGGACTATAGTTTTGAGATTTTATAAAGAGAATAAACATAGATAACTAATAAATTCACAATCATCCTCAAAAGTTTAACACATCGAGGGGTGGTTCCAAGATGGCTGAATAGGAACAGCTCCAGTCTACAGCTCCCAGTGTGAGTGACACAGAAGATGGTGATTTCTGCATTTCCAACTGAGGTACCGGGTTCATCTCACTGGGGCTTGTCCAACAGTGCGGGCAGGACAGTGGGTGCAGCCCACCGAGCATGAGCTGAAGCAGGGTGAGGCATCACCTCACCCAGGAAGTGCAAGGGATCAGGGAATTCCCTTTCCTAGCCAAGGGAAGTGGTGACAGATGGCACCTGGAAAATTGGGTCACTCCCACCTTAATACTGTGCTTTTCCAACGGTCTTAGCAAACAGCACACCAGGAGATTATATCCTATGCCTGGCTCAGAGGGTCCCGTGCCCACGGAGCCTCGCTCATTGCTAGCACAGCAGTCTGAGATTGAACTGCAAGGTGGCAGCAAGGCTGGGGGAGGGGTGCCCACCATTGCTGAAGCTTGAGTAGGTAAACAAAGCAGTCAGGAAGCTCGAATTGGGTGGATCCCACCTCAG
>NW_016816649.1:0-2331 GCF_001698545.2 Rhinopithecus bieti
TTTCTTCTTTTGTTTTGTCTCCCACCCTCCACCCTCTAGTGGGTCCTGATGTGTGTTGCTCCCATCTCGTCCATGTGTTCTCATTATTTAGTGCCAACTTATATATACAATATTTCGTTTTGGTTCTTGCATTAATTTGCTAAGGATATTATCCTCTAGCTTCATTTATGTTCCTGCAATAGTCAAGATCTCATTTTTTTTATGGATACATAGCATTCCATGGTGTATATGTACCACATTTAAAAAATCCAGGTTCCATTGATTGACATTTAGGTTGATTCTATGTCTTTTCTCTAGCAAATAGTGCTGCAATGAAAATTTGTGTGCATGCGTCTTTATGGTAGAATGATTTATATTCCTCTGGGTATATAACCAGTAATGAGATTGCTGGGTCAAATGGTAGTTCAGTTTTAGCTCTTTGAGGAATTGTCACACTGCTTTCCACAATGGTTGAACTAATTGACACTGCCACCAACAGTGTACAAGCATTCCATTTTCTCTGCAACTTTGCCAGCATGTTATAAGTTTCGTATAGATACTGGATATCAGACCTTTGTCAGATGCATAGTTTCTAAATATTTTCTCTCATTTCTTAGGTTGTCTGTTCACTCGTTGATAGTTTCTTTTGCTGGAAGCATGAGTTTTAGATTCAAACATATGTGAGTCTGAGTCCTGGTTCCACCGTTAATGGGCTCTGAGATAAAGGACAAGTTCTTCGATGTTTTGGGATAGAGGGATAATAGTAACTGATTAAAGGGTCATTGTGAGCATTATATGAGGTACAAACAAAAGGTCCCCAGGGCATAACAGGTTTTCCTCTTCATTTTCATCTTCATCTTCAGATGTACATTCTCTCATAAAACAAGGTCACATCAACTGTAACTTGAGGTGTGCAATCTAAGTCTAGTTCCTAAAACTGAAGTCTGTTAGATTTTACACTGATAATACATTTTCTTTCTATGTACAGAATAAAGACAAGATGAGACCAAATATTCTTTCCCCTACTTGTCTCTTCCTACCTGTCTTCCCTCCTTTGAGAACACATATAAATGCCAGGCATCCTGAAAACCTCCTCAAAGACATAACAAGCCATAGAGGGTTTCTACAACTTGTGTTTTCCAGGGTATGCCCTCAAGCTCTGGTCCAAGAAACCTCAATTGATTCAGAAACTTGAATCAGGCACTCAATTTAGTTAACATTTTACCAACCATGAAGGGGTCCTCTTAATGGAGTTTAGAACCTTTGACCTGCAGGGCTTCTTCTATTGTTCATGCTAAGTACCATCTATAGAGCTTTAGTTCTGACCAATTGTGTGACTTTCGGAGAATTGGATTGTAGTTTTCTTGAGGTCCCTGCTTTCTCCAATTTTTTTGTTTGAGATATGAGTTTTGTTTTTTCATGGAACTCCTCTCCTTATGGAGCTTTGCTCACTTCCTAAAAGGAACATGAGCTTCCTGCTCCTGTCACAATGGATAGCAGAGTACAGCTTTGCCTGCTCAACTAAGGAGCTAGTTTGGGGCTTTGTTTTAGAATTTGGTAGCTGCAGGATAAGGCTTATTACGACTTCATTGTAACCTCTCCTTATGCTTTGAGTGTTCAACAGTATGTAAATAGTGCAATCGCTATTTGTTGTTTTGGTTTTATCATTCTTCCTTTGGATTTGACCAACTCTTCACCCTGTCTAATGTCCAAAACCCTTTCACTTGGTCAAATCCAAATCTAACAGGAGCTCTACATTATGGTGAAGCAGGCCTTTAAATTGGCTAAAGTTCTGTAACAGCAGAACATCCAATTCCACTTCTAGAAACACCAGTTAGTTGAAGAAAATAAAATATTTTAAGCCACGATATATTCCTTTGACAAATTTTGACATGTCTGTCAGAGGGCCAGCAAATAGAAGTGGCCCTGCACAGTTGCCTTTTGTGGAAAAAAATCTACATCATAGAGAATCATTAGTAATGCAGGCATGTCTTCCCTTATCTGGATCTGAGAGAAATGGACTGAATCTGATACTTTAAAGATAAAAAAATTTAGCATTGATTTTCTCTGAGGGCTGCTACCTGCAAGGTTTCACTGACACAAGACCAGCTTTGCTAACTGAACTTCCTTTCTTTCTCCCATGACCTGTATTACCACTAAAACCTGATTTACTGCCATAACCTCGTTTTGGACATGCAGAAATGCAGAAAATAATCAGCCAGCTAAAGGGTAAAATGTATTAGTCTCAAGTTTCCTGGCTTCTTTCTGTGCATTCTTTCAAGTTGGAGGATAAAATCACTGTTTCCTCCACCAAATTTTGATCAATGGGAGAAGATTTGTGTTGGACTAGTC
>NW_016816649.1:6462-7690 GCF_001698545.2 Rhinopithecus bieti
AGACTCCGTCTCAAAAAAATAAATAAATAAATAAATAAATAAATAAATAAATAAATGCAAAAATTAGCTGAGCGTGGTGGCAGGTACCTGTAATCCCAGCTAGTTGGGGGGGCAAGGCAGGAGAATCATTTGAACCTGAAAGGTGGAAGTTGCAGTGAGCTGCGATCACCCCACTGTACTCCAGCTGGGGCAACATGAGTGAAACTCTCTCTTAAAAAAAAAAAAAAATCCACATCGTAACACTTGAAACACATACATTTAGTTTCTTGGAAAAAGCACTGTTCAACGGTGATGTAGTTGAGTATCTCGAGATGGAAAACTTATTCTGGATTATCTGGGTGCCTCCCAATGTCATCATAAAGGTCCTTGTAAGTGAAAGAAAAAGGCTTGAGGGTCAGGGTGAGAATGATACAGCCTGAGAGACTCCTCTGGCCATTGCTTGCTGTGAACATGTGTGACAAGACAAAATTATAACTAATTTAGTTATATATGTAATTGGCTTTTATTTGTCATTTATGATTTGTGGCAGCTCTCCCTCTACAGATACAGTGATGACTCCCCCTGGGCAATACAATAACAAAACAGTGAGTTTTGTCAAATGCGGATCAGTAAACAAAGCCATAGAAATAAATCAATTGGTTAACATCAGAGTGCTTCAGGTCATTTTTTTTTTTTTGGTAAACATTAAAGCAGAGGGGACTTCCTTATTATGCTCACTCATGTAGACTGGGATCTTCTTTTACAGAAAATATGATCTGTTTTGAGAGCTATCTGCTTCCTGAAGTTTTCAGTGGGAGTATATGACATCTAGCATGTGTCGTTCTTTTTTGGAGTGTCTGTACTCTCACTTAGGTGAGAATATGACCAAAACTTAAAGAATTATCATTAGTCTCAATTACCGTAATTTTGAGCTTCTATCATTTCTTTTCTTTTTTTTTTTTTGTCTTTTAATTTCCTTTGTCTTTAAAAAATTTTTTTTATACTTCATGTTCTAGGGTACATGTGTGCAACGTGCAGGTTTGTTACATGTATATACATGTGCCATGTTGGTGTGATGCACCCGTTAACTCGTCATTTACCTAATGTATCTCCTAATGCTATCCCTCCCCCTTAACCCACCCCACAACAGACCCCGGTGTGTGATGTTCCCCGTCGTGTGTCAAAGTGTTCTCATTGTTCAATTCCACCTATGAATGAGAACATGTGGTATTTGGTTTTCTGTTCTTGT
>NW_016816650.1:0-578 GCF_001698545.2 Rhinopithecus bieti
TTTAGGGGACTTCAGAAAACAGTATTTTGGCAAAGAGCCTAAATTCTTAAAACTGACTTTTTTGTTAAAATTGAAGAGGGCCGGGCGCGGTGGCTCAAGCCTGTAATCCCAGCACTTGGGGAGGCCGAGACGGGTGGATCACGAGGTCAGGAGATCGAGACCATCTGGCTAACATGGGGAAACCCTGTCTCTACTAAAAAAAAAATACAAAAAAAAAAACTAGCCGGGCGAGGTGGCGGGCGCCTGTAGTCCCAGCTACTGGGGAGGCTGAGGCAGGAGAATGGCGTGAACCCGGGAGGCGGAGCTTGCAGTGAGCTGAGATCCGGCCACTGCACTCCAGCCTGGGCAGCAGAGCAAGACTCCGTCTCAAAAAAAAAAAAAAAAAAAATTGAACAGGAGGGCTGGGCGCGGTGGCTCAAGCCTGTAATCCCAGCACTTTGGGAGGCCGAGACGGGCGGATCACGAGGTCAGGAGATCGAGCCCATCCCGACTAACGCGGTGAAACCCCGTCTCTACTAAAAACACACACACACACAAACACACACAAAACAAAAACTAGCCGGGCGAGGTGGCGGGCG
>NW_016816651.1:0-822 GCF_001698545.2 Rhinopithecus bieti
CAGGGGTTTACCCAGCCATGTGAGGTGTCAGTCTACATCTAGTGGGGGATGTCTCCCAGTTAGGCTACTCAGGGGTCAGGAGCCCACTTGAGCAGGCACTCTGTCCATTCTCAGATCTCAGCATCCATGCTGGGAGATCCACTGCTCTTTTCAAAACTGTCAGACAGGGACATTTATCTCTGCTGAGGCTTCTGCTGCTTTTTGTTTAGCTATGCCCTGTCCCCAGAGATGGAATCTATAGAGGCAGGCAGGCCTCCTTGAGCTGTAGTGGGCTCCACCCAATTCAAGCTTCCCAGTGGCTTTGTTTAACTACTTAAGCCTCAGCAATGGTGGGCGCCCCTCCCCCAACCTCGCTGCTGCCTTGCAGTTAGATCTCAGACTGCTGTGCTAGCAATGAGGGAGGCTCCGTCGGCGTGTGACCCTCTGGACCAGGTGTGGGATATAATCTCCTGGTGTGCTGTTTGCTAAGACCCTTGGTAAAGCCCAGTATTAGGGTGGCAGTTACCGGATTTTCCAGGTATTGTGTGTCTCAATTTCCTTTGGCTGGGAAAAGGAATTCCCTTCCCCCTTGTGCTTCCCAGGTGAGGCGATGCCTCGCCCTGCTTCAGCTCTTGCTGGTCGGGCTGCACCCATGGACCAGCACAAACTGTCAGACACGCCCCAGTGAGATGAACCTGGTACCTCAGTTGAAAATGCAGAAATCACCCGTCTTCTGTGTCACTCACGCTGGGAGCTGGAGGCTGGAGCTCGAGAATATTTTTATTTGAGGGAGGGGGTATTGAAAATTAAAGGAAGCAATTTTAATTTTTTTATTTTAAGTAA
>NW_016816652.1:0-822 GCF_001698545.2 Rhinopithecus bieti
CTTATTCTAAAATTGACTACATAATTAGAAGTAAAACACTCTCCAGCAAATGCAAAAGAACGGAAATCATAACAGTCTCCCAGACCACAGTGCAATCAAATTAGAACTCAGCATTAAGAAACTCACTGAAAACCACACAACTACATGGAAACTGAACAACCTGCTCCTGAATGACTACTGGGTAAACAACGAAATTAAGGCAGAAATAAATAAGCTCTTTGAAACCAATGAGAACAAGACACAACATACCAGAAAATCTCAGACACAGCTAAAGCAGTGTTTAGAGGGAAATTTATAGCACTAAATGACCACAGGGGAAAGTGGGAAAGATCTAAAATCAACACCCTAATATCACAATTAAAAGAACTAGAGAAGTAAGAGCAAACAAATTCAAAAGCTATCAGAAGACAAGAAATAACTAAGATCAGAATAGAACTGAAGGAAATAGAGATACAAAAAAAAAAAAAAAAACCTTCAAAAAATCTATGAATACAGGAACTGGTGTTTTGAAAAGATTAACAAAATAGATAGACTGCCAGCCAGACTAAGAAAGAAGAAAAAAGAGAAAAATCAAATAGACACAGTAAAAGATGATAAAGGGGATATCACCAGTGATCCCAAAGAAATACAAACTACCACTAAAGAATACTCTGAACACCTCTACACAAATAAACTAGAAAATCTAGAAGAAATGGATAAATTCCTGGACATATACACCCTCCCAACACTAAACCAGGAAGAAGTCAAATCCCTGAATAGACCAATAACAAGTTCTGAAATTGAAGCAGTAATTAATAGCCTACCAACCAAAAAAAGCCCAGA
>NW_016816653.1:0-332 GCF_001698545.2 Rhinopithecus bieti
GCTTGAGGCCAGGAGTTCAAGACCAGCTTAGGCAACATAGTGAGAACCTGTCTCTACAAAAAACAAAAAAAAAAATAGCAGAGTGTGATGGGGTGCACCTATAGTCCCAGTTACTCAGGAGGCTGAGGCAAGAGGAGTGCTTGAGCCCAGTAGTTTGAGGCTGCACTAAGCTATGATCATATCATTTGCACTCCAGCCTGGGTGACAGAGTGAGGTCTTGTCTCAAAAAGAAAAAAAATCATTTTTCCAATTGGTCAAACCGAAAACCTTAACCTCACCTTTAATGTTACTCTTTCCCTCATGCCCCACATCCAGTATGTTACTCATCCTTC
>NW_016816654.1:0-2729 GCF_001698545.2 Rhinopithecus bieti
AAAAAAAAAGAAACTAGAATAAAATGTTATTCAAGGTTCCTATTGAGCAGTGGTGTTTTTCCTGGGTGTAACTGTCTAGAGAACAAATAAGAACTTTGTAACGCGGATACTTTTGTATACTTCTGTTAAGAATCAGGAACCTGGATCAGCAGTTCATAGTCAGGAGTGCAGTGGCATGATCTCTGCTCACTGCAACCTCCACCTCCCGGGTTCAAGTGATTCTTATGTCTCGGACTCCTGAGTAGCTGGGACTACAGGTGCACACCACCACACCCAGATAATTTTTTGTATTTTTAGTAGAGATGGGGTTTCACCATGTTGGCCAAACTGGTCTCAAAATCCTGAGCTCACACATTTTGTCCACCTCTGCCTCTGCCTCCCAAATTACTAAGATTACTAGGCGTGGGCCACCCCGCCCACCCATCTATCACTTTATTTTTATTTATTTATTTATTTTGCAGTGGACGGAGTCTTGCTTTATTGCCCAGGCTAGAGTGTAGTGGCATGATCCCGGCTCACTGCAGCCTTCGCCTCCTGGGTTCAAGTGATTCTCCTGCCTCAGCCTCCTGAGTAACTGGGACTACAGGTGCATGCCACCACGCTGGGCTAAATTGTTTTTGTATTTTTGGTAGAAATGGGGTTTCACCATGTTGGCCAGGCTGGTCTCGAACTCCTGACCTCAAGTGATTCGCCCTCCTTGGCCTCCCAAAGTACTGGTATTACAGACATAAGCCACCACACCTGGCCCCATCTTTCACTTTAAATCAAAAGGTTAAGCTTAGTGAGGAAGGCATTTTGAAAGCTGAGATAGGCCAGAAGCTAGGCCTCTTGCACCAAAGTTAGACACTTTGCGTATGCAAAGAAAAAGCTCTTGAAGGATGTTAAAAGCGCTAATCTAGTGAACACATGAATGATAAGAAAGCAAAGAAGCCTTATTGCTGATACAGAGAAAGTTTTAGTGGTCTGGATAAAAGATAGAACCAGCCACAACATTCCCTTCAGCTAAAGCCTAAACTAGAGTGAGACCCTGACTCTCTCCAATTCTTTGAAGGCTGAGAGAGGTGAGGAAGCTGAGAGAGGTGAAGAAAAGTGAGAATCTAACAGAGGTTGGTTCATGAGGTTTAGGAAAAGAAGTCGTCTCCATAACATAGTGCAAGGTGAAGCAGCAGGTGCTTGTGTGAAAGCTTCAAGTTATCCAGATGATCTAGCTAAGATAATTGATGAAGGTGGCTGCACTAAACAATAGATTTTCAATGTAGACAAAACAGCCTTTTGTTGGAAGAAGATGCCCTCTAGGACTCCTCTAGAGAGGAGATGACTGGCTTTAAAGATCTAGCTAAGATAAAGTTTCAAAGGACAGGCTGGTTCTTCTGTTAGGTGCTAAGGCAGCTAGTGACTTTAAGTTGAAGCCAATGCGCATTTAGCATTAAAAAAATCCTAGGGTTCTTAAAAGTTATGCTAAATGGACTCTGCCTGTGCTCTCTAAGTGGAACAGCAAAGCCTGGATGACATCACATCTGTTTGCAGTATGGTTTACTCAATATTTCTAGCCCTCTGTTGAGACCTACTGCTCAGAAAAAAAAAAAAAAAGATTCATTTCAAAATATTACTGCTCATTGACAGTGCACCTGGTCAGCCAAGAGCTCTGATGGGGCCGGGTCTGATGACTCACACCTGTAATCCTAGCACTTTGGTAGGCAAAGGCGGCAGGGATCGCTGGAGGCCAGGAGTTTGTGACCAACGTACAGAGACCGCCATTTCTACAAAAAAAAAAAAAAATCTGATGGAGAGGTACGTAGAGATCAACATTGTTTTCATGCCTGCTAACACAACATTCACTTTGCAGCCCATGGATCAAGAAGTAATTTCTACTTTTAAGTCTTACAATTTAAGAAATACATTTTGTGAGGCTATAGCTGCCATAAATAATGATTCCTCTAATAGATGCTGGTAAAGCAAATTGAAAACTTCTGAAGGGGTTCACCATTTTAGATGTCATTAAGAACATTCGTGATTCCTTGGGAAGAGGTCAGAATGTCTTCATTAACAAGAGTTTGGAAGAAGTCATCTACCCTCATAGATGACTTTGAGGAGATCAAGACTTCTGTAAAGGAAATAACATTGAATGTGGCAGGAGTACTAGAATTTGAAGTGGAGCTTGAAGATTGGACTTAATTGTTGCAATCTCATGAGAAAAATGGATAAAGAGTTGCTTCTTATGGATTACCAAAGAAAGTGGTTTCTTGAGGTAGAATCTTCTCCTGTGAAGATGCTGTGAACATTGTTGAAATGATAGCAAAAGACTGAGAATATTAGATAAACTTAGTTGATGAAGCTGCAGCAAGGTCTGAGAAGGTTGATTTCAATTTTGAAAAAAAGTTCTATGGGTAAAATGCTATGAAACAGCATTGCATGCAACAGAGAAATTTTTAATGGAAGGAAGAGTTAGTCATGGTGGCAGACTTCATTGTTGTCTTATTTTAAGAAATTGCCACAGCTGCCACAACTTCACTACCCACCACCCTATTCAATCAGCAGTCATCATTGTTTAGGCAGGATCCTCCACCAGCAAAGAAATGGACTCACAGAAAGCTCAGATGATTAACATGTTTTAACAATAAAGTATTTTAAATTAAGGTATGTACGTTATTTTTTAAGATATAATACTGTTGCACACTTAACAGACTACAGTACAGTGAAAACATAACTTTTTTTTTTTTTTTTTTTTT
>NW_016816654.1:6293-7892 GCF_001698545.2 Rhinopithecus bieti
AAGCTCCGCCTCCCGGGTTCCCGCCATTCTCCTGCCTCAGCCTCCCGAGTAGCTGGGACTACAGGCGCCTGCCACCTTGCCCGGCTATTTTTTTTGTATTTTTTTTAGTAGAGACGGGGTTTTATAGTAGAGACGGGGTTTCACCGTGTTAGCCAGGATGGTCTCGATCTCCTGACCTCGTGATCCGCCCGTCTCGGCCTCCCAAAGTGCTGGGATTACAGGCTTGAGCCACTGCGCCCGGCCTAAGGCTTTATTCTTAAACCACATACTTGTTTCCTTTTTTTTTTTCTTGATTTATGGGAGTATAATGGTTTCACATAAACACTTGTTTAACTATTGTTTTTAACTATTCTAGTGGGTCCTTTGTTTTTAACTATTCTAGTGGGTGCGAAATAGTATCTAATTGTGGTTTTATTTTATGTATCCCAACTCACTGATGAGGTTGAGTATCTTCACATGTTTGTTTGGTATCCTTGTTGATAAAGTGCCTGTTCAACTTTCGTGTCCTTTTTGTTACTGGATTGTCTGATTGTTTTACTGTTTTAAATGTCTCATCTGTGGCTTGCCTTTATCTTTCTCAATAGTGTCTTGATAAATAGAAGGATTTAATGTGATCCAACTCTTATTGTTTATGGTTATGCTGTGTTTAAAAAATCCATCTCTACCTTGAGATTAGGAAGAAACTCCCCTATGTTTTAGAGGTTTTATAGTTTAGCTGTAAATATATAAATTTACAATCCACCTGGAATTAATTTGTATGCCTAATGACAGGTATCTTACTCACAGGTTATAGGTGGTAATGTTGAAACCATCATCGATCCCCACACTTTGGCCAACTCCAAAACTCTAGTCCCAGACTCCTTAGGGAGACAAATTTGAGGTTCCTGCCCATCTCCTCCTTTGGTGACCCTATGACAAAACTTTATCTGCTGCAACCTGATATCTCAGCATATTAACTTGCCGTGTGCATCAGGCAGTAAAACCTATTATTGTTACAATGGTTTCTTTGCACTTGAATATTTGGTTGTCCCAGCACTTTACAAAGGAGACTGACCTTTGCCCTTTGCTTTCCAGTGTTACCTTTCCAATAAATCAAGTAATAGGTGGGATATCTGGGCTATTTGTTTTCTTTCTTTTTTTTTTTTAATTGTCCTTTGTACCAATACTACACTGACTTCATTACTGTAGCTTTATAGTGACATCCAGTAGAATAAGCCCTCTTCTTTCAAGAATGTTTGTCTATTTATGATTCTTTGCATATATATATTAGAATCAACTTGTCAAAGTTCCACAAAAATATCACTTGGAATTTTCACTGAAATTTTATCTATCTATAGATTACTTTGGGAAAAAAATATTCATACTATACTGTCTTCCTATCTGTAAACATGATCTGTCCCTCTCATCGTCTTTAATGTCTCTAATAATGTTTCGTAATTCTATCCTCAGAGATCTTATACATCTTTCATTAGCTGTATCTTATTCCTGTGAATTTTATGGGTTTTGCTGCTATTGTAAATGACACAATTACAATTTTTTCATTTCTAACTTTTTGTTGCTGATTGTATTTTGTACAGAGCGAGACTCCATCTCAAAAAA
>NW_016816655.1:0-1921 GCF_001698545.2 Rhinopithecus bieti
GATTCCAAGAAAACAGTGTAAGCAAACTGCTCAATGCAAAGAACAGTGTAAGTCTGTGAGATGAATTCACACATCACAAAGCTGTTTCTCAGTAAGCTTGTTTCTAGTTTTTATCTGAGGATATTTCCCTTTTCACCGTTTTCCTCAATGTGCTCTGGAATATCCCTTTGCACATTCCACGAAAGAAGTGTTAGGAAGCCTCTCAATGAAAATACCGGTGTAACCTTGTGAAATAAATTCACACATCAAAAAGAAGTTTCTCAGAAATCTTCTTTCTAGTTTCTACCTGAGAATATTTCCTTTGTCACCATAGGCTTCAATTCAATCCAAAATATCCTTTCGCAGCTTCCTCAAAAAGAGTGCTACCAAACTGCTCCATGAATAATATCGTGTAGCTGTGAGATGAATACACAAATCTCAAAGCAGTATCTCTGAAAGCTTCTTTCTAGTTTTTGTCTGAGGATACTTCCTTTTTCACTGTTTGCCTCAATGCACTCAGGAATATCCCTTTGCAGATTCCAGTGTTAGCAAACTGTTCCATGAAAAGAAAGGTGTAAATCTGTGAGTTGAATTCACATAACAAAGCAGTTTCTCAGAAAGTTTCTTTTCGTTTTGTCTGAGAATATTTCCATTGTTACCATAAGCTTCAATTTGACCCTAAATATCCCTTCTCAGATTCCCCAAAAACAGTACTATGAAATTGTTCCATGAAAAGAATGGTGTAACTCAGAGAGATGAATTCACATATCACAAAGATGTTTCTTAGATAATTTCTCTGTAGTTTTAATCTGAGGATAATTCTTTTTTCTCCATATTCCTCAATTTGCTTCCAAATAACCCTTTGCAAATTAAATGAAAAGAGTGTTAGCAAACTTCTCAATGACAAGAAAGGTGTAACTCTGTGAGATGAATTCACACATCACAAAGAACTTTCTCAGAATGTTTCTTTTTTATATTGATCTGAGGATATTTCGTTTGTCACCACAGGCTTCACTGCGCTCCCAAATATACTATTGCAGATCCATAAAAACATTGTTAGCAAACAGCTCCAAGAAAGAAACGTGTAACTCTGTTAGATGAATTGACACACCACAAAAAGTATCACATGAAGCTTCTTTCTACTGTTTTGTGGGGATATTTTCTTTGTCACCATTGGCTTCATTGTGATCCAAAATATCCCCTTTCGGATTCCCCAAAAAAATGCTACCAAACTTCTCCATGATAAAGTGGTGTAACTCTGTGAGATGAATTCACACATCACAAAGAAGATTCTCAGAATGTAACTTCATAGATTTTATTTGAGGACATTCCCATTGTCACTGCAGGCTTCAATGTGGTTCAAAATATCCCTTCTCAGATTCCCCAAAAACACTGCAACCAAACTGATCCTAGAAAAGGATTGTGCAACTCTGTGAGACGAATTAACACATGACAATGGATTTGCTCAGTAAGTTTCTTTTTGGTTTTTTTCTGAGGATATTTCTTTTGTGACCATAGGCTTCAATGCACTCCCAAATATCCCTTTGCAGATTCCATGAAAACATTGTTAGCAAACTGCTCCATGAAAAGAAAGGTGTAACTCTGTGATATGAATTCACACATCACAATGGACCTTCTCACAATGATTTTTTCTAGTTTTTATCTGAGGATAATCCCTTTGTCACCATAGGCTTCAATCTGATCCAAATTATCCCTTCTCAGATTCCCTAAAAATGGTGCTACCAAACTGTTCCATGAGAAGATTCGTGTAACTCTGTGAGATGAATTCAAGAATCACAAAACAGTTTCTTAGAAAGTTTCCTTGTAGTTTTCATCTGAGGATGGTTCTTTGTCACTTTAAGCTTCAATGCTCTCCAAAACATCCCTTCACAGACTCCAAGAAAACAGTGTTCGCAATGAAAGGAACATTTTAACTCTGTGA
>NW_016816656.1:0-1353 GCF_001698545.2 Rhinopithecus bieti
GGAGTTGCCTAAAACAGGAACTATTCACTCCTGCCTTAGCCCCATAGTAGCTTAGTAATGTTTGACAAGTCAACCTCTGTGAGCCTCAACACTTTCCTTTAACCCCAGGGTGATTTGTTTCACCATTCAACAAATGTTTACTGAGCACATAAGGCAGGCCACGTAGAGTGAACCTTTAATATGATGGCATATATGAAAAGGTCTATACATAATCAAATGAGATCCAAATGCAGGTTCCTGTGAGTTTTGGTAAGAGATCTAAATATAAAATTAATTAACACTTTAGCTGCCAACAGAGGAGTTGGATTTAATGTTGTGATCATCAAGATGCCATTCCTGAGAGCCCTCATGACACTAAAAGGCAGGTCTTTCCTTAAAAGCACAGGACCAAACATGGAAGTGTGCTCTGTTAGATGTAGAATAATTAACGGATTGCTATTGTCATCTTACTTAACTTTTACACATTTTCTGAATCCCAAGTCATGCAGAGAGTCTATGTACCTCTAGCAATGTGAGAGCACGTCCATTTACATATACTATATACATACATACATATATCGAAGCCTAGTATATGAGCTGCAGGGACTTTGGTGGTAAAACCGGTGCTTGCAAAGGGCAGCCTGACCCAAAGAAGGCCTTTTTTTTTTTTTTTTTTTTTTGAGACCCAGTCTCTCTCTGTTGCCCAGGCTGGAGTGCAGTGGAATTGTTTCAGCTCACTGCAACCTCCACCTCCCAGGTTCAAGTGATTCTCATGCCTCAGCCTCCCAAGTAGCTGGGATTACAGGTGCCAGCCACCACACCTAGCTAATTTTGCATTTTAGTAGAGACAGGGTTTCACCATGTTGGCCAGGCTGGTCATGAACTCCTGACCTCAGATGATCTGCCCACCTCGACCTCCCAAAGTGCTGGGATTACAGGCGTGAGCCACCACACCCGGCCAAGAAAGCTTTAAAGAAAGAAAGGTGGAGTTAAAGTATTCTCCAGTGTTTATTATGTTGTATTGAAAAATATACTGAAAAAATATCTGGATCAAGCTTCCTTGAGTTGAGCTAAAATACAAGTGCAAAACTTTATGTGACAGGATCAATGAGGTTCGCACAAGTGAAAAGATTAGCTCTACCTGTGCGTGTCTTCTTTTGTTAAATGCAACATACTTCTCCACGCAGGACTCATTTATTAAGTTGGTCTTCTATATGGAACAAAAATTCACTTAAGCTAGATTTAATTGAAAATACAGTCCCCTGCCCCCACCATAAACTACTAAACCCTAGATTCAGCTAGGGTCCTGAGCTGATATATATTTTCCTCCATGTTTTTTTCTGTACTAAAAAAAAAAAAAAAAAAAAAAAAAAA
>NW_016816656.1:5245-9634 GCF_001698545.2 Rhinopithecus bieti
CAGGCAGAGGCAATTCGCAAGTGCGGGAATGAACCTGGTTTACTCAAAGAAAGGAAAGGCTAGTGTGGCTGGAATGTGGAGAGTAAGGGCGAGAGTGGTAAGAACTGAAGTCAGTGAGAAGGCAAGGGACAGTCTATTTAGGATCTTCTAATTTGAGTTTAAATTTTATTCTGATTACAGCAAGAAGCTTTCCAAGGATTATAAGCAGGGATATGAAGAGTTGTTTTAAGTTTAAACACCTATGAAGCCTAATTTTCTCTCTCTATGAAACTAGAACCAGGCAAACATTTCTGCTCCATATTAAAGAATATTTACTCCAAACCAAAATAACCTAGATGCTTGGTCCAAGAAATACCTGCTCCTAAAAGATGACTATGAACTGACTCAGTGACATATCTGTCAGAACTCAATTCAAATCCATTGTATCACAGTACCCACCAATCCAAATCCATTCACTCAAATGTATCCAACATTTCAAAACTATGCAATGAAATTTGTCCAAACTTAAACAATCCCTGCCTAAAAAGACACACCTTGAAACAACCCAGCCCAAACTGTAAAATATAATAAATGCCCTATTCTAATTTTCCCATTTTGAGATCCTAAGACTCTGAAGAATTATGTTTTTTCTTACAGCAGACGGTCCAAAAACTTAAATATGTATGATCAAAAGGTTTTTCTGGTGTTCATTTGGGGAGCCTACAGTCAACAATACTGTATGAAGAGTGTGGATCAAAGGCCAGACAAGAGAAAAGAGACCCATGAGGAAACACCTGAAGGGCAGCTGAAGAGAGATGAGGGTCAACTAAGGTTGGGGGCAGCAGAACAGGAGACAAGTGATTAGACTTGGAATATATTTTGCAGTTAGAAGTTTCCGGAAGATTGTATACTTGTAGGTAGAGGTTTAGGGAATGAGAAAAAAAAAATGTTATCTAGATTTTTATTTATTATTAATTTTAAAATTAGCATGATTTTCTTAACCTGGGCAGCCAACTGATGGTAGTGCCATGTACTAGGGGAGAAGTTGAAGAAGAATCAATTCTGAGAGTAGAGGATAAACAAAAATTTCCTTTTAGGCATGTTAAATTTGAAGGGTCAATTAGCCATCAATTGGAGCTATCAAATAAGCATTTGGAATTATGCTACTGTGGAGATATCACAGTCATTCGGCTTAGAATTTAGCCAACTTGGGTGTTTTTCAAGGCTACTGGGGAACTAAGGGAAACAAGAAGTGAGAGATAAATTTGCAAGGGCCATGCAAAGGCAGCTAAATGTTATTTTTATGTTTGAGCAAATGTTATCTTTGGGATATGAAATGGAAAGATCTGAGAATAAAAATTATGGAATGAAAGGAGTAACAGTTGGGAATACATATAGTGCTAGTGACAAATTGAAATTGCTACTAAGAAGTGCTCTAAAATTATTACTTGTAGGATTTTCTCTTTATATCCATCTGACTTGTTTCTGTCCCACGAAGCAAAAAAATCACCAATTTATCGCTTTCAGCAAGCATGTGTATATTCAGAATTGCCACACTGCTCTGCTTTTCAGAAACATAAAATATACCACATTACATTGAACAAAACTACAACTGGAATTTTTTTTAGAAAAGATAAGTATTTGTGCTGTGATTGTGCTGTCATCTGGAGTTTAGTAAAATGTGACAATAT
This sequence comes from Rhinopithecus bieti, assembly GCF_001698545.2. NCBI lineage: Eukaryota > Metazoa > Chordata > Mammalia > Primates > Cercopithecidae > Rhinopithecus > Rhinopithecus bieti. The sequence continues at coordinate 6,916 of NW_016816656.1, forward strand.
ATTAGTAGTAAAATGGTACAGTAATATATTAGCAGTAAAATGATACGAGTGCAATAATGTGTCTAGAACAGGGGTTCCCAACCCCTGGGCTGCGGCCCGGGTCAGAATCGGGCTGCACAGCAGAAGGCGAGTGGCTGGCCAGCCAGTATTAAGCATTACAATCTGAGCTCCGCCTCCTGTCAGATCATGGGAGGCACTAGATTCTCATAGGCATATGAACACTATTGTGAACTGCATATACATGCAAGGGATCTATCTATGTTGCATCCTCCTTATGAGAATCTAACTACTGCCTGATGTTCTGAGGTGGAACGGTTTAATCCTGAAATCACCCCGCAGACTCTGTCCATGGAAAATTGTCTTCCACGAAACCTGTGCCCGGTGCCTAAAAGGTTGGGGACCACTGGTCTAGAAGTAACTTACATTTAGGATTCTTACTCATATTAGCTGTGCCTGGGTGAAAATCCTTTAAAAATCATTTTATAATAATTCTAAGCACAATGCACTCACAGATTATATGCATTTGCCCAGGCCGTTTTAAGAGCTTCAATATTTTACCACCTTTACAAAGAGGTATGATTAATAAAATTATCAGAATGCACCTTATAAACATTGGTGGGGTAGAAGAGGAATCAGTGATTCTACAAATTAATATAATTATCATATTTTGAAAGCATATTGCATGAAGCCTAGATTTGAGAAACTAGAAACTGCAAAGAAAAAATAGAACATTAATTTGCATTGGAATATTCATAGGCTCAATTCTTCTCTCTCATTTCTAAATTTCTGAAAATTTCCTGTTACTCTTCCTGCTTTCAGTTTCTCCTTACATTAATCTTTCATACACATGGTGACCCGGGTTACCTTTCCCAAAAGCAGTATTTTCATTATTATGTCACTTTAGGTCATCAATGACTGCTCATCGCCAACAGCATAAAATCCAAGCTTTGATCTGCAACTCAAGAGCCTCTAGAATCCAGAGAAACCTCCTTTTCCAGCCTTCCCTCTCACTACTTTTCCCTCTATGATATCTAGATTTATCTTTGCAATCACTTCTGAACAGAGCCTTTCATTTCTACCTCTCCATTTTTTTTTTTTTTTTTTGAGACGGAATTTCACTCTTGTGACCTCCACCTCCTGGGTTCAAGCGATTCTCCTGCCTCAGCCTCCCAAGTAGCTGGGATTACAGGCACATGCCACCATACCCAACTAATTTTGTATTTTTAGTAGAGACAGGGTTACTCCATGTAGGTCAGGCTGGTCTTGAACTCCCAACCTCAGGTGATCCACCCGCCTCAGCCTCCCAAAGTGCTGGAATTACAGGCGTGAGCCACTGCGCCTGGCCCCTCTCCCTTTTATTCATACTTTTTTCCCCAAAGAGATTATGCCACCCTAAAAAATAAATGTCTTGCCATTCTTCTTAGCTCATAATAGCCCCTTGTTGTTTTCAGCCTTTAATTACTACATTGCCAATAGAACTCATATTTTATGGATGAGTATGAAAATGATGAAGAGGCATAAGATGTGCTTCATTAAACCTGTCCTCTCAAAACTGGTATCAACATTCTACAGTCATAACTTGCTGCTCCCCTCCAAATAAAAGTGTGAACAGTTACAGGGCAGCGGCCTCATTGATATACTTTTTAATGCCCACAAGCTTATAAGTTGAACTCAGCAAGATTCAGTGACGATCTCCTTTGGAACTTGCCAAAAGATTTTTTTTTTTTTTTTCAGTTTAAGAAAATGAAGATAAGCATCAAAGTATACTAGAGCTTATTAGTAGGGATTATAAGGGCTGACAAGCCTCTGTTCTCGTTGCTCTCCTCATCCGGGGAACCTCAGTCAATTAGAGTCAATTAACAGATATATGAACTGAATCTTCTGAGTGCAAGGCACTGGGTGGGGGTGTGTAACACTGAGCATGACAAAGCTAGGGCCCTTATGTAGTATCCACTCATAACTGCTTGTGTCCTTCAGGGGCAAAGTTTTCTTTTCCAGAATCAGGTGAACTGGAAAACAGAAATCATGAGAATATTTCTAAACAGGATGAGATGTAGGCTAGCTGGTTAAGAGCTCAGTGACAAAATAAGAAAGGATGTAACCAACTCAATGGCAAAAACATAAGATATGTAACTTCAAACAGGTATAGCAACTGATCAGCAACTAACTCAATGACAAAAATGTAAGAGCTGTAACTTCAAACAGGTATGGTAACTAATCAGCAAGAAACAAAAGGATCACTGTCCTCCCTGGATCTGGAAGCTAGAAGGGTATAATATATATATAACACTTAGGAGAAAAAAACATATTTTCTGAACAAGAGAACATATTTGTCTCTCTCCCTCCACCTCAGGAAATAGGACTTTTTGTTGAGTAAATAGCAATAAGCTACTTTGATCCCTATTTTCCATAATAGGGCAAAGATGTTTGCATTCTAAAGAAAGTGAGAATGGCCATCAGGATTTTGTTTTGCCAAGAATGTGTTTGTAAATTCAGGACCAGAGCTGAATTATTTGGCACAACAGAGGAGAGTTTTGAGGCTATGTGGGAAAGAGATAAAGAGGAATGAGACAGTTGGCGGTTGAAGAGAGGGATTTGGGAAGGGAAAGCAGGGAGATGTAAAGGAAAACTTAATTTTGTTTCTATCAAGTGGTGTGTGATGTAAATCCTCTTCTTGATCTCCTTTCTTCTTCTTCTTCTTTTTTTTTTTTTTTTTTTT
>NW_016816656.1:11974-15224 GCF_001698545.2 Rhinopithecus bieti
CTAATAAGGTCCGCTTGGTCCAGAGCTGAATTCAAGTCCCGAATATACTTGTTAATTTTCTATCTCGATGATTTGTCTAATTTTGACAGTGGGGTGTTAAAGTCTCCCACTGTTATTGTGTGGGAGTCTAAGTCTCGTTGTAGGTGTCTAAGGACTTGCTTGATGAATCTGGATGCTCCTGTATTGGGTGCATGTATATTTAGGAGAGTTGGCTCTTCCTGTTGAATTGATCCCTTTACCATTATGTAATGCCCTTCTTTGTCTTTTTTTATCTTTGTTGGTTTAAAGTCTGTTTTATCAGAGACTAGGTTTGCAACCCCAGCTTTTTTTTTTGCTTTCCATTTGCTTGGTAAATATTCCTCCATCCCTTTATTTTGAGCCTATGTGTGTCTTTGCACATGATATGAGTCTCCTGAATACAGCACATCGATATGAACAGACACTTCTCAAAAGAAGACATTTATGTGGCCAACAAACATATGAAAAAAACACTCATCATCACTGGTCATTAGAGAAATGCAAATCAAAACCACATTGAGGTACCATCTCATGCCAGTTAGAACGGCGATCATTAAAAAGTCAGGAAACAACAGATGCTAGAAAGGATATGGAGAAATAAGAATGCTTTTACTTTGTTGGTGGGAGTGTAAATTAGTTCAACCATTGAGGAAGACAGTGTGGCAATTCCTCAAGGATCTAGAACCAGAAATACCATTTGACCCAGCAATCCTATTACTGGGTATATACTCAAAGGATTATAAATCATTCTACTATAAAGACACATACACACATATGTTTATTGTAGTGCTCACTATTCACACTAGCAAAGACTTGGAACCAACGCAAATGCCCATCAATGATAGACTGGATAAAGAAAATGTGGCACATATACACCATGGAATATTATGCAGCCAGAAAAAGGAATGAGGTCATGTCCTTGCAGGGACATGGATGAAGCTGGAAATCATCATTCTCAGCAAAGTAACACAGGAACAGAAAACCAAACACCGCATGATCTCACTTATAAGTGGGAGCTGAATGATGAGAACATATGAACACAGGGAGGGGAACATCACACACTGGGGCCTGAAGAGGGGTGGTGGACTAGGGGAGGGATAGCATTAGGAGAAATACCTAATGTAGATGACAGGTTGATGGGTGCAGCAAACCACCACAGCACGTGTATACCTATGTAACAAACCTGCACATTCTGCACATGTATCCCAGTACTTACAGTATAATTAAAAAAAAAAAAATCCTACATTTCCAGTCAAGCCTTCAGAGGATTACAGCCCTAGCCAACATCTTTACGGCCATCTTACTAGAGACACCAAGTCAGAGCTACCCAGATAAGCTGCTCTTAAATCTCTGACTCAAATAAACTGTGAGGATGATAAATGTTTGTTGTTGTTTTAAGTTTGGAGATTTGTTATGCAGCATAGATAAGTAATACTGGTAACTTCCTAGTGTTTCACAGATTCCGTTACTGCAATTAAAGGGCAAAATTTTGCTTATTGGAAGGATTGAGGGTTTTGGATTACACCGGGAATATAGTTTTAGTTTAATCACATACTAGTTATGAGTTTTGGTTTTTTTTTTAAATTTCCTGAGGCTCAGTTTCTTCATCACTAAAATGAGGCTTCTGATGTTTGATAAGATAGTAAAGTATATATGGCCGGACGTGGTGGCTCATGCCTATAATCCTAGCACTTTGGGACGCCAAGGTGGGTGGATCACTTGAGGTCAGGAGTTTGAGACCAGCCTGGCCAACATGTTGAAACCTCATCTCTACTAAAAAATAAAAATAAAAAAATTAGCTGGGTATGGTGGTGCACACCTGTAATCCCAGCTATTCAGGAGGCTAAGGCAAGAGGATCGCATGAACCTGGGGTGGGGGCAGAGGTTGCAGTGAGCCGAGATGGCGCCACTGCACTCCAGCTTGGGTGACAGAGCGAGACTCTGTCTCATAAAACAAAACAAAACAAACAAACAAAAAACAGACCATAGGAAAGTATATGCACCATCTAATATATAGCTTGGTACATCCTATGTGTTTAATAAATGTTGGTCATCATAACAGTACTAATTGTTCATATATTTACATTATCCTTGGAAGCCCTTAAGGTACAATGAAATAGCCGATTCATACTATGCAACATTCAATTCAAGTAAGTCCTAAATATATGGGCACTATTCACTTACTAAAACAATTTACCTTACTGGGAACTAGTAATGCTCTGATGGCCACTATATGCTCCTGGTTCAGAAAATGCAAGGGGCCTAGAAGAGCGTACTGGACACAATTGGTGATCTGCTCCTATCCCCTTCATTTCCTTTACCAGTGCTTTGTTTTATCCCATACTTGTTCTGTAATTCGTGATAAGGGCTTACAGAAGAAACCTCTAAAACTTGACCTTGGATACTACAGTTGTCTCACCCTAACTTAGAACCAGAAGTTCCTGAGAGTTTATGTTCCTTGGGACAGACTACAGTTCATGATTGACTAGCTCTGGATTATAAGAAGACAGTTCCTATGTCTTGAGACAAGACAAATTCAGAGGTACAATTTTTGGTCCAGGGCTCACCACAGGATCAGACTGAGTCAGAGACTTCACCTGAAATTGAACCCTGGCTTGGCTTCTTCCCTTTATTATTCTGCTTCTTTGATCCTTCCCTGGTATTTCCTGTGAGTACTTCCTTAATAAATTACTTGCACTGGAATCCTTGGCTCAGAGTCTGGTTTTGAGATCGTTCAAATTAAGACAGAATTTAAGCCAGGCCTGCCCTCTCACAGACACTTTTATTTTCTGTCTTTAGGAACAAACGTGATTGTGCAGCCAATTCAACTGCTGATTTGAAAATTAGCATAGAGTATGGGGTTACATTTTGGAATTTCAAAATTACTAGAAATGCCAATGCTTCCAACCTAGCTGAAGGTCAGGTAATTGAGTTGGAAACAACATTTGTGAAAGGAATGTTGTTTCCAGTTGAATTCAAATTATACACACCATGGCTAAACTATGTAATGCAAATAACACACTCTGATAATAAGGGGATTAATGAATGAATATATAAGCACACTGCCTTTTATACAATTCTGAAATTTCTTCTCAACTGAATTACAAATTCTAAATCACTCACTGCTCCCAGGGGGCGAATGGGAAGAAGATTAATACGTAATAAGCACTTGTTTCATGCCAGGCAACATGTTAAAGTGTTTTATGTATTTTCTTTTTTTTTTTTTTTTTTT
>NW_016816656.1:17486-20764 GCF_001698545.2 Rhinopithecus bieti
TTTTTTTTTGTTAAGTTTAAAGTTGACATATTCCCATTTATTTAAAATTTGGAGGGAAGAGCATTTCTGGCAGAAAAATCAGAGATTAGAAAGGGCTATGATTAGAACAAGAAATGAAAGAGACCAGTGTGGTTGTGGCACATGAAAGAGATGGGGGGAATGGTAAAAGGTGAGAATTTTTTGATCTCACCTAATTTTAACCTTAAATATTCATATCTTCTCTGTATTCTACCCCATGCTTATTTTAGGGAGAAGTTTTGCTTCAAATTTTCTAATAAGATGCTCTAAGAAGATGCTTTTTATTTATCCTGTAGCTTTAAGGATCCTTATGCTACTGTTGAGTTTTGTGGTGTGGCAAACATTGTTAGTCTCTAACCAACATATCTTGTCCCATTCTTATTTAAAAAACCTCTGATTTTGTGTAAAGTGTCCATATGCTTAGTTAAACGTATTCACCTTCTCAAACTTCCTTGTAGCTAGGGAGGGTGATTGACCCAGTTGTGATCAGTGAGACATTGCTATATAGCATTTTGGGGAAAACTTCTGAAATTGATAAGTCTCAGGTGGAAAGTATTTTGACCCCAGACAATCCCCTTTTGCTCTATCTCTTATTCCTTCTTCCTCCCTTGAACATGGCCATGAGGTCCAGAGGTATCTCAGCCCAATTACAATCATGAAACTGAAAGCCACAGACTAAGCATGGTGGAGCAGAAAGTCAGATGGTAGTCAAGTCCCTGATGGAATCATTGCACTGCACTGCTGGACAGCCTGCTTTTTTCTTATTGCTTGAAGAGAGAGAAAAGCCTTAATGGGCTTAAACTATTATTAGTTAAGGAAAAGACACAGTTGCCTGCCTTGGAAGAATTTACAATGAAATCAGGGAGGCAACATCAAAATAAAAAATTACATATCTTTAAATCCAAATGAACATAGATCAAATTGAATGTATGTTGATTTATAAGATATTGACTTCCAAGATGGAGTTTGAGTTCTGTTGTGGTTTGCTCACTCTGCCTGGAATTTATAGTGGGCAATCAATGAATATTAGTGATATAATTAATCAAAAAATACATGCTTAATGAGTAAAGTTATTTGGGATTACTCACAAAAGCCTCTGTAGAGATAGTAAGTTTTAAAAGAAATGGAAGAAACATAGACAAAAGAAAGAGATGACATTCCAGGTGGGAAAATAATGCCACATCTAAACATAAGTTGGTCAGTATTGCTTTGTGGGTAAGAATGGCTATGCTGATGCTTTTGGAGATATGGAAAACTATGGATAGACTGATAGACTAGATAAATATACAAAAAATAATAGATTTGCTTTTTAAAATGAATCTTCTAAACCTTATAATGAGACCTGACAATGAAAAGAGAGTAAAAAGTTCTTAGAGGAAGACAAGAAAATACTGTACTTGTGAAGGAAACTTGCCTATGTAATATGAAAAATAAGAGCAATTACAATACAAGACAAAGTATCAGGGGATGGCCATGCCTGTTGGGCTACACATACACACACACACACGCCATGATAAAGTTATGATGGGGTAAAAGTAACCCAAAGATTTAGCTGCAAACTCCAACCATGTATAGATGCTCCTCAACTTACAATGGGGTTATGTCCCAATAAATTCATTATAAGTTGAAAATTTAGTAAGTCAAAATATATTTAATACACCTAACCTACCAAATATCATAGCTTAGCCTAGCCTATCTTAAACATGCTTAGAACACATTAGCTGACAGTTGAGCAAAATCATCTGACACAAAGCCTATTGTACACATAAAAAAAAAAGTGTTGACTATCTCATGAAACTTATTGATTATCTCATGTACTGAAAGCAAAGGATAGAATGGTTGTATGGGTGCTTGAAGTACAGTTTCTACTGAATGGCACTTTCACACCATGGTAGAGTAAAAACATCTAAGTTGAACCATCATAAGTCAAGGATCAAATCGTCGTAAGTCAGGGATGTCTATAACAAAATCGGATACTGTACGCTACTTGCAAGGTAACAGGTTAGCCTGCCACAGTTTCATGGATGCTAACAGAAGACATGAAACTCTTGAGTCAGAAACCATAAAAATGGCTTCAACATTACTCACAGCGAAAACAGAAGCCAGAGTATTCACATTTCGTGCCAGTTCCCCAAGGTCTAATTCCTACAGGTTGACATGAAGAGAGCCGGACGATATTTGTACATGCAATAGGTACATTATAGGAGAGAAACTTTGATCTTAAAGAACTCAAATCTTTCACAGTAAACAATAAATATGTCTTCCTCTTGCTCCAAAGGGAGATATTATTTCTGTCTCCCAAGATAGTACAGAGAAGAGAGTTCATAAAAAAGGCATTCGATGCCTCTTCTCACAAGACATACAGAAAAGCTAAGCCACGTGGAGAATTGTCTCCAAATATCATTTGAAAATATCTGAGAAAAGTAGGTATAAATGATACAATGAAAATAATTTTAAAACTAGGAACAAAATATTAATTAAAAGTAAAGAGCGTGATTTCAGAAAGTTTGAGTCCAAAGTGATTGATAAGAGGTTAAAAAAATAGAAAGAATAAAGGTAAGAGAAAAACATGATAAAATGAGAGGAAAATAAAACAAAAGAAGGACTAAAAAATTAGAAAGACAGGGAATATGGTATAATCATTGTGGTACAAAATGACATTTACATATATTCTATTAAATTTAATTTCAAAATTACTTATTAAGCATCAACTCTGACATTCAACCTGGCAGGAGTTGGGGAAAATAAAAACAGTATGTATGACTTATTTCTCTGCTTGAGAAGCTCATATATATATATAAAACCAAAACCAGGCCTGGTACGGTGGCTCATGCTTGTAATCCTGGCATGTTAAGAGGCCTAGGCAGATGGCTTGAGGTCAGGAGATCAAGACCAGCCTGGCCAACATGATCTCTACTAAAAATACAAAAAGTAGCCAGGCATTGTGGTGCACACCTGTGGTCCCAGCTACTAGGGAAGCTGAGGTAGGAGAATCACTTGAACCTGGGAGGCGGAGGTTGCAAGGAGCCCAGATAGATAGCGCCACTGCACTCCAGCCTGGGAGACAGAGTGAGACTACGTGTCAATTTAAAAAAAAAAAAATTCTATGATATAATCAATCTTTAAATATTTAGTATTTTTAGTAAAAGCAATTAAGTGTTGGGAACTTTTTTATCAGCTATTGAAATGTGGCCTAATGTGGTCATTAAAATGACATTGTATCCCATAAATATATACAATTATTTTCGATTAAAAATAAA
>NW_016816656.1:22754-26822 GCF_001698545.2 Rhinopithecus bieti
AGCTCATGAGCCGTGCCAATATTAAATCAGAGTCTTTTGAGCACAGGCGTTTGACCTCTCGACTATATTACATCTTTTCTACTTACATGAAACAAAGCTAGGAATATTTATGTCTCCCAATAAGGTTTACAGTGCAGTAGTTTGGGGAGGTATTGGAACAGTCAGAAGTCTAAAATATTTTGTCTAAAATAGTGTTGAAACCTTCTTAATCTTTGGAAGAAAATCTACTTTGGAAAAAAGCTTAAAGATTTGGGGATTTGAAGTTTACCTAGGAACAGGATAGCTAAATAGTAAAATTAAAAATTGGCTTTAATCTTCAACACATTTTACTTTAGTAGCGCTACAAACATTTGGTCATGTCAAGGAACCATGATGGTTTAAAAGGATTTTTCACCCCTATGGTCTATACCACTATTTTGGAGTGTGTTGTGCATATGCTCTCCTGGCACCCTTTACCCTAGAGCACTTATTACAGTGTGCAATTATATATTTATTTTATTTTATTACTCTTTGTATCAGACACCTCTTGAGCCCTTTCTTATATCTTCTTCATTTATACTCCAGTTGTTGGTACAACAATCAGCTTTGTGCAGATTATCCTGAAAGTGTCTCTCCTCAGCTATACTATTTATTTTTCTGCCATATCTTAGTGGGATAATTTCAGGAACCAACTGACACACTCCAAAAAGCACAGGCACAAGAGAGTGAAACGTGTGTGGGGCAGCCTGTGAGCAATGGGGGATGGAGCCAATAGGTATCTGTGGCAGACAAGCCTACTGTACACTCTGGCTTCTCAAAAGGCTCCTGATGAGATTGAGTCTAGCTCAATGACACACCCTTCCTTCCTTCTGTTTCTCTCACTGTTATCCATCTTCTACTCCTGATCCTTTGGTTTCTGTTCCCCAAATAAACCTGCATCTAAAGCCTTGTCTTAGTGCTGCTTATCATGGGGAAATCCAGGCTAAGACACTACCTATCTTGCCCATTTGAATGAAAGTTCCATGAGAAGAGGTGGGAGAGGGAAGATGTTTGGCTTCTTCACTGTTATCAATGAATAAGGCATTTAATGAATATTTCTGAATGAATTAATTCATAGAGGCACCCATGATCCCCACATAATATATCAATATACATTTTCACTAAGAATTTCTTCACATTTAATAAATCATTTTATAACACACCTCCCATACATCTGAAATCCTTCACTCTCAGCCTAGTATGAATTATTTCACTCAATAATTATTTTTATCCTCCTTAAAATTGCTAGAAAAGATCAGTTGCAGTAGACAAGTAGAAAACCTGAATTAGGAAAGCATAAAGGATGAAAACAGATGGATGAAATAGAAACAGGGACACACTGAAGAAGGTCAACCAAGGTGGCCTAAAGGGGCAGAAGGCAGAGGGGTTGAGTACAAGGGTAGCTGGGAGTCTGCAGGGGAATGATAATGGAGTCTTGTGAATTTGTACACAACCTGCTTCGCCCTTTTGTTTAGCCCAGCTCTAAGGATAGACAATTATCTTCTTAATGATGATCAAATAAGCCTCTTGGAACGAACTGAACAGAAGTGTCCTGATTGGATTGTTGTGAAAGCTACTTCAGTAAGAGAATGATAAAGTGTGAATTAGGGCTTGGGAAAAGGAAATAGATATTATCTGGGAAGAAAGCTAGGGAAAATTGAAACAAAAATAAAGCCAAGATTAGTGAAAGGAAGAGGACAAATGAAACAAACACACAAAAATAGTCGATCTATCACTGACTGCAAATCAACAGTGAAAAGCAAGATAGAAAAGTGTGCCTTGAAATCTCTCTTTATGACTTTTCTCCTGCAGTTTTTCATATTGTTGTCATTGTTCTTTTAAACTTCCTTGGTGTGGCTCCCTGCTATGACAATAATTTCCCAGGAATTGACAAACTGAGTTTTGTATATTTTTAACATATCAGGAGGCATGTTGCTGAGAAGAATAAAGTTTATTTGTAATATTAAAGTAATAATTCATGATGCTGTTTCAAACCTGCCACAAGTTGAATAGGATGACTGCAAAGGAAGCACTTTTAGCCAACTTTAAGCCTCTCTTTGCCACGCTTGCCTATTGTTAAATAGCTTCTTGGCATTTGCTCACTTGAGGCCCAGGTAGTGTCTCTGTAATGGGCCAGGAATGGAATTTGATCTCTGAAAATGGATGTAGATTTAAGTCATTGACCACTATGGATACACAGAATGTTCTGACATGCTCCCGGTAATCATGCTTATTAGATAGTCCCAATTTCAGTAGACAGCATCTACCATCTTTAGCTCTTCCATCTCCACTATCCTACCTATTTAGATAATTATCAAGTTCTGGCTATCAAACTGGATAAGAAATTCACTTTCCTTTTGGTCCCCAAAGTATGTGTGTATTATATTTTAGTACATATCATATTTTGCTATGATACTTTCCATGTCCATCTCTTTAATAGATCATGTCTTTCATGAAGATAAAAACAATGACACATAGTAAGGTCCCCCAGTGATGACCACCCAATCGTCCACTTAGATAAATGGACTTTGCTTCTTTAGATATAATGAGTTTCCCATCATTAGAAGTTTTAGCAGGAATAAACTATGAAATAATTAAGGCCCCTTCAAGCCACAAACTTTATATTTCTATACTAAAGCAAAGTCAAGAAACAAGGGCGCATTTTCTTTGCATAAATTTCTCCTACCCACACTATTTATTCTCCTACTTTCCAATTGTGTACTATGCAAGGTACCCTCATGTTATATACCCCCTAATTGTGTTATGAGAGAATTCTGTCTCATTGGCAAAATCATCTTCCCTCGGACTATGAACTTGCTATTTAGTAGTCTTATGTAAAACATTTTGATTTTGCAAAATGATAATAAGTATTATTTAATACCCACATTTATTTTGCTGGTCTTCTTCCTAGGACAAAATGAAGAAATGGAATTGGCTAGCAAAGCCCTAAAAAAGATTTTCAATGAGTTGGAGAATAAGAATTAAAAAGAAAAGCTAAAATGTTTTAGATGAGATAATACAAAGCTAAACTGCAACTTAATCACAGTATATAAAAAATAAAACCCACCAACCGTAAGGAACTGTTTGCATAGCTATGAATTCAGAGAAATGATGTGTGTATAATCTGTGCTCCATATCAGGGTATTTATTTTGTCCACACGTGATGCAGAGTAACCAAATGTATCACAATTTTAGTGCAGTTTCATGCATTTGACTTGGAGTTGCTTTCATCTGGTGAAAACAAGACCACAGTTGATGCTTGGAAGAATAAAAATGCGTCACTTAAGAACATAAAGGGCTCATCTGCTTAAAGCTCATCTGCTTAAGGCTTCAGCATTTCTTATTCTCATGACCACCTATGATGCCTAAATAATCCTTTCTGTGCTGCAATTTTCTTCAAAGTATGATGGATCAATATTTCCTGTATATCAAAACAGCTGCTCCCAGAAGGGAAATTACTTGAGACAACTATGTCATGGGAGAAGGTTAAGTGCATGTGGCAGATGGCAAAAAGACCACAATTCTTTGCCCCTCCCTGTGTCCACACACTTTGCAATGTGATTTTGAAATTCTTGTCACTAAAGAGGCAGAGTCAATTTCCCCCGCCCTTACATCTGTACTGACCTTGTGACTTCTTTTGGTTAATAGATTGCAGCAGACGTCACAATCTGCCAGTTCTGAGCCTACCCTTTAAGAGACCTTTCGTGTTTCTTCTTCTGTCACTCAGAACATTGTGACCATCAGATAAAAGCAAACCCAGGCTGACCTGCTGGATTATCAGAGCTACATGACCCAGGTGACGCCAGATGAGCCAGCCCGCAGCCCCTCTATAACTGACTACAGACACTTGGACATGCTCCAGTGAGATCAGTTTAGCCCAGCCCAAATCAGAAGAGCTGCTCAGACGGGCGATCTTATTGTTTTATCGACTACATTCTGTGATGGTTTGATACACAGCAGTAGCTAACCTTGTAAGTGACAACTGTCTGAAAGAGCATTGCTTAAAATAAACAACAAAGAAAATGATGTCAAAAAAAAAAAAAAAGAAAG
>NW_016816656.1:26859-35731 GCF_001698545.2 Rhinopithecus bieti
AAAAAAAAAAAAAAGAAAGAAAGAAAATGATGTGACCCAATAAAGTAAGAGTACTGGAGGAGATTTTTGAACGCCAACATTAATTAAGGAATCCCAATTTTTCAGATGTGCACCTGATCCCAGAAATTAGGTACACATACTGCAGATATTTATAAAAGGAATTAGCACAGAAATTATTATAGACAAGGAAATTATTAAATGTCTTAAGTATCAGCAACAGAAAGATTGGTAGAAAACAGAAGTTACTAAAGCTGTGACTGTCACCTGGTAAATATTGATTAAGGAAAATGAAAGCTAAAAGTGTAAAAAGCACAGAGTGAGCATAGGTGTTGACTGTGGGCCGTGCTCCTACCCCAGAGATTACTGCTCACTTTGTAGCACTGCAGTCAGGATGAAAATGGCAGATTCCGAAAAGCTGTTAAAGCAATCTCTTAAAGTTTTTGCTTCCTAAGCAGTGAGAGCTTTCTATTTAAATTTCCATCCTTCAGAAGAGCTGCATTAGTGAGCAACAGAGGAGGAGAACCATCACATAAACTTGAATTTACTCCCTACCCTCCCATTTTACCCTTTAAAAGTTGGGTTTTCAAGACTTAAAATTATAAGTCCTAAACCTACCTTCGTTAAATTTTTATCTTTAATGCTAGATTGAACAGTCAAGGCCATTTTCTTTAGCATTTGCCTCACTTTCCTTACCTGTTTTCTCAATTTAGTTAAAGGGAGCCATGAACTGAGAACTATTTAAAATGCACAGTTCATAAATCTTTTGATGTGGGAATAATTCAATACCCAAACCACATAGCTGCCAACTTCCACTTCTTCACTTTTGGTCTATATTTTGATTTGGGAAGACACAAAGCTAAGAGAACATGATGTGTCCCAGGGAGTGGGGAAAGCACAGCATCAGTTACAAAACAAGGATAGCCAAAAGTCTGATTTTAAGCCTGTTATTAATCTACCTTACCTCATTTCATTAAATTATTCTGTAGATCCATAAGCCAACAGATGAGAAGAATCAATCTAGCTATTCATGATAGGATGCTAAAAAGAAAAAGGCACAGTGCAAAATGAAGGATCATCATCAGGGCGGCTCAGAACAAAAGGCGAACGTCTGAATGACAGTGGTGCATGGTTTCATGTAGGTCATAAACAGTTCTTGCACTTTGAAATTGTTATGCTAGAGATTGCTGCCCTTTAGGCAACCCCAGATATCCTTCCCAAGGGGGAAAGTATTTGCACACCAGTGACACCAGAGGAGGAGACAATTAAATTTGACACTCGGTAGAGTAGTACTGTTCTGATTTGCCCCTTTGTAAAAAACCTAAGACAGGAGATGGTCCTTGGAGTTAAGAAAGAAATTCACTCCTAAAAGTTAGCAACCTTATATGTAATAATTATGTAAGAAACACAGTGGCATAAAGAGGGGATGGAGAGGGAGGCTTTAGCTGTATCTTTAACATTCATTTGCTTTAAAAAAAGAGAGAAAAAGAAAGTTGGAGAAGATTTGACAACACATTAACATATGCTAAATCTGGGTGTTGAGATGATTTTGTCATATTTTCTAGCTTTTCTTTATGTTTAAAATAGTTCATAATAATACACATATAATAAAAAAGAAACAAAATGTAATGGCAGAATTTATGTCAGCCCACCACAGAGCTAGCTGCCTCCTAGGAGATGTTTAATGATAATACAAAAAGAGATATCTGTGTAGATAGCTAGGCCTATTTTCTGGCCTACTTCTGAATGTCAGGTTTCAATGAGATTTAGAAAGAGACCTTTATCTGGCAGGATAGTGAGTCTCGTAACTCTAACTCATCTTTTCTGTATCTTCCTGGTGTTTGTATGTTTCCCCATGGAATGGCTACAAGAAAAATAAATTATTACGGCAACAGTAGAGCATAAACTATTCTCTGTGGACTTAATAAAGTTATTATGGGCTTAAAAGCTAAGAAAATAATCCCAATTTCTCTATCCAATATAGTTATAACTTTGGTGAAATAAATAAACTGATTCCCTTATCAAAATAAGCTTGGCAGTATGACTTAATGGAATTTGAACAGATGTTAATAAAGGCATAAGAAAGTACCTATATAGATTCTTGGTAACACACACACACACACATTTTGATTAGCTCCTTTGGGTTCTTAGTCTACTGGCATTTTACACATCTGTCACTTGGAAAATGACCACATACTAAGTCAAATTTGATCCCCTTGCCCCTGAAGGATCTCCTCCCATGACCACAACCCCTAGGTGCATTCAGCACACCTGGCTCTCTGCCCACTGGGCTGTGAGGGATTGCTTCCCAGGAACAACAAGAGACAAGTTAGACAGCAGTGAAGAGCTGCCCTTCCCATGTGTTTGCTAAATACAAAAGGGCAGGTGAGGAGCATACAGTTCTGTGAGCAGGAGGCCTTCTGCCTTACAAATATGTAGTTTGAAGCATTCGAAGGAACAAGGGCCCAGTAGGTGGCTGATCTGCTGCCTCTCTACTCTGTGTGGGCCCTTAAATCCTTTCCTTTGAGCTCCCTAATATAGCTCTTCTAAGGGATAACTATTTAAATAGAAAGCTCCCACTGTTTGGCAAGTCAAAAAGCATCAGTTCACTGTTCTAACAGCTCTACAGCAGCTCTGAAAACACAGAGGAGATGGGTGAGCAGGAATCCCCAAAATAGTCTATTTGATCTACCAGAAGTCACTTAGTTACAGTGCTGCAATTGAGAAGCGAAAAGTCTTTCCTCTGGCCACTCCTTTTTATCATTAATATCCTCAGAGATATCCAAGTAACAGGTTACCTTGTAGAGACTCTGCTCCTTGCTCACATGCAAGTAGGACTTCGCAGTGATCCCATCCTATAACTCAGGGCATTTCTTTATGTTCCAACTAAAGTACTATGCAAGGCTCCACAGAGAAGGTGAGGAACCTTAATTCACTCATGGTGACATAATTATTCTACAGAAAGCTTTGAAAGTGTGCAGAAATTCATCTTGAAATCGGGTATTTGTATTTAAAAACTCACTAACTGCTGTCAGTTTAGAGTCATTGGGGACTATAAAAAAAGTGTGAGGAATTAGGGGGAAAATCAACATATACAAAACAGCTAAAAGGATAATAAAAACAAGTACATAGTTTGATACTCTGTGCTGTGCTGCAGATTATAGATTTAGAGTTCAGATAAGGGAGAGACTACTGAGGGGCAGATTGATAAAAGCTTCACAGAGCTGTTGACTATAAAGATAAAGGACTTGAGGTTTGATGGAAAAGGTTCAGTAACATGGAAATAGGTCTAATAATGGGAATAAAACAAGCTCTAGGAAGAAAAGGCCATGACCAACAGGTAGAGAAGATGAAATGAGATGAGTCTGAAAATATTTAGACCATGATATAGTTGAAAAGGCAACAACTTCATTTACCTTTTGGTCTTACATGAAGATGAGATCTGTGGGGTGCATATGCATGTGTACGTGTGTCTAGTCGGTGGCTGGATAGAAGAGGATGAAGACTGATGTCATCTGAGGGTCAACGTGACTCAGTTATAGTTTGTCTAAAGAAGTTTTGGCTAAAATACAGCAGGATTTCATCAAAAGTAATGCTGTGGGATGTAAGATGTTACAAGTTTTCAGTGTTTTTACCTCTTGATAAATAAAATGGATATTTGAAAGGAGCAGAAATCAAACACATCGTCTGTGGTTTGAAGTCCGCTTTTCCCCATTTGTCTCAGGTGTGATGATGGAAAAGAAAAGTAAGAGAATTATTTTATCTCTAATCCTACTGTAAACATTCACAATTAACTAAAAACTACTAAAGGAAAACAAATTTGAAGATAGAAAAAAAAGGCAAGGATGAGAATTGCAAGTGACATGTGCACATTTGAAAAATGTGAACCCTATTTTCTAAACTCTTCCTAAAATATATGAAATGTTCAAATATTTTTGTTCATTTCCACAGTTGAAGAGAACAGCTTAAGCCTGTGACTTTGGTAAGAGGGTATAGCAGCAAGAAATGAAAAAAAATACCAAATGTCCCCAGTTGCCAGATACACTGAAGAATTCTAAAATGCCAGCCTCAGAGTCTTTTTTTTTTTTTTTTTTTTTTTTTCTTCTCTGTTTTGCTTTTCGGCACTGCTTGACTTAAATCTAAAGGACTATATAAAATCATTCCAGCCACTGATAAACAATCTATGACAATGAAATAGATTATATATTCAGGACTTGTCTGACACAGGACTTTGCAATTGCCTGTTCTGCTGTGTACATTTAGACACAGGGCTCATTTCATCAAAGTCAGATGGTTCAGGGTTTAGATAAAACTTATGAAGGAAAGAATAAACTCCATTCTTAACCAATAATTCCAATGTTCTGTTTTTTTATTTCATTCTCTACCAGCAACAGCACCATGTATGCAGGCAATAAAGCTAACCCTTAAACATAGTGCTTGTTTGAGAAGGGTTTGGCTTCTCAACACCTTCAGCCTGAATCTGCCATGTCTTGCTGCAAGAGACACCCTAAGTAACATCAAAATTGATTTGCTGAGAGTGGCTTCTGACCTAGTGGTCAAAGCCATTATGGATCCCTTTGCGATAAAATTCCCTGAAGTTTGGTAGCTCAGTACCAAAACACTTCATAACTCATATCCCATGACCATAACCAATTCTCTCCTTTGATCTGTACAAAGAGGCTGAATGAAAAACATTATAATGTGACAAGGACGAGGATGCAGACAGTATAATGGCTCATCTCAGAGAGTCTCACCTGAGCAGCCCTCAAATGGGTATTTTTATGTCATGGACCCACATAAGGAAAACCAGAGTATAACTTTAGCATAAGTGCCACAACCCAAACAGCAAAGTATATAAGAGAGAGTCCATAGAATATATATCTCCTAAGTAACTAATGAATTTCCCTTGAAGTTTAGAGATGTGTTTGTTTTCTGAAATAGTAAAAGGAATGATTAGCCAGCAAACAGCTAGCTTTTCTGCCATTTTGGATGATGTGAAAATTCAATCATTGATATCCTATTTTCTTCTATACACAATTATTTAACTCTCGTGCAAAGATATGAACCCACTACACAACAGATACTGGCTTTTGGGAGATATTAAATCTTGTTCTTTAAGAAAACTGAGAGTCAGAGTATAAAAATTTAAATGTGACAAAATAACATGGACATACCAGTAGCGTCTTAAAATTTGATCTTCAACCACAAAATGGGATTTTATTGTTTAAAACGTCTTTGGTTAGGTGATTGATTTTTATTCTCGGTGATTTAATCACAGAAAAGCTCGTGATTAGATCAATATTCCACTTGACAACAGCAATAGCTTTATACCCCCAAGTAATGTTTAACTGAAAACTTGAAAAAATTCCATAGGTTCTATGGCTGCTTTTGAACTTTCTGATAGAGCTATAACCCACTTTTGGCTGAACCCCCCCCCCCCAGCATTCATTCTACTTACTGATTAATAAAAAGCATAAATGAATTTTATGATCACATTGATACAATTTACTGGAAAAATATATATTGCTACTGTTGGATTCCACTTATCTTTTTTTTTTTTTAAAAAAGTCACTAATAAAACTTTGTATATTAGAGGAATACATTGCTTACAGTTTAATCTAACCAGAAAACGTCATTTTCATTTTTTTTTTGGTGCCAATTTCGGTATTGTTTGAATGTGTGACCACAAACATAAATTTCTTAAGCAATAACACTTGAAAATGATATTGATCAGAAAACACAGATGCTATATGCGAAATATGTTAGGGAGATTGGTTTTATCCTAGATCATCAAAATCATACATCCTAATTTTAGAATATTGAGAGAAGAATATTCAAGAAGATGATTTACCCATGGTTTATATTTTTTTCTTTATTTTCTCAACTAGGTTTAGTATTCGTATAGTACTTTTCTAGCTTAAAGATGTATATTTAGATGTGGAGGGAAAGCCACCATAGGAAGCAAGACTGGCAAAAGAAAGCACATTAAAGCAAGGAGGGGGTAAGGGAGTAAGGGATAGGGATCTGCCACCTGCCTCTTCCTTCCTAATTCCAATAATATATTAAACAATATAAGGGGCTCATTTAAGATCATAAATTAATACTGATGCTGTGTTTTCAGTATACATCATCTATGGACATGCATGTACTAATTGAACCACTGAAATATGGTAAGTTCAAGAAATGTGTCTTGTGCTATTAAAAATAAATAAATAATGGGCATAGTATGCCTCCTTCCCTAAAGATATTCCTAGTCTGCTTAAGGACATAATATTAATACACAACGAACAACAAGAAACTGAGGATTTAGTTGGCAATTTTGCTAACACTGAAATGGCAAAGCAGAGAAGTGAGTGATAGGATTAAGCTGTAGGTGTCAAAGAAGACTTTACAGAAAGGTTTTTGCCATAGAATTGTATTAAGTTTGGAAAGAATGCAGTCTCCAAGGTAGCGTAATATAAAGAGACATAAAAGACTAAGTCAGAGCCTCAAAAGTCCCACAGAATTTGAGATAAGAAAGAGGAAGGTGCATTGCCATGTCAAATGTGGCACAGAGTGGTCAGCAGTAGAGGGGGGAGATTGAAACAATGTAAGGAATGCCTCCAAAGAGCAACTGAAATTTTCAGTAAAAAAAAGGCCAAGAAATAACCAAGGAAGTAATAGACACGAAAAGTCAAATATTCAATCATCCATTCAGCAATTATCTATGTAGCCTGCGGCATTTTCCTGGCACTGTATTAGGTATTGGGGAAGCAATGGAAAAGAAGAAAGTTAATGTGCCAGTTTTTATGGAACTTCAATTCTTGGTGGAAGAAACAAACAGATAAACAAATAATAAAATATCAAATAACAATAGGTGCTCTGCAGAAAATTAAGAGAATTAAGATGTTATGTGAGGGACTAGTCAGATGCTTTAGTCTGGTAGTTAGAGAAGACTTCTCCAAGGAAGAAACACTTAATGAGGCCTTGTATTTCAAGGGACAGTCAGTATGAAGAGCAGGGAAGATGCAGAGGACAGCTAAGGAAAAGGCCCAAAAGCAGAAAGTGGATTAAAGTCTGGTCTAGATGTAGATTAAGAGGCAAAGAGGAGAGTGACATACAGTGATATGAGATAGATAGACTGGGTCCAAGATAAAATCATATAAGACCAAAAGGTAAATGAAGTTGATGCCTTTTCAACTATATCATGGTCTAAATATTTTCAGACTCTTTTCATATGGGAATTTTTCTTTTCCTCTGTACTAGATTGGAAAGATGGAATGGAAATCTGTTTCCTCACCTTCTTGGAGCATTGAAGGATTCAGCCCTCTATGAATACAAAGAAAAAGGGGATAAATGAGGCTCTGGATTTAATAAGCCATCAAAATCCATAGTGAAAGAAATAGAGGAAAGGTTTGAAGAAGAGGCAGAATATCTTAGAAAAGTAACAATGCCAATGGGCTTGAGACGAACAGAGCTTCATCACATCCCAATTCTTCCTCACCATCGCCCAGAGGAGAAAGAGATTACCCTGACATGAGGGGCTTGAGGGGTGTAAAATCTGGCAAGACCAGAGATGTGGGCCTAATTCTTGGAAAGAAGCCAGGACTCCACAGAGGAAGACTGTCTGGTGACTATACTGGCGAGACAAGGGGCATTCCCCTGTGAGATATTGACATGGAATGGAAAATGTTTATTTATGAAAACATAGAAATGTATATTTCTGGCAAACCTTAGTTTATGTTCTTAGATTTATTTCTGTAAAAATACTTAGGCAATTTGAAGTATTTATGATCATGTTGTATGTCTAAGATGGCATTTCCCAAAGTGCAGTGGGATGTAACAAAGCATTATGGAAAGAGAGTGCCTATGGTCAAATGTGTCTACAAAATACTGGGTTAAAACACTTTAGTGTTGCTTTTTTAACTGCAGGACTTCTCAGAGCCTTTGGTTATACTTATGTCCATTGTGAATATCCATGTAAGAGACATAGAATCAGCATGTTCCAAAGTTATTTCATCAAAGAACCTTCTTTATTTCTCCCCCTAGAATATTTCATACAACTAATCTCCCAAGGAAAATGCATTGGGATATAAATGCAAAACTACATGGTATCATCTACTAGAATGTGACTTAGGCAATGGAGACACAGTGAACAAATGCAATGTAAGTTAACTTGGAGACTCAGGTAACCACTGCATAAGAAAACTTCAAAATGTTAAACTTCATTTAGCTTACCATGGTAGTTCTTATCGTAAATTATGCATGAATCATGTAAAGACAAGCAAAGTTATACAATCAAAATCATTCCATAAGTATTATGACACACTCAACCGTTGGTATTTGTATGGCACAACTCAGTTAAACAATTTTTAAAAAAAATTTTTTGGGGAGACAGGGTCTCACTGTGTTGCCCAGTCTGGAATGCAGCATCATGATCTCAGCTCACTGCAACCTCCACCTCCCAGGCTCCAGCAATCCTCCCACCTCAACCTCCCAAGTAGCTGGGACTACAAGCACGTAGCACTATGCCCAGCTAATTTTTTTTTCTTTTTTTTTTCTTTTTTTTTGTAGAGATGGGGTTTCACCATGTTGCCCAGGCTGGTCTTGAACTCCTGGACTCAAGTGATCCACCCGTCTCAGCCTCCCAAGGTGCTGGGGTTACAGGCGTGAGCCACTGTGCCTGGCCTTCAGGTAAACAATTTTATAGATGCACTAAACAACCATCTCCTATTCTAACCTCTTTCAAAGAGGTAAGAGTTGACATTTTACATCATGTTCTGTATTTTCCACCAACATTTTTATAAATTAATTAATTATAAATTAATTATACATTTATAATTTATAAAAAAAAATAATTAATTTTGAGACAGAGTCTCGCTCTGTCCCCCAGGCT
>NW_016816656.1:38295-40500 GCF_001698545.2 Rhinopithecus bieti
TCTAAACCGATGAATGAGTAAGGGATTATGAAAAATACCCAAATACAAATAGAAAAATGCCTTTACTACAAATAGAAACCTTCATGCTTTTAAATGTAAATTCTAGAAAATAACAAATCAGCCAGGATGCTTTGATCTGTACAAAAATCCAGGAACAAATAGTCAATTTGTAAGCACATACCAGAAAACAGAAGTGGTGAGAAGTCTCCAATGGAGCCTGTGAGAAGTCTACATATTCAGACCCTTTTAACTTCATTTTATGACAAAATGATAGGCCTAAAAGACATCAGGAAAACTACAAATTTAAGCTGTCCAAGAGCCCTTAGTCCTTCGTCCTATGTTTTCATCTGACACGCTAATCAACCATTTTGAACTATACATGTGAATCTGTCAAATCCCCTGGGGGAGTGCCTTACTCAAATAATACAAACAAGGAATTGGATGAAGCAAAGAACTCAGGAGCTCCACTTCTGTAAAGATCTAAATCAATAAAGGACCATTGATCAGTGAATATGGCCTTAAACACAATTATTATTATTACTATTATTTAAGTATTTTTGACATTTTAGTTTGATGCAGCTTGAATGCTGGTGGACAAAGGGGCCTCGCTTGGGTCTCCCAGTCAAGTTTCTATTACTAAGAGTTGATGTTTGTGTGACTCTCCATTCTGCCTTTCATTAAGCAGCTTTGGGTATGATTATTGGCGTGACTTCCTTCATCATATCATCAATGTTCCAAATGTAGAAGATGTCTCATATCTCACAGAAATAGATGCAGCCACAGATCTAAGCAACTCGCATTTAAGAGTTAAATCTGCAGGTGACCCCTACACGCAGTGTCTGACCTTCAAACTTCCATGGCCTTTGAGGGGCTGGCTAAGCTGTTGGCTTCACAGGGAAACTCAGCAGGACAAGGGCCTGTTGATGGCTTTTATCATCCGTTGAGAACTTGGAAGCATGTTTATTATTTATAGGGCTATGTTTCAAAAATGCCATTACACTTATTTTTTATTAATTGACTTTAACAAATTAATGTATATGCTTATATACACAATTGAGCTATAGTATTTCAACTAAAGGAATACATCCTTTGGCAATTGGTTTTTGGAAGAAAAATTATGAAACTATAATATATTGCTAATACCTAACTCTAATTAACTACTTGCACTATACTACATTGTACTAAGCTCTTTACATATGTGATCTCTCTTAATATTCATATCAACCCTATGAGTAATTTCATTCAATTTGTAGGTAAAACAAAAACAAAAACAGACAACAGTTGACCAGGTGCGGTGGCTCATACCTGTAATCTCAGCACTTTGGGAGGCCGAGGTGGGCAGATCACAAGGTCAGGAGATTGAGACCATCCTGGCTAACACCGTGAAACCCCGTCTCTACTAAAAATACAAAAAATTAGCCAGGTGTGGTGACAGGTGCCTGTAGTCCCAGCTACTCAGGAGGCTGAGGCAGGAGAATGGAGTGAAGCCGGGAGGTGGAGCTTGCAGTGAGCTGAGATCATGACACTGCATTCCGGCCTGGGCAACAGAGCGAGACTCTGTCTCAAAAAAAAAAAAAAAGAAAAAAAAAAACAGACGACAGTTTATGTAAGTCACCAAAGGTCATAAAGCTGGAATGTGAACTGTAACACAAGCAATGGCCTTAAATACTCTTATCCTCACTAGTTCAATACTAGTATTGTACAACTGGTATTGAAATGTAACTTAGGGAAGTCAATATTCGAAGCACTAAAATTCCTATCTTACCAAAGATTTATTAGTATTAATTTATTAAGTTATTGGTATTTTGAAACACTACTGCGTATCACCATGTAGGTCATATGTGGCCCATTATCACCAGTATTTTAACTTTCATCTTCTGTTTCTCAATATTATCGTAGAACCCACTTGCACTGAACATGACTGCCATTGAAAATCACCACATTAACAAAATTCCATATTCTAATCAGAAGTACAAAATTATTAACTTTAAAGTTAATAAGGTATCATTTTAATTTCTCTATTTGAAAAGGTCTTATCAACATTTAAATTGTGTGGTATTTTAATGAAATACCTGCTAAAGGTAGGAATTGTATGAATATGTATGTGCTCTCTTTAGTTTCAGGAAAATAAAACTATTACACATGGAACCGTGCAGTGTTTTACCTCCAAGTTTTTTCATTTGGTCAAATCTCAGAGCTTTGGTT